>NC_056731.1:1197647115-1197985865 GCF_019279795.1 Protopterus annectens | reverse complement strand
GGTCTGCCTTGGATGGGGGAATACTCTGCACATTTACATTGCATAACTGCTCCTTGCCTTCCTTGGATACATCCAGAGCCACTACAATGGGGAGTGGGGTGCAACAAGTATGTCATAATTTGAAATGTCTCTGGCTGACAGTGATGGCTCTGATACTCATACCTCTCAACTTCAGAGCAAGAAATCTGGTCAAAGCCATACATAGAACTAGAAGTGGGACACAGGCCCAAAAATAAGGACAATTTTTAAATATTGCTCTTATTAACTTAGATAATAGAACAGTAGTAGATCTTGCATTAGTACGAATTTTCTGAAGGGTATGAAATCTGAAACTCAAATGTCTGCCATTATTTTTTAACTTCAATCTTTAATGACTTGCCACTAATTTGCCAGAAAACCACAATTTTATGAAAAACAGACCAAAAATGTGATGCAGAAATATAAAGTTGCCACACAATACAGCTGGGAACCTTTCAAAAAAGGGACACCTTTTTAATATTAACACTGTTAACTTGAGCAGCTAACAAAATAAGAGCATCTACATGCATTTCTGAAATAAAAGTAATCTATAAATCTGATCATTACAGTTATATATAATTGTAAACCCTCCACATTTTCTTCCAAAATTGCCATTTTGAGGAGGGATTATTAGGGGAGAGAAACATTTTGAGCCAAAATTGGGGACAATTGAGTGGTTTGGATATTCCTAATTCTACAAAGTGATTTGCACATACCTCTCAATCTCTTAATGCAGGAAATCTGGACAAGGCCAAATATATTGGGGGAACATACAAACACTACTAAAAATTACTCTTTTATAAACTTAAGGCAGGTGACAGAATAACAGGTCTTGCATTAGCATTAATTTTTCTGAAGGTTATGACGTCTGAAACTCAATGTCTGTCATTTAGTTACTTCATTCCTAAATGATTTGCTAGAAAACCACAAATTTTATGAGGAACAAACCAAAAATAAGAAGCAAATATCTATTCATTCTGCAAAAATATGGACAACTGAGAGGTATAGTTCAACCGGGGCTGTCTGAGTTTGCTACCCCCCTCACAAAATCATGGTCGAATGGAGCCTCTCCCCTGCAGCCATTCCAATGTCCCATTCCTTGGTTATTTTGCCCCATTTACCATAAACACTGCAATGTGCATACTGCTTTACTTCTGTGATGATTTAGATTTCATTTGAAAGTTTTATTTTGCATTTTACAGCACAAACCCTAATAGATATCTGTTAAACAAAGCAATGCAGTCTAACAGTGAAAATAGATTTAGCATTAAAACTTCTCTGCCCTTGAAACTCACATGCATTGAAACAGCATTGAAACCCACATTCAAAGAAAATACATTTTGCCAGTGGCAGATAAAGATTAACTCTGGGCTGTTTTCAAAATCATAGGCCCCTTGAACATGAAACATACACATGCTCTTTGATACACCTTCCTGAATGTATTACATTATATTCCTTGTACAATACAGTACAGTTGTTAGACGGCATTTCAAATTTATTGTTTTGAAAAATTTTCCAGTAAACAATGAAACAAAATGCATGCACCAATGACAAAACTGCCCAATTCAGAACATTTCCATCATAAAACGTCTACTCAGCCTTCTATAGTCCATCAGTATCAGTAAATATGCACAATCTCTGAAGTAGTAAAATCCACATTAAAGAAATCTGTAACTAATAAAGAGGTTGCTGCTAGCAAACAACCTTATATGTCATTGTTTCATCTACAAATAAAGTGCCCGTTGCCCTTGAAGCATAAATTGCCTATGTTGCATACATTAAAAAAAATGATAAGCTAGTAATACCGCAATAGGGAATGGATAGCAAACTGATAACAGGTTCATAGTTACTAGGTATCTTTGCCAAAAAGGACTGCAGCATCCCCCTTTACAACACAGTACAGTATCAGCAATAAATCTATCTACTGTGGGAGTAGAACCCACAGCCTTCTGCATCAAAAGCAAGTACACTACCTGTTGTGCTATTAACAATGCAAGCAGACTTAGCATAAGCAGCACTAAACCTTTGTTCCCCTGCAGCTCTCAGCTCCTTGTAAAATCTACTCGACACTCAGCTGTATCTCTGAACTTTGCAGCACAAGATATCTGGAAAAAGCCAACATTTATGGGGGGGGGGGCAAAAGGCCAAAAACCAGGGACACATTTTAAACATTGCTTGTATAATGATGGAAAGTTGCTAGAATAAAATGCTGCGTTACCACCATACATTTCACTACCATGTCTTAAACCCAGGGGACCCTGTGCAAAACAGTCAGAGAAACATACCACTATGCCAAATCAGCTGAAACAGAGGAAGACAAACTTAAATGGCTACTATTTAGTGAATTCAGTTCTCACCATAGCTGTCAACCTCTTAGCAAAAAACACCTGAAAAAAGCCAATAATGTAGGAATACAGCTGCCAAACATATTCAGTGAATTCAGTTCTCACCAAAGCTCTCAACCTTAGCACAAAATACCTGGATGAGGCCAATAATGGGGGAATGCAGTCCCAAAAATATGGGCAAATGTCAAATATCCATGTTATAAACTTAAGACAATTGCTAGAATAAAAGGTTTTGTTTTACCATGTACTTTCTAAAGAATATGAAGTCTGAAGTTCAAATGCCTGTTATTTTTAAACATTTGTTAACCAGGAAACTAGTCTGACTTGGAACAAAACAAAGTCAAATTTCAGCAGACCAGGGCAAAATACGCCAGACACATCTTTGTAAGGAATGGGAGGACATGCAGAATCCACACAGAAGGCACCCCAGCCAAGAATCAAACCAGAGAACCTGT
Organism: Protopterus annectens; assembly: GCF_019279795.1. NCBI lineage: Eukaryota > Metazoa > Chordata > Ceratodontiformes > Protopteridae > Protopterus > Protopterus annectens. The sequence goes on along the minus strand of NC_056731.1, from coordinate 1,197,983,047 downwards.
AGTGGTGAGGCAACAATGCTACCAGTGCACCATTGCACCACAAACCTTGCAACGAAATATGAAGATACAGAAACCACAGATTTTATGAGGAGCAGAACAAATATGAGGCAAAAATCAGCAATTTATTTATAAATAGGGGTGGTGGGTAGGGAATTCAGATCCTTGCCACCTGCATCCAAGGAACAGAGTTCAAGCCTGAGTATTTCTACCCACCACTATGTGTTAACAAGGGCATTTCACACACAAACACACTCCATTACCTGTAAATGGGTCTGGAAGCAGTAAAGCAGGTCCAACTCCATTGTCTGAAGAAGCAAACCTGTGCTCAACTTAACGTTTCCCTGCAAGAGCTTAGAACTCAGCTTATCTCACTCCTGATTGGTCCTCCACCCAAATCCCTGCTTACCTCTCTCCTGATTGGTCCTGCCTGTGGCTCAAGCAGTCCGGAGCTCCTCTGTTCTGTGCAGTCATCTACCGCACAGTATCTTGGGCATCTGCGAGGCAGAAAATACCTTCTCTGCATCTGGACTGCTGACTCAGGCAATCAGAGTTTGCACAGATTCCTGGGCATCTGTGGGGCAGTCTGAGTATGCACGGCAGTTCCGGTTCTCATTAAAAAAGGAAGATTTTTTTTTAAAGTTTATGTTTCACGTTATTTATTTATTTTATTTCTAGGTGGGAGGACTGCAGTCCTGCAGACCGATAGCATAAGCCGCCCCTGCTTAAACCTCATTCCTCCTCCAAAATATTTTTCTGCATGTATTGTTCTCAGAATTTCCATTTTTTTCTGGCAGCCAACAAAATTAAACTAAAGTAAGGCCTTACTATATCTAGGCAATTTAGATCCTATATCCCAGGTAAAAAAAAATCCTTAGTTAAAATCATTTGCTCGCCACTATTCCTGACAGAGTACTCTGAAGAGAATATTTAAAGTCTGCCAACTCATTACACTCCCAAAACATATGTTCCCAGTTATCTCTTTCTTCCCTGTCACACCTCCAGCATTTCCCTTCTACTTGAGCAAAAATTATTTGGAGTTTGCTTGGCATATAATAGTATTTGTGCAAACACTTCCAGACAAAAATTGCATATTTGGGAAACAGACATATGTCCTCTCATTGTTTCTTTGTGAACTGCATATCTAATATCATGTCACAATCTTTTCTGACCTACTCTGATTGATTTCTAAATTTATTGTGCAATATTTTAAATGCCCTACTAATTGTCCTTTTTTTTAACAGCAGCTTCTATTCTAGATTTAATTAAAAACTGAACCAGTGCAGGTCTTTCATTTAGGATCCTCCTATCCCTTTGTCTATACGCTGATATCTGTTCTTGACAGTGAAGACAATCTCTACCATGCAATCCAAATATCTTCTTGGCCTCTTCTCATTCTATTATCTTCCCCCCTCTAATTATTTGTTCTCAAAGTCTTGGTTCCTTTACCATCTTCTTCCAGTAAATTCCAACCCCCTCTTGTCTATTCATTGTATCCCTAATTGCAGTCAACTCTATCTGCAGAATCTCCTTTGTCCATTCCTGTGCTGGCTTAGTTCTTAGTATAATTTCTTCTAATTTATGAATGAATATAATATTATGTATGACTGCAATTACTCTCCTTAAGAATATGTGCCCAAAATCCCATTCTTTCTTTATTTTTTGAATTATTCTCCTTCTCTATCATCCCTTTCCATTTTGAATTGTAGCTTGTTGCTTGTGTTATGTATAAGAGACTTAACTGTATAACTCTAAAATATCCCTTCAAATCAGGTAATCCTAAACTCCCTTATTTTGTTGGGCGAATCAATTGACTCTTGCCCTCTTCCCCTCCCAAATAAAATCCTTTAATTTTTTACTAATGACTGTCCACAACTTCTCTGGTTGATACAAATATGCCTGACCTGTTTATAAAAGTAAAGGACTATCCATATACAAAGACAAGAGCTTCTGGTATCTCAATTTTTGTATTAGCTTTTGTTTAATCTTTTCCCACATATCTTTAGCTGCCCTAATCAAATCCTTTTAACTGACACTCCTAAATACTTAATTTTATCATGTTCCCATAAATATAGGTATTGCTGGACCAACTCATGTGTGGTTACATAATTTATAGCTATAGCCTTTGTTTTATCTTCATCAATTTTATATCCAGAAAAAAAAAAAAACAGAACTATCTCAAAATGTTCCACAACACTGAGATGACCTTTTCTGGTTCCATCAAGTACAACATAATACCATCTGCAAATAATGCCAACTTTTCATGAACACCATACCAATTATATCCTTGAATTTCTGATTCCCTTATTTTATTTGTGAATGGTTCTACATATAATGCAAATAACAAAGGGGAAAGAGACACAGCTTAGCAGACAGGAACCCTCCCACTTTGATTTTTGCCTCTGATCCCTCATATATCCTTCTAATTAACATTATTATTGTATCAGGAAAATCAAATGCTTCCATTGCCCTACTCCTAAAATCCCAGCTTACTCTGTTGAATGCTTTCTCTGCATCAAGACCCACCAATAACAGCAGTATTTTCTTACATTCTGCTTCCCTCCGAATAATCATTGTTCTATTAACATTGTTAATTGTTTTCTTCCTCTCCACAAAACTACATTGGTCCATATTTATCAGTTTGACATCAACTGCACCATTCTTTTAGCCATTATGGATATAAACACTTTAAAAGTGTGGTTTACAATTGAAATTGGCCTATATGAAGCTGGATCAGATGTGTCTTTACTGTCTTTAGGTAGTACAACCACCACAGCTTTTTTCAGGATGTTGGTGCCTCCCCTCTTTTTAAAATACTGTTGAACAAAACTTTCCAGATTTTTATCACTTTCTTCCCACCTAACTTCCAAACTTCCACTGGAATACCATCTATTCCTGGAGACTTTCCTGTAGATTGGTTATACATCACTGTTTTTATTTCATCTCCTCCTAACTGTTAGTTATTGAGCCTCATCTACCTCTAACCTTGACATATTCAAGTCTATCATAATATTTCCATTTGTGCTTTTTCTTGATTTCCTGACTTCTCTGCACTATACAAATTTTCATAACATTTCTCTCCAAATTACCCCTTTCGGTCAAATAATAAACAACTACATACCATTTAAATACCACAAAAGGGCTGCTGGGGTCAGTCTCTATTATAATAGTGTAGCTAGAACTTGGAATAAAATTCCTATATCAATCAAGTCTACAGACAAAGACAAACCCCCAACAAGAGTCCTTACATCTGTATTATTATCAAGGTATGTCCAGAACCTGTATAGAAGAAACAATACCGTTGTATAAACAATTACTGTGTTATGCAAATTCTCATATGTCCCTAAGTTGATACATGTCCCAGGTATGCAGTAATGTCAGTAATATCTTATGATTCATATCTGCAATACACAGCTATGGATTTTGCCCACTAATGTACATCAGGCCTTTCATTTAACCACTGAATGTAAAACACTGAGTAGGTCAAAGGTAGCATCATTTACACAACTATAACATTAAGCAACATTTAAATGTCTACTTTGACTGCATGAGTAGCAACAGTAATACAAAAACAGTGAGGGTCAACAATTACAGAAGCAGTTCTACACACCTGCTTATGAACTATGAATAAAAGCATTTATCCTGCAACACAGTTTCATTAAAGGAAGGTTCTCAGTAAGCAAGCATTAACTATCCTCTCTGTGCATCAGACATATATGCAACCCGAAGTCACAAGGAAATGTGCAAAGGACAGGGCACAGTCATCATCATTTGCAAGGGGGCAAGCCTCTCACTAAGGAAATGATTTTTTTAAGTATCCAATTTTCAGGGCCAGTAGCAAGATATGTTTAGCAGTCAACAGTACTGCTTAGATAAGTAGAGTGTGTGTGTGTGTGTGTGTGTGTGTGTGTGTGTGTGTGTGTGTGTGTGTGTGTGTGTGTGTGTGTGTGTGTGTGTGTGTGTGTTTGTGTGTGAGGTGGTATGGGCAAGTATTTGTTGAGTGTGTCTACATGAACACGGTCAAGCACTGTGCTAGCACTACATCCTGGCATCTCAGACAGGTGTGAGCCATACATGGTGAACTAGTCAGTTCAGTGTCATCACCACCTACTATGAGAACTACCTCTGTCAGGAGTAGCAGTGCTAGTTCAATGGCCCTGGCTGGAATCTGAGGTGCTACATGACTATGACTGATGTCTGGTGGACAAGCTGTCATCACAACTGCATCCAGGACCTTGACTGCATGGCCTGCAATGGCTGGATGTGGACACTGCAATCACTGTCAGAACAATGAAAGTAGTGCCACTACAGGAGCAGGCCCTTGCATGACCATGTTGGCTAACATCAAATGACATAGTGGCTCTATGGCCATGTGGATGCCACCCATCCTAAAGCAGACATTCCATTACATCTATTGATCAGAGTTGTGGGGTTATTCCAGTTACAGAACTGATTGATGCCCAATCCAGTGTGCCATCCATTCTGTCCAAGGAGTCACACCAATGATTCAGGCTGTCCTGCATATCAGAATGCACAGTGTTTAGTACTTTCACTGTTTCTTCTGAGGCCCTTGTGGAATGTACTTGTGTCTCTATGATGGCTCTACACATATATTGTGTAGCACCTACTGACACACCAGTATCAGGAGCAGGGTGCACAGCACACCTCCTCCAAGCACCTCTAACAACATGCCTGTGTGGAACCTTGCCCTCATGATGGCTATGGGGAGAATCAACCAGGTCTGTAACTGGAATAGCCACATTACTCTGATCAATTGTGCCACCTTCAGCCTATTTGATGTCTAAGGTCTCTGCTTCATGGGTATGCGTAGGCATACTGACTGTGTCTGAAATGGGACAGAAAATGTTGGAGTTAATACCTCAATATTGTACTCACCTTCTGCAACATCAGACTTTGCCTCTTCATCACTGTCATCTTCATCAGAGGTTACCAATACTCTGACATCAAGTGGCAGGAGTTCCACAGTGCCACTGGCAGGATCGGCTATGATAACAAATAATGGAAAAAAAGAAAAAAGAATAAACAGCAATCAAACCTATGTTATGTAAAACATATCTTTGCAACTTAAGAGATGTTAATGCACTGAAATCAAATAACTTTTAATTTGCACACACACACACACACACACACACACACACACACACACACACACACACACACACACACACACATATATATATATATACACACACAGCTACAGTTATCCCACTCCATAAGGGGGATCCACCTTGGATCCTGGGAACTACCGTCCCATCAGTCTGATGAGCCTGATCTGCAACGGCATGGAACGTATTATCATGGAACTTATAAACAAAGATATTGGCAACCTTAAAACACTGGTCCCACCCAGTTTGGGTTTGTGAAGGGCCAATTTTGTCTCCTGAGCCTAATCGATTTCTTAGAATCAGTCCCCAGAGCTGTGGACGAGGGTAACGCGATCCACACAGCCTATCTGGACCTTGCCAAGGCCTTTGACATCCATCCCCCACTCTGGAATCATAGATAAACTTACTAAGCTGGGCATAAATCCCTACATCACTTGATGGGTTGCAAACTGGTTTACTGACAGAACCCAGACTACAAAAGTAGCTGACTCCAAATCCAGCTCCAGACAAGTGACAAGCAGAGTACCTCATGGTTCAGTCCTGGGACCACTCTTGTTTGGCATCTACTTCTCTGAAGTACAGGCCAACACTAAGGGACTTTGGCTAACAAAATTCATAGATAACTGCAAACTGGGAACCATTATTGAATCCCCAAATGATGTGGATATTCTACAAATGGGCCTTATAGAAACAGATGCTTGATACCAGAGCCACGGGCTCAAGCTTAACTCCAAGAAACGTATAGTTATCCCCTTTGGCAAAAAACATGTACCCATGAATTACCACATAGGTGGCAGTACATAAACACTGAAAGTGTGATGAGAGACTTAGGGACACAGGTGGGCAGTGCTCTCACCTTTGATAACCACATCAGCACAACAATCAGGAAATCCTTCTATGTGGCACACCTCATCACTAAGGGATTTTCATCCAAAAAAAGGAGGTCATTGTCCCACTGTACTCATCCCTCATTAGACCCATTATAGAGTACAGCCCTATTTGGTATGTACCCCACAAGACATCTGCAACAGCTGGAAAGGCCACAGAAATACCTCACTAAAAGAATCACAGGCCTAAAGCAGATGCCCTACCCTGACTCCAGCCATACTCTGTGGCATATCACCTACTCAGAGGCAATCTCTGCTTAACATACAAGGCCATGTCAAACTCTGAGCTGTTGGACATGCTCCACTTAAAGAAATCCCAATCCCTCAGAGCCACATGCTCCAGGGATCTAAACCTTGTCATCACAATAAACAAAACATGCTGGAGGGATATGTTTCTGACCCAGAGACTCCCCATACTCTGGCATAGATTGCCCATACATGTCAAGCAGAGCGCCTCCTTGGCCCTTCTCAAAAGGAAGCTTGACAATTGGATGGGAGATAGGAAATTCACCTCGGGGATCACGTCAGTTGCCCTGCTAGACAGGGGTCCAGGGAAGTAAATACTGTGAGAAGAAATATCTGGGGAATTGTTTGGCTATGCTTGTATAGCCTAGTGCCAACCTATGAACCTATATATATATATATATATATATATATATATATATATATATATATATAGATAGATAGATAGATAGATATATTCATATGACACACATATATGTATAGAATGTCAATTATTTATTTAAATAACATACCTGGCATTTCTTAGACATCAGACCCAACAGCACAGATTTTGTGGGAAGGCTATGCTGAGCTGTTGGGATCTCTGACAGTGGACAGGAACTCATCTGTTTTGGTCAGTGGGGGCTCTGTAGGAGAACAACCCCTTGTAGCCATACGCTCATGGACAATTGCAGCTGCATGACACCTGGCTACTGTAATCATGTCACTGGCTCAATGTCTTATTTTGGAATATGTACATCTATGGTCTCCCTCAGCATTCTCATCATTCACCACATGCTCCCAGATATGGTCACAGGAAGACTCATCACCCTTGCCTCTCTCTCTAAGAGGAGTGACCCATGATGACATAGAGCTTGAATTATGATATCATTCTCCACATCCTTTTATGGTGGTTTAATGGGTGCAGATGTCTTGAGTGCCATATCTCTGTATGACAGGAAACATAATAGAAAAGAAGATATCCCTAAGTAGAAAAACAAAAGGGGGTTAGTGCACACAACTTAATACAGTTTCCCTCCCTCTAAAAGCAAAGAAAGAACTTGATTAAAAATTCATAGCAAGACCAGCATCCCTATCACTCTGTCACTCTGTAGTGCATTGCAACATTAAAAAAAATAAATGCACACCTGTCAAGGAAAATGGTTGACACTTGTTGGTCTTATATGCAATTCCATGGAGGTCAGCCAGATACACACATGAAACTTAAAAAAATTGTCAGTGCTACTAATGCCAGAACCCATGACTTTGGTAATAATTAATGGAACAGTCTTCTTAACAAAGTGGTCAGTTTTCAAGACTGAAAATTCCCATTAAAATGTCATTATTAAGTAGAAAAATACTGTTGGTCAAGAAATAACTGTGGAATACATGCCCATGCCAACATCTACTGAAAACAATGCAGACAGTACAGCAATACTTGCATTGTAAAATGTAATCCATAAGTAAGTTTCAAATATATCAATTTATAAATAAGAATGCATCCATCCATCATACACAAAATACATGAAAAGGGAAGGCTTCATCTGAGTACACACAACCTAATAACAGATCCACCACAATGCAAAAAAAGAAAGAAGTTAGAAAAATATTCACAGCAGAACAAACATTTCTGTCATTGTGTAGTACATTGCAGCATAAACAAATTGCACTCCTGTCAAGAAAAAAAATATTAGCACCTTTTTTATCTGATATCCACTCCCTTGAAGATACTAAAAACCCTTATCAAAAGAGTTAGTGCTACTGAAGCAAGAATCCACGGTCTTGGTAATAATTAATACAACAGTCTTCTGAACAAAGTGGTCACCTTTCAAGGTTGAAAATTTCCATTAAATTGTCATCATTAGTTAGGAAAATACAGCAATACCTGTATTGTGAAATGCAAACTATAAATAAGATTCAAATACATAGATGTGTTCATAGCAACAACCAACCTTTGCAGCAAGTCAGCTGTGAAAGTAGAAAACTATTTGCAAACCAAGTAGCAGTAAGTAGCAGTATGGAGTTCTCTGGATCCAACCAGTCTCCCCTACTATGAGACAAGTTCACTAGCTACATAATTTACCTTTGTATAGTGCAGATTCACCCCTCTCAGCATTGTGAATATTCAAATGAGGCATGAACTCATTAGCATTCATGAATTCCACAATCTAAGTTTGGGAAATGTAAACATGGTGTAATGACCTACATGATTACTTGCACACTCCTTAGCAATGCAAGGACAAGCATTGAGAAGTGTTACTCTTTTTTTACCCATAGCTCGGTGGATTTAAGCATATTTGCATGAAAGTAACTCGACTACTGCAGTTGAAATTAACTAAAGCTTTTACCATGGGAAGTTAAATGGCATTAACAATCACTCAGCATTGGTGCATGATACCAACCTCTGTGCAAATGGTGAGGACAAAAACTGAAGTTTTTTTCCATGGGCCATTTCTAGCCAGTGTTTTGCATGTGATTCTATTTTTTGACCAGATTAAACATGTGAAAAAGTGGTTGATGAGGCAATGGTGAAAATGGGAGTGGCAAGCATATGGTAAGACACAGGGGAAGAAATGCAGGAATTTGCAGGAGGGTGGTGGGAGGCCAACATAGCTATTCACATCTGCATAACATAAATGTATTATTGTGCACACAATTTCATGACTTTGGAGAGTCACCACATCAGGGATGGGTGACAACAATAGAATAATGTTGTATAGCCAATTTGGCTAAATCAAGTATGTCAAATCACACATGGGTGAACTGGAGAGCTACGAATAGGGTATAATTTTTTTGTGTATAGATGACCATTTTTTTAAAGGGCTAAGGAATGAGAGGGTCAGGTATGCAGGGTAAGTTAGGTAGCAAGTGCAAGGAAATAAGACATATAAGACAGATGTTGATGGTGATGGACACAAATGTTGGGGAACACCATGACTGGGTAGAGGCAAGGGAGCTTGGCGGCACATCCATGTTAAACTTGAGAGCAATGAGAATCTAGCCCTCACCCTCAAAACTGTCATCACTATCTCCTATGTCAGCTGCCTGTGTCAGTGCCCAATATCGCATCATTTTTGCTATGACTCAGAAAACAGATCACACAAAGAGATGAGACCACACTTAAAAAAACACACACTTTAATAAGCAGCCTAAGCACTTTCATCAAACACTTTGACTTCATCAGACTTTGATAAAAAGTACAAAAGCACCACCTTTTGAAACCCCCTGCTTTCATCATGTGATAATTAACCAATAAAAACTTCAGCCAATTAATAATTTTTTACAAAACAAGTTACTACTCAATTTTAATGCAATAAATATCCCAAAAGCACTAAAACATTTCAAAATAAATAATACAAATGTGAAATATGAAATACTCAAATCTTACAGGACATAAGTCTATAAATACATTTCAAAAGACGTATTTTACATCAGTTAAAGAAATATTTAGAAAGAGCAGCACTTTCAACTCACCCTTGGCTCCTCCATTATTGTTGTTAGAATGTTTGTGTGACTTTGAATTCAGGAAATGTTTACAAAGGCCATATTTTTGGATCTATATTATCATCTTGAAGTCTGACAATATCAAATCTGATATTGTTGACATGAGAATAGCGAAAGCGCAGAACATCAAACATTTAAACAGAAATCTCCATAAGGGGAGATTTCTGTTTACTTCAATGTAGTATGGTCTCAGAGTTGTTATATTTAAGTAACAGGGGTGTGGGGGGATGTAGCCCCCCCATGTGGGGGGTGCAGGTGGGGCTTGCCCCCCTGCCTACACCCTTTAGTTTATGTTTTTGTTTTACTAATATTTTTGAAGGGTTTCAACATTTTAATAGTTTGATCACTAAAGTTCAGTCTTTAGTGATTCGAACTATTAAACTGTCGAGATTTTAATATAGACCCATATTTTCAATCTGTTGACAACTTAAGTGGCACTGAGGTTCATTTATTTAGAGAACTGGTGAAGGATAAAAGTCTGTGGGTTATGAAGCCCAATAAGGGAGGGGGAATTGTGGTAATGAATAAAGTTGATCACCAAAATAAAATTTTGAGTTTTTGAACAATGATGATTTTTATGAGGAAACCTCCCTAAATGTTATTAATATAGCATATAAGAAAATAGATTTTTATCTTCAAGATACAGTGGAACAGGGTCAAATCCATATGAAGTTGCATGTATTTTTGGAAGTAAAGTTCTCTCAAATTCCTTCAATATTCGAAATTCCTAAGATTCAGAAGTCTCTCATTGACTTCCCATTGAAGCCTATTGTTAATGCTGGTATCTCTAAAACACATCCTTTATTTACATTAATTGAACTAAAGGTGAATGCATTATTAAAACGTCACCACCATTTGTGTAAGGACTCTGGATTTTCTTTTAAAGATGAGGGAAGTGGAATATTCAGACAGGCTACATTTTTTGACCATAGATGTTATAAATCTATGCAATGTGATACCCAATGAACAAGAAATTGACTGGTTTCAAGATTATTTACTCGAGTTAGGGTTTTTTGATAATAACATTTTGACTACATTCATGGAATTAGGATTGGCAAAGAACTTTGTTTATATTTAGGGGCAATATTACCAACAGAAGAGGGGGTGGTGATGGGCACCTCATGTGCTCCATTGTTTGCTAACATGTTGTTACTACAATAGGAAAAGAAGTTTCTTTTCAAGAGATTTGTTTCACCCCCTGGAAGCTGTATTTGCATTTTCTGGATGACATATTTATTGGTTGGGGTTGTAAATAGGCTGAAGCTTGTAAATTTCTTAAATATCTAAATTCTACTACTTCTTTTTTGAGATGTACTTATGTTTACAGCAATAAGATTATAACTTATCTAGATGTTCAGTTAACCAAAGATTGTTATTCACAGAGTATAGTTAGTAATATATATAGAAAGCCTATCTATTCTAACAATTTCTTGCACTATAATAGCTGTCATCCGGAAAAACAGAAAAAAAGGCATTGTTATATATATTGCAATATATAAGGTTGGCCTGTATGGTTTCTGATTACCAGCTCCTAGAGAAAGAAAGTATGAAACTAGCAAAAATGTTTACTGCTAGAGGGTACCCTGCTCATATAATTGTAGAGGTGCAAGAGGAGATATTAAACAAATGAAGAAGTGGTGTGTTAGTACCCTTATTGAGTAAAATACATAGTTTCATGGGTGTAAGCAACCAGGTTACTAAGCAGTTAAAATATGATTCCTCTTTTATCACCACTTACTCAAGAGACCATGACATCATTTTTGGGATACTTAAAAAAACTGGGAGATTTTTGGCTACTTTGAGGGTATTTTGTCACCTCATAGGGGAAAAATGAACTATTGTTTATAGGAAAGGGAGGTCCTTGAAAAACCTTTTAGAAGGTTGTGAAGGAAATGTGACCTCTACCAACAAGAAGAAAGGCATGTTTAGATGTGGTTTCTGCAATCAATGTAGGTACATTTTAGTTAGTGAGAAAGTTAGAGTTAATGGGGTGAATATTTGTACCCCTTCTCATTGTACTTGCAACTCTTAGGGAACAAATATATGAGCATATTATTGACATTAGGAAAAAAAGACAGAAACAACTCTCTCGTTAAACACATAGCAAAAAATTCAGAGCATGCATTTGCCTTCTTTGTGATAGATGTTGTCACTAAAAATATGAAAGGTGGGTTATGGGAAGACTTGACTGAGAAAAGGGAAACTCTGAGGCAGTTAAAATTGAAAGCAAATGCCCCCTGGCCTGAATGAATGTATTTCCATTGCTAGTATCTTGACACTTATGTCCTATAAGATTTGAGTATTTCATATTTCACATTTTTATTATTTATTTTAAAATGTTTTTAGTGCTTTTTGGGATATTTATTAAATTAAAATTGAGTAGTAATTTATTTTGTAAAAATTATTAATTGGATGAAGTTTATTTATTGGTTGATATCACATGATGAATGTAGGGGGGTTTTAAAAGGTGGTGCTTCTGTAGTTTTTATCAGATTCTGATGAAGTCAAAGTGTTTGACGAAAGTGCTTAATCTGGTCATTAAAGTGTGTTTTTTTTAAGTGTGGTCTAATTTCTTCATGTGATCTGTTTTTTGAGTCTTGGGCTGTTTTAAGTTCTTGGTTTATCATTTTTGCTATCCAATTGAAGACCTTTTCAACCCTGCCGATTTGAGCACTCAGGCTCCTCTCATTTATGTCCTCCACCAGTCCTGTCAGCTCCTGTTGGGGGATAAAATTGCCAACTCTACTACTACTGCTCCCAGAGAGTACCACTACACCAGCAGCCAGTATAGAGCTACCTGATATAGGTGAAGCAGGTAGGAGTAGACAGGGCAGGAGTTGTGGAGACAACATTAACAGGTTATGACCCATGTGTGCTGGACATCTTTGCTGCCTGTGGTGGTGCTGCCACAGCCACCTATGGAGGCATGGTGTGCAAAATCCCAGTGGGCACTCTGCTTCCTTGTGCTGATTGTCTTTTTTTTTGAGCAGCAATTTTTTTTAAAGGAGAGATAAAGGGTGGGGGAGACAAAAAGACAGACTTAAATCAATGGCATGCCACATTACTTATCTCAATATATAAACAATATGAGACATACATAGCTATACCTTAGCCATATCCAGATATAATGGGAAGGTACGTGACTGTGTCCTAAAATCAATCGCAATGATATTATATGAGTAATGGAATCGGGTATTTCATTGTAGCAGGTCAAATATCTGCTCTGTAAGGCAGCTGAAATTACATTTTTCACTTTTTTCCTTATGTAGTCAACCCTGTTTACATGCTGCTGAGAGAAAAGAAAATGCAACAGGCATTAGAGAAAAAAAATAACTAAATTAAAAGCAATGACAAAGAAAATAAGCTGAAAGGAAAACTTACTTTAAGCATAAAGTATAACTAGCACTGAGAAAGAACTGCATTAAAGTGACACAGTCATCCTTCTCACATCTCCTTGACACATCCGAACTTTAATTTCTGGAACATGTTATCAGGACTGTATGTACTGCCAAATAATATTCAAGGGGATACACAACAGCTCACATGTTCTTAGCAAGACTGAGAATAATTGATTTTCAAATGGAAACACAATTATATCACAAAATGTGCATAAATATGTATTCAGACCACACCCTCTTTAAAATCATCACTTCACTGTATTTAAGCACAGCTTCAGCTACTTTGTTTCTCTAGGATCTACAAAAGGCAGCCTAAATTAAGTTTTTCACTTTTTTCCTTCTGAAGGGAACATAGTTTGCATGCTGCTGAGCAGAGCAAATACAAAAGGCATTAGAAATAAATACATTACAGAAAAAAGCTAACAGGAAAATGAATTTAGTCACTGGATTTATTTAGAAATGCACAGAGCAGGAAGTACATTCAAGTGACACATTCATCCTTCTCGTATTTCCTTGCAACATCAGAAATGTAATGTCGGTCACAGATTATCAGACATATAGTTAATGCCAAATAATGTGAAAGCAGACAATAGCTCACATGTTTTAGCAATACTGAGTATAGTTGATTTTTAAACAAAACAATATTACAAAATGTTTGTAAACATGCATTCAGACCACCCTATGTAAAATAATCAGTCAAATGGATTCAAATCCTGCATCACCTCTCCTTTTCCTTGAAGTTCACTGCACTTACACCTTATGGCACAGAGAAAGATACCTCGCAGGTGCATTCTCTTTACTGGGTATTATCTAGAGTGTTGCTGGCCACACAAAGCTGCCAGGTTTGTTTGTGCAATATAAGGCAGCCTAAATTAAAATTTACATGTTTTTCCTTAGGAAGTGAAGTGTATCTCAATGCTATGGGCAACTGCCAGTCCAGATTACACAATGCCAAATAGTGAGCAAACGATGAAAAGAGAAAACACAGTAACGATACTGAAACAGAAGAAACATTATTGAACAAGAGTAAAAATGTATGCTTTTGATATTTTCTCAACTTTGTTTTGTTCCAACATGAATGTATTAGAACCCCAAAACACAAGGGTATTCACAAAGCACAGTTCAGATTCTTATCATTATGTGCTACAAACTATGTACACTGTGAAGATAGCAAAGAGGTTAGCTATGCTCAGTATGTGACATAGTATCAATTTATATAACAGATGCAACAGCAGAAATTCCTGACTTTTGTCTCTTGCAGTTAAATGTATGCATGGATGTGATAATGGCAACAGGGAAGATAAATCTTTCCTCTCACAATATAAAAAAATTGTGAACAATGCAGCTCTTTGTTTCTCTTTGCCTTGTGAACATTATTCCCATATCTATACTTCCATAATAAGACTGCTGTGTGCTGTTTCTTGCAGCTGATATATATTTCAATGAGTAATGTACTTCCTTAGAACTGCAAACATGATTGTATTCAGAGGCAGAAACTTTTCTCAGAAAGAATTCATATCAATGTAAGGAATGTTCTCTTCTAAGTCAGTTAATGGTAGACACATTTCTTGTAACTCCCTTCTCCTGGGTACACCCTGATTGATACTGTAGTCACACTAATCATTCATACTTCCGAACACTTTGCAGATATGTTTAAATACACTGAGCTATGGAAATACAGACTAAGGGCAGAGTAGAGGCAGTTCTTAGGCTGCTGGATGTAATAAACTATAAGTTCCTACGGGGTGTGTTGATATAATTCCCGTTTGTAGACTTATGTTTTTGCACAATATCATGGGTTCAATTACAGCTGTAGGTCAAATTATTAGTTTATGATATTTCATATTCTTACCATATAATTAACTGCAAACATCTGTATTTCTCTCTTACAAAATTTCATTAATATATCATTTGAATAGTACAGTAACACATCATTTGCAAAAACACTGCAGCACCAACAGGGAGACTTAGTAAGCCACCATTACTCTACTTATTTCTTAGGTTCATAGGTTCATACTAGGCTATCTGCCCTAGGGCATTTATAAGCCTAGCCAGAGTGTGTTTGGCTTTCACCACCCATTTTAAATTAATTTTGCTATGCCCTTTTTCGAGGTTAGTATACTGTGCCTCTGTCTAACAGTGACACAGAAGTGATACCCGGGGTAAACCTACGATCTCCCATCCACTCATCAAGATTCCTCTTGAAGAGAGTCAATGAGGGACTCTGCCTAACCTGGACTGGGATTTTATTCCAGAGTGAAGGGAGCTTCTGGGTTATGAATCTGTCCCTCCAGCATGTCCTATTTATTTCAGTGCTGAGGTTCAAGTCTCTCGAGCGCGTAGCTCGATGGGATTTGGATTTTCTGAGGTGCAGCATGTTCATTAATTCCGGGTTGGACATGGCTTTATACGTCAGGCACAGATCGCCTCTGAGCAGGCGGTATGCCACTGAGTAGAGCTGGAGTTTCTTTAACCGGGCAGCATATGGCATCTGTTTGAGCCCTTTGATCCTCTTGGTGAGGTACTTTTGGGGTCTTTCCAGTTGCTGCAGGTGTCTGGTAAGGTACATCCCAAAAGGGGCATTATACTCAATTATGGGCCTGATGAGGGATGAGTAAAGAGGCACGATGACCTCCCCTGATCTAGATGTGAATCCCTTCATGATTAGATGGGCTATGTTTTTCTAACCACTTTGGCCACTTGGTTGTCAAATGAGAGATTACTATCAACTTGGGTCCCCAGGTCCCTAATTACTTCTTCTATACTTAATGGATTACCACCTATGTGGTAATTTGTGGGCACTTTGTTTTTGCCAAAGGGGATGACTATACACTTTTTGGCGTTTAGCTTGAGGCCATGGCTCTGGCACCAGTTGTCTGTTTCTATGAGGCCCTTTTGGAGGATGCTTGTGTCGGCTGGAGAGGCGATTATGGCGCCCAGTTTGCAGTCATCTGCAAATTTGGTCAGCCACAGTCCTTCCGTGTTGGCCTGTACCTCCGAGAAATATATACCGAACAAAAGAGGTCCCAGGACTGAGCCTTGTGGGACGCCACTTGTAACTGGTTTGGAGTCTGACATTGCTCCAGCAATTCTAACCATGTGGGTTCTGTCCTTGAGCCAGTTTGCAACCCATCTAGTGACATAGGGGTTTATATTTAAGCTGGTGAGCTTATCTATAATGCCCGAGTGGGGTATTGTATCGAAGGCTTTTGTGAGGTCCAGGTAGGCTGTGTGGACCACCTTCCCCTCGTCAATGGCCTTGGTGACTGTTTCAAAGAAATTGACCAGGTTTAAGAGGTAGGATCTGCCCTTAACAAAGCCGAACTGGGTAGGATCCAGTGTCTGTAGGTCCCCAATATATTTATTTATGAGGTCTATGATGATCCTTTCCATAGCTTTGCAGACCAAGCTAGTCAGGCTTATGGGGCGATAGCTTCCAGGATCCGTTGAAGCACCACCTTTGTGGAGAGGGACCACTGTTGCTGTACACCACTCTTTGGGTACATATCCTGTAGTAAGGCTGAGATTGAACAGTAGTTTTATGTTTGGGTTTAGCTTTTCTTGGAGTTCATGTAGGACACAGCCCGGGACACCGTCTGGTCCCATTAATGCTGTGTTTTTTGCTTTGGAGAGGGTGGCTCTTACCTGAGCATCTGAGATGTCAGGGGGGTAGCACTCTGCTGGGATAGATATTTGCCCTTTTGGTGGGGGGGGAGTTTGCACTGAACCTGTCAGCTAGGATGTTGGCAATATCTGTGGGTTCGGTGTATTTTTTGTCATTTTGGACTAATTCTGAGCATATCTGGGAATTCCCACCCAGGTTCCTAACATAACTAAAGAAAGCCTTGTGATTATCCTTAGCGTCCTGTGCAATTTTTCTCTCGAAGCTGGCCTTAGACGATTTTATGAATGCCCATAGTTTTTTGCTAATACTGATCAGAGATGCCTTCCCTTTTTGGGATTTTGCTCTATCATGTAGTAGCTTCCTCCTTCTATTGTATAGTTTGTTTATGGCTGGGGTCCACCAGACAGGACGCCTGCCTTTGGAGGATTGGGTCTTGGTTTTATTTGGGATTGCATGATCCATGCATTCCTGAAGGTGTTCATAGAATGCATTTATAAAGGATTCTGCGGTCTGGGCTGTATTTTCCACAGGCCCGGGGGTTTGAAGGATTCCACCTCGGTTTTGAGGAGTGTGAAATTTGCTTTAGAGAAGTTTTTCACTGTGGTTTTCTGGGCAGGGGGTGGGGTCGGGATGTGAATATCCAGTGAGATTAGTTTATGGTCTGATCTTACCAGTGAAGAATACACTTCTGGTCTGGAGCATAGAGTTCCCATGTTGGTGATGATCAGGTCCAGTATGTTTTCCCCTCTTGTGGGAGTGGTAACAAGTTGTTCCATAGCATTTGAGTTTATAAATTCTAGGAAACTTTGGGCTAGGGTGTTGGAGCTAGAGTAATGCTCCCAGTCTATGTTTGGGTAGTTGAAGTCGACCAATATAATGGTGTTTGAAGAGACCTTCATATTTTCCAGTGTTCTCAAGAAGACTGAGTGGGGTTCCTGGGTTTGGGAGGGTGGTCTGTAGCAGGCTATAAACTGGAAGGCAGTTTTACCCACTGTTAGTTGCACATGGATAATCTCTGATGCTTCGTGCTGTGCCACCAACCTGGAGGTGTGGGTATCTTTGACTTTCTTAATGTTGATTGCACTGCGTTACCCCTTCTTGCTCCCTATAGTAAGCATTTTATTATACAGAGCATCATAGCTTAGTAATGAGGAAATAAGTGAGAGTAAAACACCATAGAGATGGTCCTACATGTCCCAGAAAAATATTGTTATTCTTCTCTCCATATGTCTCTATCTCTCTGTTCTCCCCTTCTAATTTAGAAAATTTTTCACTGTCCTTCAATTTTGCTAATTAAAGGAGTTCCTTTGTGAGTTGATGAAATAATAAGATTTCTAGTCAGATTTTTGCATACTTTCAAGTGTTTCAATCCAGGCATTATCAAACTGTTACTGACTGTTTTTAGTATACTATTTTTTTATTTAGCTGTTGCTTACATATTATTATCAGCAAACATTATCCTTCTTCTGTCATAAGCTACTTGGTCTCTGCTTACCTCTCGCCCTGTTCTATATCTATTCTCTTCTGTGTCATTAATCTTCCTCTTCTGCATTTGTACAATATCTGGTGTAAGCACCAACTGCAAATGAGACTAAATGGAAATACACATCTTATGGCAAAATCTTGTGAGTTTTTGCCTTCAACCACATTGCTGTGGTGCCCTTTATCCTGCTGTGCTTAGCTATGTTTAGTCAGGTTATTTTACTTTTGAACAAGGTAAAGAGTTGAAGTAAGAGCTTATAGTTGTGCTGACATAATGGAAACTAATACACAGAGTCTCCTTTTCTGCAATCTGTTGTCATATGGGAATTTGTGAAGGAGGAGTTTATATGTAGTGCATTTAGATAATACTCAGGACTGTAGTTTTTTATTACAATACCTATAAGGTTAGAATCCAGATGTATTTTGTCATAAAAAATCTTCCTCCAACTCTTCTAAACTGGAAACCTGCTACAATAAAATCTCAAAGTTTGCAACTTCATCCAAATACTCTACTCACCACTGTATACCTCTCCACCAGCTGCAGAGGCTAGAACTTCCCAATTACTTGGTCTACCTCCAAACTTGGTCTACCTCCAACTCTGTACAGCCCACAAGCTTATTTTCAAAGCTAATACATGTCCAGCACTTGCTAACATCTTACCTTCATACACTCATCACAGACCCGTAAGATCTGCCCACCAAAACCTAATCTCAGTGTATAAACCAAATCGTCCCACTGGGCAGCTACTTCTATCCTTTACCTTGGCCAAAAAATGGAACTCTCTCCCTCCATCTCTACGAATCTCTGAAAAATTTGAACACTTCAAAACCCAGCTCCATTCCTACCTCTCCCATAGTTGGAAGTGCAACTGCTCTCTGCCTACCTAACTTCCTTAACTCATGAACACTTTTACCACATTCAAAGTCCCATTTTTTTCCTTACTTACCAGGGATCTATCCCTCGATAACTACTTTCAGATCACTATCTGGCAATTCTAACCAATGAACAAATTCTACTCTCTACTACTGTTCTCAACCTACAAGCATATAAATATGTATTATATATTGTATATATGTTGCAGTTTAACTGTTCTTAGTTTGCTATTTAATACTTACAAGTTGTTACTGCACCTTTTTGCTACTGTGTATTGTATTTTGTTAACTTTGAATTATCTAGCTTTTCTCTGTACTGTGTAGTCTGAATTATGTAGTTTATACTTTGTACTATGGAGCTTTTCTCCCCGGGCCTCCACTGAAAATGAGCTCTTTGAGCCCAGTGGACCTCCCCAGTCACCAAACTGGAAATAAATAAATAAAGTATACCAAGCCATGTCTGAATTTTACGTATGACTCCTAAGGGTATAAATAACGGCTACACTTTTTCATAACACCATTATTCTGCTGCTGTCCTAATGTGCTTGCTTTCTATTGTGAAACTTCACTTGTATGGATCTTGCATAAATACTTATGTTGATAAACAAAAAAGGAACATAACACAAATGTGCAGAATAGAACCACGAACTAGTGCATTATTATGTCTATATTTTGTATTCCTATCACCAACTGTGCACCTCTTTCCACCACGTCTGTGTCATCAAATAAACCTATTTGATTCACAACTGTTTTCATAAACCATGCTTCCACCAGCAATAACATGCTTGGGTTCTCATGTATTTCATAATATACCTCTAGCTTACAAGAATTGACTAACTGCAGCTATCATGACAAATGTGTAAATCATGACACCAGAAACATAACCATAACACATATCTGCACTCTTTCCCCCTTAAAGAGTCTGACTTCTCCTGTGCTGCTTGTGACTAATACTGTTTTTTCTAGATTGTGTAACTAGGCAGTAGGAGATTTGATTCTCACTCAAGGGAAATTCTGTGTGTGTCTACAATATCAATTATATTTAGCTTCCTGAACAGACATGCTGCATCATCTTCCAGGCAGGGGAAAATTTAACATGGGCAAGTATTCCACCAACCCTTACCCTAGTTTTACCACAAGTATCTTCTCTGCAACACAGTGATGAGGTCATCATGTCAAAAGTGTACCTTGCCCTCATAAAAGTCATACTTCTCCTGTAACACTTGCAACTAATACTGCAACCTCTCGGTTGTGTATCTAGTTAGAGAGGCAGTTCAAATCTGACTTGTATGCCTTTGCAGTTCTAGTGTTATTGAAGTAAACCTTCAACAACAGATGTGCTGTATCTACTTCCACTCAGGAGAAAACATTAACTTTGGTGCTCCTTCTGCTCCGTATCCCACTTTTAACACAAATGTCTTATATGCAACACAGTGATTAAGTCATCCTGACAAAAGTGCACTCTCTGTGGTGCTTGGGCTAATACAGTGTTTTCTAGATTGTATATCTTAGACAAGTAGGAGGTTCAAATCTCACTATAGGAAACTTATATGTGCCACTTCAATGTAAGTTATATATAGCTTTACAAATGGTCATACTGCATCAATTTCTACTCAGCAGATTTTAACATGGTAGAAGATGCCTATTTTTCCTCATCCCACTTTTACCACAAACATATTCTCCCCATCCCACTGATGAAACCAGCATGTCAAAATTGCATACTGTGCCCTTGCAACTCATAGTTCTGCTTTGGCACTTGTGGATAATTCTCGGTTGTACAGATTGCACATATAGATAGGTAGGGGGTTTAAATCCAACACTGAGTAAATAATGTCAGTGTGCATACTCACATGTATAATTGTGTTTGTGACAAAACCCCTTATGCAAAATGTCACCCTTGTAGCAAGAAAATTATGTCATACCATAAAGGACCAGAGTATCTCACACTTGTAGCACCAGTGGCACTGTGGCACATTCATTATTTCCAATATCATGTAACGTCTGTTGTCACATAGCAAGATATTCAACACTCACAATGGCTGATTGCAAGCATTGCCTGTCCTAATGCTATGTATAAATGACATCCACAAGTGTTACAATATGTACAATTACAGAGGGGAAACCTCCCCAGCCCTTTTTTCTCATATAAATTGCAACACAGCCATATGATATAATGACTTCACATAGGTGGAGTCTCACAGCTTTATTAAGACTTCCACTGTAGTGCATGTCATTTGCAGTCGGTGGGCTTTCTTAGCTTGCTGTTCAGTTCAGTTCCGAGAAAAGGTTAATATTCTAGTAATGTTTTGACATTACACAAATAACACTGCATGACATTATTATTCTCAGTTTTTATTTATTTATTATCAATGCAAATAATATACGTGTGTGTTGTTTGCATGCTGTCATGGCAGTGTTCACTGTAATTTCTTGTGAGCATGCTCAGTATACTCCTTTATTACATGCACTCCATTTACAAATGGAGACCTTGAAACTTAGAATTGCTCCATTGTCAACAGATCTGTGTTGTAATTTGCACTCATGTATTTTTATTGTTGTTATATTACTGTTTATGATGAACGTATATCTAAACACGTACTTGTCTAAGACATATGTCAATGTAATATACCTATGTTTGTTCAATGACAAATGTTAAAACATGCCCCTTTCAGCTGTGCATGACACAGCAGCTGTGCGGCTCACGCCTGGTTTATACAGGATGGAGTGGAGGGTACAGCAATACAGTCAGTCATTGCACATACATTCTCTGTATATACAAGTCATATTCAGTAACTGCACTGTATGCAAATAGCCAATAATTTATCTGCTGTCCTTGCTATTATATCAACTCAGCATATAATCAATGTTAATATCACATTTAATCCCCTTTCTTACAATACTGCCTTGTGTCTCTCTCATATCCATTGTTAGGATGTCTATTTATAAATTATGTACATGGGTAAACAGTTGCAAACAGGATAATTTATATGGATGTCGTCCTACTAAAAATGTATCTTGCTGGTATCATCACATTTGAGTGCATTAGCTAGGTACAATTTTGGCATTTACCCTCCCCTTGTAATTATCCCTGCACTGCTTATATTGCATTTGTATAAATTATCCCATTTGCACATCCCCTGCATCTATATGCTTAAAAGTAATTTGGTTTTACTTCATATAAGCTGCCCCCACACATGCTGACAAAAATGATTTGCCTACAGACAAGTATTTTTGTCTACACTGTGCGATTGTGCTTCCAGCACTGTTTCATGGCCACCAACACTGTTGCTGGCCACAAAATGATTTTTGGAATCATGCAAGTGAAATGATCAGCATGCATATCCAATGAGAGCTGCTGCTCATCACTCTAAGGTGCTGCAATTGTGCAAGCTGCCCTTGAACAAGTGCCAAAAGATGTAAGACGGGGAAATTATAGGCGACTTGTAGAGCAGAAGGAAACACTTTGGCAGTTGAGACTAAAAGCAGACAAGCCCCCAGGTTCAACTGAGGTGACTAACCTTAAATGTTTTTTGAACAATAGGAGGCTGAAAGTAAATTAATCTGGTAGTATATAGATTCACATATTTATATATATTTTTTTCTATTTTTTAGACAAAAAATATTGATTAATAAATACTGTTCATGGAATGTTTTAATATTTTTGGTATTTTCTATTTTTTAAGTTTATCCTTTTTTAATTCTTTAATTAATTTATTAGTAATTGACTTCATTGGTTTATTTCCAATTGATGTGAAATTGTATAAAAAGTTTTATCTGTTGTAATAAGTTGTTCTGAGGAAGTCTTTTATAGATGAAAGCGAAGAATAAAACTTTTTCCCAAGGATTATTAACTGGATGGTAAGCTGTCTTCTAGCAAACCAACACCCAATAAGATCTGTTAATGATTAATGTCAGTTGTCACACAATTAACCAGGTGCAGCACTTATGATTCAGTTTCATTGCAAGCTCATTTCATAGACAGAAAAAAAACTGTGGCACATTTAGTCAAAAACTAATTTCATCAAACCACATTTCACCAAAAATTTCATATGCACTAAATATACTCACCTCACCCCCCCCCCCGAACATAAATATACTGCTGAGACACACACATAAACTTCTAGAGGTTAGCATGGTGCAGATACTGATCAAGTGTAATCTACATTGTAATTCCTAAACTCCAAAAAACACACCAGCAGTCATTTTCTATACCATTAAATAATTTTTAATGAAATGTAGTTTTGAAGTAAGATTTAGACAAAATGAACCACATTTTTTTTTCTTTTCAATAAAATGAGTTGTCAATGAAATGAACCAAAACTATATATGTATTATGATTGAGTTAGGGTAAATGGAACAATAGGAGTTGTAGAGACACAGGATCAATGTGAGTGCCCATGGTCCTTTAGTAAGTGTACATTCAGTGTCATATATATATATATATATATATATATCTGTGGGTGTGTGTGTGCATGTGTGTGTGTGTGTGTGTGTGTGTGTGTGTGTGTGTGTGTGTGTGTGTGTGTGTGTATATATATATATCTATATATATATATATATATATATATATATATATATATATATATATATATATATATATATATATATATATATATATATATATATATATATATATGGGTCCCCTTCAGTCGATCGAACGTTTACAAGTTCGAACCACATATGGCCGAGACCATATGTTCGAACTTGTAAAAGTTCGATCGGACTGAATGAAGATCTCAGTACATAGCGGAAAGGGAAGATTTCCCATTTCTACAATGTAGTGAGATCTTGGAGTTGGTATATTTAAGTAAGGGGGTGTGGGGGGTGGAGGGGGAATAGCCCCCCTACTATAGACATTTAGTTTTGTGGCTTTTTGTTTTATGTGTTTTTATTTCAATGTTCAAACTTTTACAAGTTTGAATATATGGTCTTGGCCATATCTGGTTCAAACTCGTAAAAGTTCAATCTACTGAAGTAGATCCATATACATCTATATATATATATATATATATATATATATATATATATATATATATATATATATATATCTTCTGCAACTCTAACCATTGGTCCAGAAGCCACCATTTTAAGCTTAAAATAATACCACTGAACCCTAGTGAATTTTTAACTGCAGTTTTCTCCTGGCCACAGTACAGGCAACACAGGTTTGAGGACCTTAACAGATACCCTGCAACTCTAACCATCGGTCCAGAAGCCACCATTTTAAACTTAAAATAATACCACTGAACCCTAGTGGATTTTTCCCTGTGGTTTTCTCCTGGCCACAGTACAGGCAACACAGGTTTGGGGACCTTAACAGATACCCTGCAACTCTAACCATCGGTCCAGAAGTCAGCATTTTAAACTTAAAATAATGCCACTGAATCCTAGTGGATTTTTCCCTGCGATTTTCACGTGGCCACAATACAGGCAACACAGGTTTGAGGACCTTAACAGATACCCTGCAACTCTAACCATCGGTCCAGAAGCCACCATTTTAAGCTTAAAATAATACCACTGAACCCTAGTGGATTTTTCCCTGCAGTTTTCTTCTGGCCACAGTACAGGCAACACAGGTTTGAGGACCTGAACAGATACCCTGCAACTATAACCATTGGTCTAGATGCCACCATTTTAAGCTTAAAATAATTCCACTGAACCCTAGTGGATTTTCCCTGTGGTTTTCTCCTGACCACAGTACAGGCAACACAGGTTTGAGGACCTTAACAGACACCCTGCAACTCTAACCATCGGTCCGGAAGCCACCATTTTAAGCTTAAAATAATACCACTGAACCCTAGTAGATTTTTCCCTGCGGTTTTCTCCTGGCCACAGTACAGGCAACACAGGTTTGAGGACCTTAACAGATACCCTGCAACTCTAACCATCGGTCCGGAAGCCACCATTTTAAGCTTAAAATAATACCACTGAACCCTAGTGGATTTTTTCACTGCGGTTTTCTCCTGTCCACAGTACAGGCAATACAGGTTTAAGGATCTTAACAGATACCCTACAACTCTAACCATCAGTGCAGAAGCCACCATTTTAAGCTTAAAATAATACCACTGACCCCTAGTGGATTTTTCCCTGCGGTTTTCTCCTGGCCACAGTACAGGCAAAACAGGTTTGAGGATCTTAACAGATACCCTGCAACTCTAACCATCAGTATGGAAGCCACCATTTTAAGCTTAAAATAATTCCACTGAACCCTAGTGGATTTTTCCCTGTGGTATTATCCTGGCCACAGTACAGGCAACACAGGTTTGAGGACCTTAACAGATACCCTGCAACTCTAACCATCGGTCCAGACACCACCATTTTAAGCTTAAAATAATATCACTGAAGCCTAATGGATTTTTCTCTGCGGTTTTCTCCTGGCCACAGTACATGCAACACAGGTTTGAGGACCTTAACAGATACCCTGCAACTCTAACCATCGGTCCGGAAGCCACCATTGTAAGCTTAAAATAATACTCCTGAAGTATGTGTCCCAGTAAATAACTACTACATAAGCTAATCTTTTAATGAATGCTAGACTTTATAAGCACAACAAGAATTTAAGTGTTTTTTTTTTTTTGCTAGTTGCCACGAAAAGCAGACGCCAGCAGCTCCTATCCTTTCTCTTTGGTTACCCACTATCCTCATACTGTTTCTGTGTATATTCTCCTGTTCTGTACTTTACCCTTCCCTGAATTCATTTCTAGACTCACTCATAACTGCCTTTCCTAGTGCACCTGTCCTATTTTACTGTCTTCAGACTCTTACATATTGTTTTTTTTTAATTTTTTGTGTTGCTTTTAGCTGCTAGTAATACCTATCTCTCCCTCTCCAAAGCCCCTCTCTATTGTAGCTTATTTTAACCATACAGCACTCGGTTTGCTTCAAGTAAATCTACTTGTGTAGCTTGAGGCCAGTGTCCTTTTGTAAGCTTACTTCTGCTCATATTTTATTTCTTTTTATTTTATTTCTGGTGACTATACCTTTAGAAACTTTATATCCTTGTCTCTCAAGCTAGTTTTTCACTATCTTTTTCCTGATTGTTTCTATGACTTAATCTTGACCAGGGTGCTAGCCTCGCTACACTCTGGCTCACTTCGCTCCTCTACCCTACCCCCATTCCCACCCACCCCATTGCAATTATCTTTATACCTAACTATCCCTCCCCTTCCTGTCCCACTAGCCACTATGATTCCACTTCCTGCCTATTGCCACAACCATCTTACTAATCTGTCAATCTTGTCAACACCACTTCCTCTATACCACTGTCTCTAACTACTCTATCTGACCATATTTTATTCTAACATGTATTATTTTCTAATATCTTCTACACTACTCCTTATTCTCTCTATTCCACTTCTTACCACTCCAATCTCTCTGACCCACTCCTATGTTCACCAGCTTCTCACTCATACAACATATATCCAACTACTTCATCTTTTACTATCTCCCCTAATCTCTTTACTACCTCTACCTCAAGTCTATATAAACTATCCATAATACAGGTTTTTAAGCCTTCCCACAAAGCTAAGTCAAAACTATGCAAACTCCATCTAGCATCTACTACACACTCTCTCCTCATTAAAAACCTACTTTGTTCTGGAGATATCCATCCCAACCCCCTGGCCCCTCTTCTCTCCCCAAAACTACCTCTACACTGCCCCCATCTTACTCCTCTAACAGTCACCAACCTCAATCACAACAATCATCTCCATCCAAATACTTAACTATTTACTCATTGAATATTCAGAGTCTAGTAAATAAAGTCACTGAGCTGCACTCATGGATAGCTCTCAATACCCCTCACATCCTCTCCCTGTCTGAAACCTGACTCAAGCCAAAAATTTCAAATAGTGAAATACTCCCACCAGGTTATAATATCTTCCGATCTTATAGACCTGTAAAAAAAAGGTGGTGGTGTGGCCATCCTCTACTCAAACAACCTTAACCTCAAACCATACCCTTCCCCAATTCCTGACTTCCTCCCAGCTGAAATCATCATCCTTAACTTCCATCTGAATCCCCACAAAAAACTTGAAATTGCCTCTGTCTACCTTCCTCCTGGTAACAATCTGCCCATTCTTGAAAACATCCTATCCTGGTTCTCCCACAACATACCATATGAGACACTTATCCTTGGTGATGTCAACATTTATTGGTCCAAACTCACAACTGACTCCCCCCAACTCAGTATCCACCTACATGGCTTCCACCACCTTATAACATCTCCCATTCACTTCCATAAAAAATCCACTTCCAGCTCCATTATACACTGGATCCTTACCAATTCCCCCCACCAGTACCACAATCCCACCACCTTACCTGAATCCCTCAGTGATCATCTCCCTACCACTGTCTTAAGACACTACTCCCATATTCCTAAACCCCACCTTATCAAAGACTGTCAAAAATTATCGATTTTCAATTCATCCTAATCTAACTCCATTCTCCACAACATAGATTGGTCCTTCCTAAAACACCTCTCCCTAAACGATGTTCTAAGCACTTTCAATAGCATCTTCATGAATACTCTAAACTCCTTAACTCCCTCTAGGACAACGAGTAAAATCAAATCATGCTCCCTGGCTCTCCAAAGAGACTAGGTCCCTTATGAAACAAAGAGATTGTGCTTGGAAAACCTGGGCTAAAACTAAACAACCACCTTTTCTTCAAAAATACAGGCAACTGAGGAACCTTGCAAAAAAACATACAACTAATGACAAAAAGTTAACTATAGCTCTGCTCAGCTTAACAACAAATCCAATCCTCAAAAATTTTGGTCAACTCTCAACAACATCCTCTATCCTGGAAAGCCTTCTAATCCCTCCCCATACCCTAACTCTTCCTCTCAGGAAACAGCTACCCTCCTGAATAAATACTTTATCTCTTCCATCCAAAATCTGGTAACCTCTAAGCCAAACTCTACTTTGACACCCACCCCTCCAAGTCCCACTAACACAACATTGTTTTCTTTTGAGCCAGTTCCCATTACTTACATCAAATCTCTACTACTCAAGCTAAAACCTTGCTCTCCTTCCACTGACAATCTATCTCCTACATTCCTCAAACTTGCTGCTGACTCAATTGCCTATCCTATATCTATACTAATCGATCTATTCTGGAATCAACTGCCCCCACCATTTGGAAATCTTTCTTCACTATCCCTCTTCATAAAGGTGGAAACTCCACTGACCCCTCCAAGATATTAGAAAAATGTATTCACTCACAGCTTCTCAATCACCTCCTCACACACCACTTACTTACCCCTACCCAACATGGATTTCATCCTCACCACAGCACTACCATTGCCCTCCTCTCCTTCACTCATATCATTGCAGAGGTCCTAGATAAAAAATAAACTCATTTCCTGTCTCTTCCTAGACCTCTCCAAAGCCTTCAATACTGTCTCTCATCCTCTATTACTATCCAAACTCGCAAATCTCCACCTATCCCCCTCCACACTTGCCTGGTTTAATAGTTACCTATCTGGCAGGGAGCAATCTGTAAAATGGCTCTCATCCTCCTCACCTTTCCTTCCCATCTCCACTGGTGTTCCCCAAGGCTCTATCTTGGGACCCCTTTTGTTTAACATCTTCACCAATGATCTTTACACCTCATGCAAAGAATCCTCCCTTATTCAGTATGCCGACGACTCCACACTTATATCCAGCTCAAATAACATTCCTGAACTACACTCCCTGACCCAACAGGCCTTACTATCTACTGAACAATGGCTCTCTCACAACCTACTGATTCTAAATCCCAAAAAGACCAAACTCCTACTTTTCCTTTCCCGTTCTCTTTCTCATCACAAAATCTCCTTTTTTATTACATCTTCTAACAATACAACTATCCAACCTGACACCCACACAAAACTCCTAGGGGTCATTACCGATGACGAACTAAAGTTCAACCTACACATACTCCAATGTATAAAAAAAAAACAAACCAGAAACTAGGTCTGCTATATCGGAACAAAAAAATCCTAACCCCTGAATCTAGACTTACCCTGGACAAGGCACTCCTCCTCCCGTCCCTCTTATACGCCATCCCAGTTCTTACCAATATCCAAGCCTCCACTCTAAACAAACTCCAACAGACTTACCATAAAATAGCCAGATTCATTACTAACTCCCCAAACAACTCACACCACTCCATTTCTTTAAATTCTCTTCAATGGTTTGAACTTCCCCAATTTCTGCTATCTTATCAATTTCATATGCTACACTCTATTCTTTATAAACCCTCCTTCTGTCCATCTCTTTCTTCCTTAGTCTCCATCTACATGCCATCCCGGACCCTCCGTACTTCTAACCAACAATTACTTGATATCTACCACCTAAAAAGGTCAGTAGGCAAACTACTCTACAAACACTCCCTTGCCCATGCTTGGAACAAACTTCCTCTTGACTTACGTTCAACCTCCCACACCTCACACTTTAAAAATGAACTAAAAGCTTATTTTCTCAAATCCAGAACCTGGCCTTGCCATGACCCTACCTAGTCTTCCTTCCCTTTATGTACCCTCAAAAGGACCATACTTAGTACCTCATTACACCTCTCTCTCCGATGTGTCTACTATGCATTTGCATAATTTTATACAAACAAAAAAATTTTTATTGCTGACCTATTAAACTATATCAATGTAAAATTGTTACTTAGCTTCTTCTTAATGCAACTTTAACTTTATGCATGTAACCCAACATATGAATATTTTTGCTGTAACTGCTATTATATCAATATTGTTTAAAATTGTACTTGTTTAAAATGTACTACTGGAGCTTTTCTCCTCGGGTCTCCACTGAAAATGTGCCACAAGCCCAGTTGGACAAACCCAGTTAACAAATGCCAATAAATAAATAAATTATATATATATATATATATATATGGGATCGGTACTGATCCCCAAAGGAACTTTTCACTGAAGCACAAACAGCCAGGCATACTTCAGCGAAAGTGCTTTTTATCAAAAAAGTACTTTTGCGGAAGTATGCCTGCAGGTAGAGGGAGTCATGGGGGAATGACTGCTGCGGAGATCGTACTACTGTGTGGATAAGGGAATATTCCCTTTTCCTCACTGTAGTGCGATCTTGGAGTGAGAATATTAAAGTAGGGGGGTGTGGGGGGCACATCCGCTCACATCGGGGTGCAGGGGGGCTTGCCCCCCTGCAAAAAAGTAGAGTTATCATTTTATTATTTTTTAAGGCACTTTAACAAAAGCACTTTTTCGGTGAGAGCGCTTTCTTTAAAGTGTGTTCGGTAATTGTGGATTTGGACTACTGAACTTTCGTTCAATAGTCCTAGATCTATATATATATATATATATATATATATATATATATATATATATATATATATATATATATATATATATATATATATATATATAAAATGTATGTGTGTGTGTGTGTGTGTGTGTGTGTGTGTGTGTGTGTGTGTGTGTGTGTGTCTGTGTAAGTTTTTCCAGACTAATACTATCAATAACTTATACCTCATGTCCTATAACTTACCTTTTTAAATAATGACATAGTATGACACTACATGTGCTATGGCTCAGTCTGTTGGCATTCCAGCTAGCACTGTTCAGTGTATTCAGAGTGCCATTTAGGTTCCATTTCATTCTGTATGTAGCGATGCATGTGAAATGGCATTGTCAGGCAGTTCCACTCAGGCCTTACTTGTAAACATCAGGATTTTTGCATCATGTATTAGTAGAAATCTGTCTAAAATATTATTCATCATGCGGTTTTCTGACATAAAGCTGATAGCACCACTATTCCCATATATTATACCTGTAAGCAGCTGTGATATTTCACCTCCCCATAACTTGAAACACCTCCCATCTCCATATCTAGAATTTTCTTTAGTACTTCCATACCATAACTTTATAATATTTGACCTGAAGATTTATCACTTGAGAACTTGAAGATAGATATGCATAGTATCTTGTATCTGTCAATCCTTACTAATATTGCGCGTATATTTTGTGAAAGTTATTACATTTTGACTATATTCTTATTAGCTCAAACTACATGCATGCTGTTTAATGTATTCATTCACTTATTTACTTAATGTACCTTATTATTATTTTATTTGTGTTCTGTATATAAAAGTCTGATATGAGTCCAAATGGATCAATTTACTAGCCTAGTTAACAGACATGAATAAATAAATACAAACAAAGATATGTATATATGGGTCTACTTCTATTCGCTGACAGCCCATTTCACTGAAACCCATTTGGTTGACAGCTCATTTCACCGACAAACATTCTAGGCGGGGGGCTGCGCCCCCCACACCCCCCCAATGTGGGGGGCTGTGCCCCCCACACACCCCCAACTATATATAACAACTCCACAGTCGCACAACAGTGGGCAGGGGGGCAAAACCCAGGTTTTTGCCTTGAATACTTTTGTCAATGAAATGAGCTGTCAACCAAATGGGTTTCAGTGAAATGGGCTGTCAGCGAATAGAAGTAGACCCATATAGATATATATATATATATATATATATATATATATATATATATATATATATATATTGCAGACGTAACAGGTACTACCAGCAAAGCATATATGTGTGGTATTTCAATGTCTATCGGTCCAGATATTGTATTTATTTATTTATTTATTTGTTTGTTTGTTTTTGTTTATTGGGATAGTCTGACTGGGTAATTCCTATTTTCAGCAGAGGCCCAATGCTTACATTGAATTATACTAGGTTCCAGTTAAAGACAGAGTAGTTACATTTCTATTTATATTTATACACAAAGAGTAGTTACATTTATACATTCTAAGATTGTACAGAGGTAGGAGTTACTAAAGAGAAATCCCACATGCAAATTAGTGGATTGTACAGGCAGCAGTTATGTATAAAAATTGTTTTGTCATTTCAGTGACAGGTTGAGTGTATTCTGTTTAAGGGGGGTATTTGGAGAGAATCATATGGTGAACACAAAGTCTCAACCTTGTGATGAGAATGTGCAGGACCAGGATTGGTTAAGATATTGTTTAAGCAGTTGTTTAGTGGTTAAGCAGTGGTTTAAAACTATTGAGTTTGTTGGAGAGTTCTATTTGTGTGGGGATACTATTCCAGAGTTTAGCAATGTACTGGGAGTGGACTGAGTCTCCTGCAACATATTGTACATGTTAGTCTGGCAAAACAGATGCTGGATACTGTTCATATTCGTCCTCTATGCATATGAGGCACATATTGCAGCCTTCATATTTCACAGTTGACAGATTACACTTTGCAAGCTAGGAATAGCTAACTGTTGTAGTGGTATCACCGCATTAGCACATGCACAGTACTAGAATACTATTGTGAAGGGTGTAATGTGAGCCAGACCCTGATTATGT
Source organism: Protopterus annectens (assembly GCF_019279795.1). NCBI lineage: Eukaryota > Metazoa > Chordata > Ceratodontiformes > Protopteridae > Protopterus > Protopterus annectens. The sequence continues at coordinate 1,197,950,578 of NC_056731.1, read as the reverse complement.
CTGTATTAATATTGCATCGTAGTTAAAGCGCAGTGCCAGACATTCACACTTGCAAGAGAAGATGACTGGTACTAAAGACAAACTGTGCTGCTGGTTTCCATAAGTATTGTCTTAATGATTTGAAGTATGTGTTTGCTACAATGCCAAGGCCTGCTCACAGTGACACCTTTACCATTTCTTTCACACTGTGCAAAGAGATTACCTTTGAGGATGACATACAGAAGAAAGTGTGGCCAGATACAGGAGATTTCCTCCTCCCTATCTGCCTTATTAGGGAAGTTAAACCCTCAGAAAGCTACAGTAGTATCTCCATGGTATGTCCCTGCAGTGGCTCCAAGATCTGTTGATAAGGATGATGTAGGGAGACTGGTCAAAGTACAGTGGCCCAGGCCATGACCTTCAGAATGGGGCAGGTGTTTTGTCTGCTAAATCAGATTTTCAAAACTCTTTTCTTGGATCCCTTAGTAGTACCATCAGGTAAAGGGTTGTATGGTGATGTTATGCAATACTCCAGCATGACCGCTGGTAAAACAGTTTGGTCAGATACACCCATAATAGTCATCTCAACAGGATAGCTGCCATCATGCCTATCCGTCCACAGCATCAGTGTCTATTCTCCCTTTTATTATCACCTACATTCTGCACTGTCCTATAATCCCTCCACAGAATGTCCTGCTTCTGTTTGTATACTATCTCTCCACTGTGATTCCCAGCCCTGTGTGCAACTTCCATGCCAGTTTCTCTTCACTCTCATTTTCATTTACATCTGTGTGCACAGCTGGCGACCTTGTTTCTTTCCTTGGCATATTTATCCTTGATGCTCATCTCCATCCACTGTCTTTGTATAACCTCTGTCAACAAATATATGTCAATGTTGAATTTTGAAACTGTATTGGAGCATTAGTAGTTAAGTCCACGTAAATAGAAATAATAATAAAAAAACAAGAACAACATTTTGGACTTCAAAAAATGCATTACTTTCATTAGCACTGTCAGAAGTGCTAACAGAACAGCTGGAACTTACTTTAAAATGCTGCAGTGAAAATAATATTCATGATGAAGCAACATATAACATTTTCTTCTTGATAAAAAAATAGTTACATTGCTTCCAAAACAACTATCAGAAGTATTAGCAATGCCCAGAATTTATTTTATGTAAGTTCAGTTGAAACACTCTTATTTTGCAGTGTATGATCAGGAGAAATATATAGCATTTTAAAATTATTTCAAGGAAAAACAGTATTTTGTTCTTAATAAAAAAAGTAAAATACATTGACTTCACAAGCACTAACAAACAATGAAACAGGTTTTACCTGAATCAAGCAAAAACATTTGTGTTTTACAGTTTGTTGTTTTAAAATTATCAAAAAAAGCAACATGTATTTTCCTCTTCATAAAAAAGATGTTGTTTGCTTTCACATGAGGTTTCAAAAGCACCACAAACAATTTCCACAGACTCAAGGCTTAAACGGTGTGCTCTTGATTTGAAACTGATTTTACTGAAGTTGAACTGAAATATTATTTGCCTGTAGTTTGTCATTACAAGTAAGCAACAAACAGCATTTTGATCTTGATTAAAAATGTAAAACTTACCTTGCTTTCACAAGTAATAGATTCATAGGTAGGTACTAGGCTATTGGTCCTAGGGCCTATATAAGCCTAGCCAAAAAGGTGCCCTGGCTTTCGCCACCCAAGAAAATTATTTTCCTGTGCCCCTGTCAAGCAGAGCCACAGAAGTGATCTCCAGGGTGAATTTCCTATCTCCCATCCAATCATCAAGATTTTTCTTGAAGAGTGCTAATGAGGAGCTTTGTTTGATATAGATAGGTAGTTTGTTCCAGAGTATGGGAAGTCTCTGGGACAGGAATCTATCCCTCCAGAATGTTCTGTTTATTGTTGTGACAAGGTTTAGGTCCTTAGAGCATGTAGCTCAGAGGGATTGGTATTTCTTTAAGTGGAGCATGTCCAACAGCCCTGGGTTTGACATAGCTTTGTATGTTAGGCAGAGATCGCCTCTGAGTAGGCGATATGCAACGGAGTAAAGCTGGAGTTTTTTGAGACGGTCTAGTAGGGCATCTGTTTGAGGCCAGCAATCCTCTTTGTGAGGTATTTCTGTGGCCTTTCCAGTTGTTGTAGATGTTTTGTGATGTACATACCAAAAGGGGCACTGTATTCTATAATGGGTCTAATGAGTGACGAGTAGAGGGGAACAATGATCTCTTTTTTTCCTGGATGAGAAACCTTTTGTGATGAGGTGTGCCACATAGAAAGATTTCCTGACTACTGTGGTGATGTGATTATCAAAGGAGACTACTGCCCACCTGTGTTCCAAGGTCTCTTATCACACCTTCAGTGTTAAGTAGACTACTGCCTATGTGGTAGTTCATGGGTATAGAGTTTTTACCAAAAGGGATGACAATGCACTTTTTGGCATTGAGCTTGAGGCCTTGGCTTTGACACCAGGCATCTGTCTCAGTGAGGCCCTTTTGTAGGATGTCCACATCATTAGGAGTTTCAATTATGGCTCCTAGTTTGCAGTCATCTATGAACTTCATTAGCCAAAGACCTTCTGTGTTAGCCTGTACTTCAGAAAAGTAGATACCAAACAGGAGAGGACCCAGGACTGAACCCTGTGGTACTCCACTTGTCACTGGTCTGAAGTCGAATTTGGAGTCTGCTACTTTCACAGTGTGGGTTCTGTCAGTGAGCCAGTTGGCAACCCATCTTGTGACATAGGGATTTATACCTAGTTTAGTGAGTTTATCTATAATTCCAGAGTGGGGGGTTGGTGTCAAAAGCCTTGGCGAGATCTAGATAGGCTGTGTGAACCACCTTTCCCTCATCTAAGGCTTTGGTGACTGCTTCAAAGAAGTCTGTCATAATAATACAATATAATACAATATAATGATAGCAGCACTAACAAACACCTGGTACAGACACAAGGTGTAAGCAGTACACTGCTAATAAATCAAGTTTATTGTCATGTGCTAACAATGTCAGCAATGAACTGTATGTAAACTGTATTGCCTACCTGGATTTAACATGGGAAGAAGATGTTAACAACAGTAAACTCAGACTATATCATTAACCAACAAAAAATTAAGCATTTCTGCACAGTGCAAGCAATAATTTATTAGTGTCATTGTGATATGGTCAATTTTATCAAACAAGACACTTGTCTAACTTTGGCCAGCTTTTTTTTTTCCTGGAGAAATCAAAATATATTTCAAGCAAGTTACAATCAAGAAGGTAAAGGTTGGAAGTTATTCAAAAGGGCTTTGAAAGGCTTTTGGTGGATGCTTAAGATCTAAGAGAAGCTTAACTGAATACACATGGAGATTAAGGGAAATCCATTACAGCTCAGCTCAGGACAACACATAACAGCCATTATATTTTGTACCAGAGGAAATGACAGTGTTGGGTGTTCCAGACTAACCCTCTAATCAAAGGTGTGACTATAATGGACACCACAGTAAGTGAAGGCCTTAGCAAATGAAGACACACAAGTTAGACACACTAATAGCTCGACAGTTTACTCACCATTGCCCAAATTGTCACATGACTCACATCACTATGTAACACTAGTCTTAAAGGTATACCACATTCCCCTTTCTGTATTAAAAAAGAAATGTTGCATACCTCATAAACTATATTTAGATACTATTATACTATTACAGACTTTATTAGACTTAAGAGTTAGCTTGAACCTAATATAGTAACCATTTTTGTTTTACTTTTTGTCCTGTATGTACAAGGGTGAATCTCTTGTTTCAGCTATTCCTGACAAATAGACTAGCAGTGGAAACATTGCTAATATTTGGCATTTTTGGTAGTGAAATTCTGTCCACATAATTCTAGATGTTTTGGAAAGATAGGCAACACAAAAGGACAGATGGTGCACACAACTGCTTATTGTGGCCCCATACTCACCACATAGGAGGCATACATACGAATAAATTGTAAATAAGTAAAAAGCCTAGCTTGTTTTTATATTCATCAGACTCTTTTAATAACACTGCTGAAGACTCCTTGCAGAAGTTTAAACATAATTTTAAAATGAATCTATGATTCGTGAGAATTTTAATGTTTTGTGACTGAAATCTGTCCTATGAAACATTTTTACATCTATCACACAGGTATTTGTGCCAGTGAGAGCAGACAAAACCTTGGGTACAGAAAGCAGACTTTACTAGTTTCTTGTGACTATACCTGGCAATATTGTACCAGCTGACACTACAGCAGACACCACTGTGATCAAGTGGTCAGTGACCCCTTATGTGCATTTGCTGTTTGGTATCAGCTAAGTATCTAGAAAATACATCAGTGAAGTAATCTAGACTGGATTTCAGTCTTCTGCCTTTCTTTGAACTTAGAACTTGATTTTAGCTCCATGTTTCTGTTTACTTCAACAACTATTACTCGGGTTCATTTTATGGTACTGAGTGTCAGATTAACTCAGTGCCAAAATGTATCAGTCAGATTTGCAATATTAACAGTGCAACATCCAACACACACACACACACACACACACACACACACACACACACACACACACACAAACACACACACACACACATGCACAAACACCTCTCAAGTATATTGTATCTATACATACAACACCTACCTGAAAAATGCACTGAAAATGAATATAAACTTAAAAACAAAATATGTACAGTTTCATATAAACTGGCTAGACTCTGACATACTTGCGGCATATTCGGTGGATTTTTTATTTTTATTTATTTTTATAGTAACATCCAGAAAGTTGAGTATACATCTTCAAAACACATAAGCACAGGTCATCTAAGTTTGCAGGAGACACCAAGAAGCCATCCCATTGCACTTTTATGAAAGGTGATAGTGAAAAGCAATGGAGAGTAGGGGGAAAATGGAAACTACACTGCTAAAATACTGTTCACACTTAACATACATAGCTTCAGTTTATAATTTATGCATTTGCACTGTGCATGCAAACTGGGAATGTAGTTATAAGCTATGCTGAGAATCCACTCAGATATGCAGTTATTAGTTTACAGCCCATAATACTTTGTTCTTTGAATGATCCAGTTATAAGAGTGCTTCATTTATGTAGTAATGTATACAATGGATTAAGTATGCTAGAGTAGTAGCTTTGATAGTGCTCTTATAAAATACTCCAGTGGTCTATGCAGGTGTGACAGATCCATAACCTTCTTTAACAGAATGACATATTCCATTCTTACGATAAAACTCTGAGTTTACATGGCCAACCCGAACAAAGCATCTGTCACTGGGGTCTTCATGAAGATGTAAGAGCCTTCCATATACTGAAGATGACAAAGCTGGTACTGGTTTTGAAATTTCCTGCAAAGCAACAAACCACACACAAAAATAAAGTTTTAAATCTGTCTGCACAAAAACTGTAGAAATGAGTTACAACATTTGTAAAAGGATAAACAAGTATATGTTCTCTGAGCAAACAGCAGACTTCAGTATAAATAACAATCATAGAAAAAAAAAACAATGTTATAAACATCTGCACACATAGGTTTCTCATATTTGTTAATATATGTTTTGCTGTGCCATTTCTAAACTCACAAATTGCTTCCAAGCTGATTAGAAAAGGAAAAAAAAATGAGGTCAAATTATCTTATAAATTCTGAAGTAAACTTTGCAGAATATATGACATCAGGACTTGGTATCCAAATATTCAACATGTGCTCTTTCTTTATATGCAAAAAAAATTATTAAATGCAAGAAATGCACTGTTATTTAAATAAGTGAATATCCGTATTTTTATGATGTTTCAAAAGCCAGTTGTTTAGACAAAGGGTCATATTTCAAAAGAGTTATTTGTTCTCAGTGAAAGTCTACCCTGATTCTAAAATACTTTCTCTCATTGTAAGTGACTTACTTGGTGTAAGGTCTATAACTCATTCATTCTAATGAAGCTCTGGAAGTTTGCACTGTAATTTCTAATGGGTGGAGTCTAAGCTTTCTTTTTACTCAAGTAATTTTTATTTTCAAACAAATAAAATTATTACAGATACAATGCAATATAAATTCTAATACATAAATGACTATATACACTATTTACATTTGGCCTGCAGGAAGAATCAATAAATGAAACCAGTTTGTTTCAAATACATGGATTAACATACAATTAAGCAAGCATTTACAGTAATCAGAGAGAGGCACAGCTCAGTTCTAGATTTTCAATAAGATTTAGTATCTTTCTCCAAGGATTATTTGTTAACGTGTTAGGATAGATTCTCAGTTCTTTAATCTTGATCTCTTTCTGTGCTGTGTCTTTCATTAAAGACAGAAATTCTTCCATGGGCGATGGTGAAGTGGAATGCCATTTCCTCATTATGCACTTTCTAGCAACTGCTAGAATGGTCCACAATAAATTAAGATTGTCCCTCTTCAAATGAGGACCTTCATTTATGTTTAGTAGCACTAAAGCTTTAGATAATGTAAACATATATGTGAATAGAGCTTGTAAAACATTATTAATCATTCCAGAATAGTTTTACTCTAGTGCACTCATAAAAAATTATGTATCCAGTCTGCCCTGCATATTTGGGAACACCTTCAACATAAAACATTACTACAAGTACTAAACTTGGCTATTTTATCTGGTGTTAGGAATGTTCTATGGAGAAATTTCAATTATAAATTCTCCAATGTTGTGACCAAGAGGTTAATTTAACAGAAAGCAAGAGATTATTTTTAATTTCTGTAGTTAATGATAAGGAATGCCCTTTAGTAATATAATTCTAATATTTTTCTTGAGGTTTTGTTTTATATGTTATTAATATTTTATACAGGCCTGATGTGATGTTATTCAAGTTGAAGTTGTTAGAAACAATTTCATACAACGAGATGACAGACTTTGGTTTTCCTTTGAAAGAAGAGCTATTAATTATTCTGCATATATTATGGGAATATGACAGAACACTTTGTAGAATTAGCCAATCTTGTGATGATAGTTTAAATTGCATTTCAACGCCTAGCCCATCTAGTACCTTATGTTCATTCATACAATGTTGCTAACATATGATGTTTTTAGATTCCCAGATATTTAAAGAGTTTCTATGCAATTTGTCAGTAACATGTTTTGTAATACTAAAAGGAATCAATGTCTTAAACCAAAGCTTGATCTCTATATTCATGCTAATAAATTTACTAAATGTATTAAATATAAAACTAATGGAATTTCATTTTGTAGGTTTTGATATATTATTATATGGACATGGGGCATAACATAACTTATTAAATTGATTGGTTAGTGGAAAGTTAACTGAAGTATGACTTTCATTTAATAATATGGTTAAATGTAAGCACTTCCAGTTTGCAGTATAATCGGGGTCAACCCAATGTATAATGGTTCTAATTATAGAGGCCTTGATATATGTTTCTATATCAAGAAATGTAATTCCTCCTTGTTCCCAAGGTCTAATATGATGAGTAAAAGCTATTCTGTTTTTATTTGGAAACCATAAAAAATTTAATAAAAGAGAGATTATTTTAATAAATTTTCTGCTTTTGATCATACATATGGCTTGTGAGATATATAATATTTATGGTAAAAGTATCATTTTTATTAGTTGTAATCTGTCCTCAAAGGTTATAAACATTCTATTCCACATTTCCATATGGATTCTAATTATTTTTATAATGTTAGTATAATTCATGTTTATTGTTTCTTCAATACTGGTGCATAAAATAATACCTAAATAAACAAAATTAGATACTTGGTTGCCAATAATGTGATTTTTTGTCAGGTTGTATTTTTTGCTTTCTATTCAAAAACAAGAATTTTGATTTTTGTTTATTAAAGTGGAAACCAGAGATTGAATGAAAGTTCATTATTAATAGACCTAATTCATTTAGAGTTGTTTTAGAATTAGATAAAGTGAGTAATATGTTATCTGTGAATAACATTATCTTAAGGGTACACTGACTACATATTTCTTCACCTTTTATGTTTGGATCATTCCATAATAACATGGCAAAAATTTCAATAGCTATTGCAAAAAGAATTGGGGACATGGGGCAGCCTTGTTTGGTGCCCTTAGTTAAAAGAATGGACTCCAAAGTAAATGGGCCTATTTTTATATAGGCTAGATTGTTTTTTATATATATTCTTTAAACGTGAAATGAAGCAAGGAGGAAAATCAAATAAAGTTAATACTTTAAATAAATAATTCCAATTTAATGAGTCAAATCCTTTTTCTATATCTAAACCAATTATTAGAGCCTCTTGATGTTCTCTATTTAATGTTTCAATGAGGGTTAGCATTGTTCTATATTATCATATGTATGTCTATTATTTATAAACCCTGTTTGATCTTCATCTATTATCTGTGATAGTGGAATTTTTATTCTATTAACTATTATGGACATAAATAGTTTATAATCATTATTTAACATGGATATTGGTCTATAAGAGCTACAATGCTTGTGATCTTTATTTTCTTTTATAATTGGAGTAATTAAAGAATATTTCCAGGGAGGTGGTATGATACCCTATGGCTGTACTTCAATTAGTGTTATGTGAAAAAAGGAGGTAATAGAAGGGAGGAAAAGCTTATACATTTCTATAATGATACCATCAATTCCTGGTGCTTTGTTAGACTTACTTTCTTTAATAGTGTCTATGACTTATTGATATGTTATTTTATTTCAAAGGGATGATTTTAATTTTTCTGGAATTTTCTTAATATTAGAAACAACTGAATCCAAATATGAAAAGCTATCCAATGTTGTGTTTGATTTATAATGATCAGAGAGATGATGTTTAAAGGCATCAAGAATGTCTCCCATATCAGATACTATTTTTTTTCTCCTTCATGAAGTATGTTTACAATACTTTTAGTCTTTGGAATTTAGCCTTCATTGATAAGTTGTGCAAATGATTAGGTGAAGAAGAGTAAACATTAATTTTTAGTTTTTCTAACACTAAGTTGTATGTGTTAATATTTCAGTATACTTTTTCTTTAATTCTTCTTTTTTTATCAATAGATATGTTTTCTATACTGTTGGAGTTGATTAATAGTTGAGATTGTATTTTTTTTAGTTCTGATTCCCATTCTTTAAGCTTATTTTTGAACCACGTCACATTTTTACCATATATACAAGACATTAAGGAGTCCCATGTAACTGTAATATTAATCTCTGGTGTGTAATCAGTTTCAAGAACAAAATGGAGTTCAGAAGCTAACTAAGGTTTAAATTCTTTAAGTTTTGTGATGTAGGCTGGGATTCTTGTAGAAACAATTAATCTTTTATAGTTGGTTTGAAGATTTAGTAAAAGTGAATTATGATCTGAAATGGGGCAATGGAGTATGGAGGAGTATGAATTTTTTGTGTTTAAATCTTGTAAAACATATATTTTGTCTATTCTAGTCTGTGTATCAAATCTATAATCCTGATGAGAGAAACGTTATGAATTGCTTTGTTTTTTATTAAAGGTGTCAAATAAATTAAGTGAATCAGACCACTTCTTGAAGTGCTTTGCAGTAGAGGTTAGATGCAAAGGCCTGTTGTTAGTGGTTTCTGAGCTGTCCAAATTGCAATTTAACCCCCCCAAATATTATATTTCCTTTATAATTATTTATAATTAAATCTAAATATTTTTTGGCAGTTTCCACACCCATGTCTGGAAACCAATAAAGATTTACTAAGGCCCAAATCCTTTATCCAATTTTAATATAACAAAGGATATAAGGCATTTTTTATCTTCATATTTATGAATGATTTGTGGGTTAACAATATTTGTTCCAAAGTATCATAACTCCTCTTGTCTTAGATTTATGAGAGGAATGGGGTAAAATTAAATAATCATTTGGGTTCTATATATTACTACTTTTAGTATTGAAATGTGTCTCTTGGAGAAAGATCACTTGCGCATTATTCAATTTTAAATATCTTATAAGTTTGATCTCTTTCTTGGGTTGTTCAATCCATTAATGTTTAAAGATAAAAGTGATAAATCCAAGTGAGATTTTGGATGAAGTTGTAGATTGAATATAAGTATATTTTCCTCATCACTCAATATCTCTCTCTCAAATCATATGTGAGGCAGATATTAACATATGCAGATATGATTTTCAAACCAGCTTCTTTTACTTTCAAATGCTTAGTGAGTGCTAAAACAGGTCTAGAAAAAAATGCATTTTGAAAAATGTAGTATAAAGCACAGTAAATCTAAGATTAATAAATTTCCATTTCAGCCATGGCATTAATAACATTCCTAGTCCAATAGATAAGCATTGATCCATTGGACTAACTTTCTTTTCTAAAAGAAAATAAACACACTCCCTATTGAGCTCTAAATAAGAATTAACAGATACTTTTAACACATTTTATGTAAGATGAGATAGCACAAATATAATTGCAACAATCAATTCTTAAATATACTTAAGTTACAAAGTTCACTACTCTAAAATTGAACTTGTTATTAAAACAAACTGAATGTCATTAGAAATATTTATGTATATTTTATAAGGAATTGATATTCTATTAGTCAGATATTTCTTCCAATCAACTATATATCTAAAGCAAGCTTTTCCATAACTTATGATTGGAATATGTCACTAGTTCTATCTTATGACTAGTATTCTGACAAAATTATAACTTGCATTTACAGATCATTATAAGAGATAAAGCTAAGTATTTTCCTTCATTTGTGTTACTCTAGAAGTAACAGATGTACACCTAACTTACAGACCTATAGTTTTGTCTAAGATATTCAATAGTGAATGAGAACACATAATAAATAAGAATAAAAATAATAATAAAAAACATCATTGGTTATAAAAATATATTACCATAAAACAACTTAGATTTAATATTTCCTGACACAAGTACAACAGAATTAATAATCCCCATAAACTCAGAACTTTCAGCATTAGCTAACTAATATTAAACATTTTTGAATATTACCTAACAGTACTGACAGTTATTATTTTTCAATGTAGCAAGGAAACCTAGACGAGTATAATCGGGGTCTACCCAATTTATAATGGTTCTAATTATAGAGGCCTTGATATATGTTTCTATATCAGGAAATTTAATTCCTCCTAGACATTGGCCCTTTCATAAGTATGTGTTTCTAATAATAATAATAATAATAATAATAATAATAATAATAATAATAACAATAAAAAACATCATGGTTATAAAAATATATTACCATAAAACAACTTGGATTTAATACTTTCTGACAAAAGTACAACAGAATTAATAATTCCCATAAACTCAGAATTTTCAGCATTAGCTAACTAATATTAAGCATTTTTGAATATTACCTAACAGTACTGACAGTTACTATTTTTCAATGTAGCAAGGAAACCTAGACATTGGCCCTTTCATAAGTATGTGTTTCTAAATATCAAAACTTTCTGATCTTTCTTATTTAATAAGTAGTTCTACTCAGTTTCCCTACATACATAAAGCCTATATTTCCAAAGGACGGTATCACTATATTGCCAGTAGCTTACTGCCTAATCAGTTTCTGTTGTCAGTTATACTTAAATTTCTAATTAACAGGCTGAAACAATTAGGTAGTAAATTTATCATAAGTCAAAACAAAAAAACAATGCTACACTACAATTTAGTTTTGTTGCATATATCTATGTGAAGCATCCGTGGTGAGCAAGGAAAATTAGAAGTTCAGTAATTAGGTATAGGATGAACTTGCCTTAAAGTATAGGGCAATTGTCCTGAATAAGGGTAGCAACTGAGGTTAATTGCAATATACATTACTATACTCTCATGTTATGACTAAATGGGTTCTATATATTGTTCAAATAATGCATAAAATAAATATCTACTCCCTTAAATAAATCTATTAAGTTAGCAATGGGCAGCTTTACCCAGCTATCCTGTTAGTTATGATCATACAAACTTAAACCAACCAAGTAAACCAGAAGCAACCACTAATCTTCCTTACTGCAAACACTTATGTTAATAAGTCACTTAGCAAAATGTTCAAGAATAGATCATTTGAAAAAATGATAATATATATTCCATTGCTTATATTAACTTGATGTGGACTATGGTATGACTTACTAAAAAAAAAAAAAAAAATCATTTACTAAAATAAAATGAGAGCAAGGTGCAATCTTTTGGAAACATACATTTTACATGCTTTGACCAAAGAATTCAGTGATTATCCCTGTCTTTCACATCAGATATACTGAAATAGGTGTCAGACTGGCACCCCGGGATTCATGAAGCTCGGCGCAAGGCTGGTGTAAGGCCTGCGCCGGCGGTGCAGTGAATAGTCGGCGTAGTAGCGCCATATGCATAGTAATGAGAGCGCACCGCAACCACAGACACATGCGTAGTGTACGTGAGCGAGCCCAAGTAGGATGCGTCCGGAGGCATGGCTAAGCCGGCAGGCGATGAGCAACCTAATGTGCTGACTGCCACGGTCCGCCCATAATAGTAATGGCAGCAGCCAGGGCCCGTGCAGAATGAAACGCACGTAGAGTATGCAACATAGTACCCGTCCCAACAAAACGGAGAAGCAAATACAACCCACGAAGCCCTAAGTGTACCCGTCCAAGGAACAAAGGATACGCGTAACACCGTGTTTGTCCCGCAATGCACCGTCAGTGGGCATACCCAGAGAAGGTGTACCGCAGCATGTCAGCACGCCGCACCGACATAGGAGTAGCGACTAAGGTTACCACCTGTCCCACTTTGCGAGGGCAGTCCTCTATGGGCAGTTTTGTCCCGATAAAAATATTAAAACGGCAAATGTGCTAAGATTGTAGGACATAATGATATCCCGTATTTAATGTAATGGTTGCATGAAATGGTTATTTCCGTAACTGAAATACCTAAATGTCACAAGAAACAGAATAAGCAACCAAACTGCTACAACAATAAGCTTTTATTTAGGCAAACAAGTGAAGTTCTATGCTATATAGTGACCGTGGGTATGTGTCGGCCTGTAAAATCTGATGTGAGTCCCGAAAATGTCCCACCTTGGCCACTGGAAAAGGTGGCAACCCCAGTAGCGACATGGGCATGGTCACCAGGGTTACCAGCTGTCCCACTTTGCTATGGACAGTCCCTCATTGGACAGTTGTGTCCCGCCAAAAATCGAAAAACTGGCAAATGACCTGAGATTTCCTGCCAAAATTATTCCTTCAATATACCTGTAATAGTAGCATAAAACATATATTTTGTATATGAAACACATACATGGCATAAGAAACTGAATAAGGAACCCAAATGCTAACAGAATAAGCGTATATTATGGCAAACAAGTGAAGTTCTGTCAACTCCACTTGCTGTGGGTATGTGTTGTCCTGCAAAATCCGATGTTTCCACAAATGATGTCCCACTATGGGCATTGGAAAAGGTGTCAACCATAATGGTCACAAGCAGTAGTGAGAGTACACAGCCGGGTAGCTGTGTCGACATAACAACAGGAAGGAACCAAGATACCCTAAACACAGGCAAACATGTGCATAGCAACATGTCCTACACCCAGCAACGTGTTTGTCGCATACACAGGACGGCGTATGTCTAAGTGTAATATCCAGAAGCAGAACCCATGCATGCAGATGTAATACACAATAGCCCCATTGTAGCATGTAAGTCCCACCCATGTACGCCTGTGCACACAAACCAGCTAGCATCCTTGTGCAGCTACACACCTACACACAATGGGCATATCTGAAATGTGGTAAGAAGTATTGTGTTAGGCAGTGCCACGCGGGCAAATATGTACCCCACATGTCACCAACCCACCTCAGGTACAGATATGGAAATGGCTGCATGTGAATGTGTCTGCAGAATGTGTACATCCCGCATGTGGTATGTACCAGTCCAAACCATATAGGTTTGCACACGCCACGGTGCACATAACTGTACACATGTGGACAAGTCGGGTTGTTGAACCACCGCATCGATGATTAGCTATGCAGAGAAGTCAAACACATATAGCGGAACATGTGCCTACCAAACAGGGCGTCCTAACAGGGTGCCACAGGCACAGAAGGGGAAGGTGGGACATCACATGTGGAGAGTAGCGTTGCCGGACGGCCAAATACACACGGTCAAGGTAAAGGATGGAACAACATGCATATGGCCGGATGGATGTTGTTAGAAAAATATATATAGAAACACATATGAAGTGCCAGTTTAGAAGCAAAATACTATATAATGCATTGAATTGTACCGTACAATATGGCAGTAGAAATGATCATGCATGTAATTGGTGAAGCTTAGCTGCAGTGTGACCGAACTCTGACCCTGGCAGTAACCAGTACAGCAGGCTTATGTCTCTCAGCATTAATTATCTGCTGTGTTACAGAAAAATAAATGTATGTACATGCATAACATCTCCCCTTCCCCTGAGGAGGATGGCCTTGTGAGCTCTATCGAAGATAGAGTACAACTCCTTACAGGAGAGACAAAGGAACGTATTAAGAAATGAACTGACTATTGTATCAGAACAGTCCAGGGTCCTTGAAACAGCTACAATTACAGAAGGACACTGTAATTGACCAGGTGCCTTGCAAGGCTGTGTTATTCTCATGGGAAAGCATTTTAAAAGCATGACCTCAGCACCCACGTATGTATAGAATATTGCAGACCATAGTGATGGAAATGCCCTGTGACCGACCACGACAGTAAGGTGGGCAAAAGCTGATTGTAAACACTATATAAAGAAATTGCTTACTGTATAGAGTCAGACAAAACTCTCATACTTGGACTGTATATTATTTTGCCTGCCTGTGTACACTACTAAAACGTTGTGAACCCGAGCTTCCTGTGTTATTGACTGTCACTTAGAAAAGCCTACTGATTTCTACAGTCTGGTTTTAACAACTTATTTGACATTGTTATGTTCTAGCATGGGAATAGGTCAAGCCAACCACCACAATCACCATGTGTACCACATACAGAGCAGCCAGTAACACGCGGTAGTGGTGCAGGGGCATGCGACTGTGGGATAGGACCAGGCCTTATGGCACGTGCCAGTGCAGATGGCAAGCCACAAACCCAGGATGGGGTGTCCCTCACGAGAGGAACATGTGCCAGCCACTCCCACAGATGTGCCGGCAGCTAAAAACACATGCAAACACACAGAAACACACGTCAACACCACGACTGCAATGGAGGCTGGTCAAACACCAACAAGCATGCACAAACAAGGGCATTATTATAATTGTTATATAACACTCTCCATGGGCTTCCAAAGAATAGAATGGACATGTACATGTAATGTTAGCCAGGATGTTAGTGATCCTCAGTATCCTACAATGTTGGGGACACCGAATACACTGTCACATCCAACTGTGACGTGTATGCTGCATAGACAGCATACCTGCAAAGTAATACAGAGGACAATCATGTGCCACAGAGCCGCCACGAAGGGATAGGGGATAGACAAGTGCTCGTCCGGGACAAACTATGAATATAGGTTCATCGTCCATAGGTACAGGGTAGGCCATCGACCCAGGTTCAGCCATAACCCTACACCATAGTTAGGATTACTTTGCCAACCTTCTGTGCGGAGATAAAATAGTTATGATATTGCTGTACGTCTGTCAAGCAGTGATAATGATGTAATCCCCGGCCTATATCTGCAATCCCCCATCCAATGGACAACATACCCCCGAACAAGGCTAGGAAGGATCTCTGTCTCACATGTACTGTGATGTAGATCCACAGCATTGTGAGTGTCAGTGACATATGTGTCACTCCAACACATCCCATTAATGACCGTGACAAGGTTCATGTCACCTGCCCTTGTGGTTCTGAGGGATGCAGATACAGTAGGTGAAGCATAGACATGACATATGGGTTGACATGGCCTCGTATGTCAGGCACAGGTCAACACTAAACAACAGGTATGTGACTGAATGGGGCAGGGGTCCTACAAGTGGGGCAGCATTACACAAATCCATGTCACCCTGCATCTGTATGACAATTAACCTATGAGGCCTTCCCAGCTGCTGTAGGTGTTGGGTCAGATACCCTCCGAATGGGGCAATGTAGTCAATCATAGGTGTAACACGTAATGGGTACAAGGAGACAATGACCTACCCTGATGTAGATGTGAATCCCTGCACAAACAGGTGGGCAATGTAGAAGTCCCACCGAACCACGATAGCAACGTGTGTGTTGAGCGAATGGTGACCGACAAACTCTGTCCCCTGATCCCTGGTAATCACCCCTGCGCTCAGTGGACAGCCACCTATATGCTGGACAGGGGTGACCTAGTACTCCTCGACAGGTATGATGTTGCATTACTTAGCATTTAGCTGTGGGACATGTCCCTGACAGCAGATATGCATATCTGGGAGGCCCCTTTGAAGGATATCTGTGTCAGATGTCCGTCCCACTATGGCACCTGTTTCGCAGTCATCTACAAACAATGTTGCCCATAACACCCCTGTGTGTGCCTGTACTGTGGAAATGTAGATGTATGAGAGGAGTGGACCCAGGGAAGGGCCCCATGGGACACCGCTTGCGACAGGCAGTAGGTCTGACATGCTGCCAGCAACTATGACCGCGTGGGTTGTGTCACATAGACAGTTTACAACACATCCTGTGATGTACGTGTTCACATCCCAGCCAATGGGTTTATCAACGATACCTGAGGGGGGTAATGTGTTGAAGGCCTTTGCCAGGTCGAGGTAGGCTGTATGGACTGCAAGACCCCATCAATGGCCTCGGTGACTGTCCTGTAAATGTCACCCATGCTTTAAAGGCATGAACGCCCTGAACAAGCCAAACCGTGTTGGATGCAAAGTATGCATGTCCCCTATGCCTTCATCTACGAGCAGTATGATCCCTCCCCATGTCTTTGCAGATAGGTCTCCTCATGGTAATGGGACAGTAATAACCAGGGTCAGTGGAGGCATTCGGCCTGTGGCGTGGGACTACAGTTGTCGTGCGACACAACCTGGTGCGTTACCTGAGGTGAGGCTACAAAATAGCTGTCTAACTGTGGGTCCTAATTCCTCAATGAGATAGTAGATACAGTCAGGTCTTAGCTGAGGTCTCATGGATGCTATGTCCACTACCTGGAAGAGCATGTCACCGATGTGCAGAACATTTGGGGACCACAAACGCTGGTACAGACATCTCCTCATGTGGGGGAGATTATTGGAGATGTCCTCACGAACTTGTCAGCCAGTATTTTGGCAGTATTATTGTATGTTGAGTAAACTCATCTTATTGAACCCAGTCAGAGCATATGTAGAGGTGACCTCCCAGGTGTCAACATAGTAAGAAGGTGGTATGATTGTCATGCCAGGTCCATGTAGGTATATCTGTGGAACGTGCCCTGGACCATGTCATGACAGCGGTGTAGCTCTACACATATGATGACCAAGGTGTCATACCTCACAAGGTGTCTGCATCCCACCTTGTAGTAGCACACCTCCTCTTGTTGTACAGCCTGTGTATGGCTGGGGTACACCACACACTGGATGCTTGGCATTGGTACTGCAATGAACCACAGTTGGAGTAAGGGAATGCCTGGTTCATGCAGTCCTGTAGGAATTTACTGGTAGGCCCGGCATATGTGAGTGATGCAGTGGCTGCAGTACTGTATCGAACCACTGAGCTCAGGGGTCCTTAAGGAGACCACAGTAGTGTGCAGAATTGGGAGTCTGCCTCTGAGCAAAAACATGTGTGTAGTGACGGCAGCACTCACAGCGGATGCCAATAGCAGAAGCCATTGTCCAAATAACATAGATTACCTTGGCATGACAATATGTATTATCATACATGACTGTGTCTGCTAATTACAGTGCAAATGGCAGTAAGACCGGGCTAAAAGTTCCCATGATTTACACAGTCTGGGTGTTGTTCCGACAATAAAGTGCGATACCTCCCAACCGTGACCTCTGGGGATTAATTAAAGCGGTTGTTAACCTGCAACATTGGATGTACACCATTGGGTTCTGGTCTCGGAAGCTTATGGTTCCTGTAGCACTACACAGTATGGGTAGTCAACGAACATCTGCGATTGTTGAACACCCCAGCATCTAGTCAAACCCACTGTACAAGGACACAGTCAAATAGCTCTACACTTACATATACTGGTGGTACCCATTGCAGGGCCAAAATTTATTCAAGGAATGCGTGCCCACGCTTCATATCCTACATGAACTCATTGTGACCGTCACAGCCACACAAATGCACACTTAAAAGCGTGTTTAATGTTGATAATGTGTCCATGAAATGCAGCACACTATGCACAGAAATACCCAGGGTACGGGTCCCATGATATTCACATCACAGTCACACACACATGAGAGGATGTGTAATGAGTAGTGTCGACTGTTGCGATCAAGGGATCCTGGTATGTAGAAACTGGGCTTGATGTGTTTCATAGGTAATCCTTTGTCCGCCATGGGAGGATGTGTGCGTAACACCTGCCTTACTCTCCACTAATAATACCAAACCATCCACAGATACTAAATGCAGGTGTGAAATGTGTGCAGCCCTATACTAGTGTCAGTAGGCGAATTCTCATGGATGGACAATGCGGCCAAGATGGCACCTGACTGCAAACCGAAATTACAGCCACGGTAGGCATAACACAGGAAATATACATAGGGACTACAGTTGACTTCCCACATACAAAGTTGGACGCCCGTGCCGCACCGGCATACACAGCACTCAATCTGCCAGCAACAAAATGAGGCACCCACTACCATATGCAAGCGGAACAGATGTGCGACCTGGAACACATGTAATAAGCACCTAGCGTCAAGTAGGATATGTAAACTATGGCGTTCCCACCTATGAAGACAACATGGTTAAGTGAATACATGGGTGATCCACATGTTCCGGTGGTGTTATCATTGAAAATACAGTGGATATGTCCTACAGGATGTCTGAGGTTTATTTGAAGCAGTTGCTAACCAGCATCTTTGGATGTATAACATTTGTTCACAGTACTAAATCACCTGGTTACGTAGCACCACGTGGCGAATGGGTAATCAAACAGACATCCGCCAATTGGGAACATACAGCAACAGTAAGCACTGGCCAGTTGGACCTGATTAGCAGCATCTAACGACATATGCACATTGGTGTCCATTGGAAGGACCCAAAATACATTCTCACAGAACCCACTCAGCCGTGTCCGAACAACGAGCATTGATATGGCCGTGACTACGGCACAGTTGAACATATATACACCACCAGCGTGCTTAAGGTTTGCTGACAGAGTCCATGAAATGGGACATATGAGCAATACCCAGATCGGCGTGTCCGCATGTGCGTCCACATCCAGTCCATGCGCCTGAAGGATGTGTAATGGGTGCTGTCGAGGTTGCCATGTGGGATTTTGGGTAATAGAAATGGGGCTCTGTGTTGTCTGGCAGATAATCCGTTGTCGCCCATGGGAGGATGTAGACCTCATTTCTGCCTTACTCCCTACTAATAATGCAAAGCATCCACGGAGAATGCTAAATGCGAGGCGTGAAAATGTGTGTACAGCCCTATACCAGTGTCCAGTAGGCAATTCACATGGATGGACAAAGGCGTATGAACAAGAATCGCTAACTGCAAACCAATTGGAATTACACTGCCGCAGTAAGGCATTACACAGGTAATACACATAGGGACTACACTTGACATTCCCCATACAAATAACACAGAGACCCAGATATGAGAAAGTCCAAAGCAAAATGAGGTACTGTGAGAAGCCGGCCGGTGACCACTCAGAACCCACCAGGAATTAAATGCAGTCACCA
Source organism: Protopterus annectens (assembly GCF_019279795.1). Taxonomy (NCBI): domain Eukaryota; kingdom Metazoa; phylum Chordata; order Ceratodontiformes; family Protopteridae; genus Protopterus; species Protopterus annectens. Next base: position 1,197,930,851 of record NC_056731.1, on the reverse strand, counting down.
TAGTTTATTGCAGCGCTTTTACGTCTGCTTCATAAACAGACTTCTTCAGAACCACATACAATGCAGTTCAATTTACTACATTTTAAAACCCTTAATTGGAGCCCCGGTAAATAAGATGTGCTGAGTATTAGTAATTAAATGCCTTAAAAAGCGAACAAGAAAGCTAAAAGTCTACTCCGGGTTACAGATTGCACACAGTGGAAGTAAATCAGACATTGCTTCAACATGTACATTCTTCCCGCGAAAATAATACTATATGTATTAATATGAAAGAAGACCCAACATAATGTTTTCCAGATGTCTGGTGTATATCGTTACATATATATGTTCTAGGGATTGTGCCAATATATTAATAGAGTAGAGACACCTAGTAATATAAATGAACCCTAATATATAGAGATAAACACTATGATTATGACTAATGTAAAATATATCAATGGAATGTAAAGATTAAAAATGTGAGTAAAGTAAATATTCATTTACAAGGTTAGTTGAATAAAGCAATTCAGACATCCTTGTCAAAATACTAAAACAAGGCCTGACCAGGTGCTCTGTCTCACATGTACTGGGATGTTGTTCCACAGCATAGTGAGTGTCTGGGTGATGAATGTGTCCCACAACACGTTCTGTGTGCCAACCCAGTGCCAAGGTGTATGTCGTCACCTGCCCTTAGTGATTCTGAGGGATCTAGATTCTTTAGGTGAAGCATAGTCATCAAATCCGGGTTGACCTGGCCTTGGATGCCAGGCACAGGTCACCTCTGGGCAGTTGGTATGCGATGGCGGAATGAGGGATGGAACCACTTTTCCAGTTGGTCAGCATAACACATATTCCGCAAGACCCCTGCATCCGTTTGCCGGACGGGGCACTGTCGAGAGCCTTTCCAGCTGCTGCAGGTGTGGTCTGTGAACATTCTGAGCAGAGACATTGTACTCAATCATAGGTGTAATGGTGATAGTACAAAGGGGGACCAATGACCTCCCCTGATGTAGATGTGAATGCCTTCATGATCCAGGTGGCCAATGTAGAAGGTCTATCTAACTACGTTAGCAATGTGTGTGTCGAACAAAGCGGTTACCCGACAACCTGCAGGGTCCCCCAGATCCCTGGTAACTCCCTCTGTGCTCAGTGGATTGCCCGCCTATATGGTAGCTAGGGGTAACCTCGTTCGTTCTTCCGAAGGGTATGACGATGCATTTCCCGGCATTTAGCTGTAGGCCATGTCTCTGGCACGAGTTATCCATAGCGGTGAGGCCCTTCTGAAGGATATCTGTGTCAGATGTGTGTCCGACTATGGCACCCGGTTTGCAGTCATCTGCAAACATTGTCGCTCCATAACCTGCCCCTGTCATTTGCTTGTACTTGCCCAGAAATGTAGATCACACGGAAAAATAGTGGACCCAGGACTGAGCCCCGTGGGACAACACCTGTGACTGGCTGTGAGTATGACGCCGGCGCCAGCAACTATGCAACCCGTGTGGGTTCTGTCACTTAGCCAGTTTGCAACCCACTCTGGCGGAAGTAGTGTATGTTACATTCAAGCAGACGGGTTTTATCAATGATACCTGAGGGTGGTATTGTGTTGAAGGCCTTTGCCAGAGTCTAGGTAGGCTGTATGGACTGCTTTTGCCCTCATCAATGGCGCTTGGTGACTGATCCTAAAAAGTCAGACACGTTTAAAAGGCATGATCTGTATTTGACCAAGCAAAACTGGGTTGGATCCAAAGTATACAAGTCCCTATGTCATATATGTGACTTCCATCATGATCCTTCTCCATGGCTTTTGCAGATAAAACATCCAAGCTAATGGGATGGTAATTACCAGGGTCAGTGAATGCACCATCCTTGTGAAGAGTTAGGCACTACAGTTGCCTTGTGCCACTACTTGGAGTGCGTGCTCCTGAGGTGAGGCTCTGGTTAAACAGCTGTCCTAACTGTGGGTTTAATTCCCCATTGAGTTCATTAGGTACACAGCTATAGGACACCATCTGGTCCCATGGATGCTGTGTTTACTGCCTTCCCGAGAGAGCATTTCACACCTGTGTGTCACAGAAGTTCCAGGATCTACAATCCTCTGGGTATAGATATCTCTCCATGTGTGGGGGTGAGGGGAAGATTAGCACCGAACCTGTCGTCCCATTATGTTGGCAATGTGTGTAGGAGTTCAGTCATCCTCACATCATTCTAGAACCCAGTGTGAGCATATCTGGGAGTGTCCTCCCAGGTGTTCAACTTATAGCTAAAGAAGGCCTTATGATTGTCTGTCGAGGATTCTTGTTGATTTCTCTGTTGAATTTCCCCTGGATGATTTCCTGACAGCCTGTAGGTTTTCACATACGATGAGCAAGGGTGTCTTACCTTGCAAGTATTCCACTCTATCTTGCCTTAGTAGCTACCTCCAGTCGTTCTAGAGGCTTGTTCATGGCTGGGGTCCACCAGACTGGATGTGGCTTTGGTACAAAAGAGTCTCCAGTTTTGTATGGGATTGCCCTGACTCATTGCCAGTCCTGTAGAGTGCTGGTGGAAGGCATATGTATATAATTCAGCGGTTTGAGTAATGTTTACCACTGGCTCAGGGGCCTCAAAAGAGACCACAGTAGTGTTCAGAAGTGTAAAGGTCGGCTTTTTGAGAAAGGTATATGTATGTTGTAACCGGCAGCACACACACAGCATTGCATGCCAATAGCAGAGAAGCTATGTGTGGGTTGTCCAAACACAGGTGTGGAACATCATAGCAATAAACCACGCCTGGATGTGGGTAATGCTAGATATACTCACAGCAGGCGTGGTGCGTTCCGAGTCCGGCCTTGCGAGGGACCACACATGTCTGACCTTATGCACTTAAATGCTAAACCTCCTAGGGTGCCGCTCTACTGGGGCACCTTTCAGCCTTTATTTGTGTAGGTAGACCAGGGCCAGGGGTTAGCGGGTGATGTGGCGGTGGCATCATGAGTACTTCTGCCCCTAGAGGCACCACGTGACCCTAAAGGCCACTCTTGCCCCGTGGGTAAATACAGCAGTACCCACACACCCAGGCCTTGAGTCATTGCTAGTATGACATATCATCTATGGCAGAAACCATATATTCCCCAGACATAATGGCTGTATAATGCTGTCCGCCGCCTAAATGCTGCGACATCGCCACCAGCAGGCGGTGTGGGCGTGCTGCAGCTGAGATGTCCGTTACCAATGTCGACACTGTCTCGCTCTGTGAAACAAAGTCAACATAGCGATTCAATACTAAACAGCGGCCGGAGAGGCCGATGTCGTTGCTGAGCTGTTCAACCTGTTCCGCCATGTTAAGTATGTGTGGCCAGCAGGCGGGACTGGCCCAAACTAAGCAGCGGACATGTCCAGTGGCTCAGGTAGGAAAACCATCACGCAATGTATTAAAACCCATGTAATATAACGAGACAAGGTCATGAATACCGAGGGTTACTAATGGAAATAGGTCCGTTCGAGCCAGACCGTGTTCAATTACTATAACGTAAACTAGCTGACAGATGCGCGCCCGGCCAATCAAGCGCTGCATGGTTACCCGGAATTATGGGGGCATGGTATCGCATAGTGCGGACTGAAACCCCGTGGCCATGTGACTCATCTAACATTCATACCGGTCAGGGGCAGTTCCGTACACTGGGCGGACAAGAGCAAACCCAAAGCACCACAGGGGACACCCTGACCGCCGAAGGCCTGTATGCATTGGGATATAAGCCCCTGTGATCTATGAACATCCCTGCGGGTCAAGACATATGCATCCTGGGCCATGAGCGGGAGGGCATAAGGAATGTTTAGCATGTAGTACGCACCTTTCCCAGCAGGAGAAGGGGGATTCCAGTGGCGATGCGTGAGTCTTGAGGGGGGGTGGGGGTGGGGGGATATGTAAATGTAGCTAAGTACCATGGGTATGCATATTTTGACACCCGAACAGCTAACGTGTAGTGGTCACAGTAACGGCAAGCGTGAATGCAGTCCTGTTTTGAATTACGACTATGGAACATATAAATGTGAGCGTTATGCGTAATGTCCGTCCATGCATGCAAAGACTGTTACATGTATAAAGGTGTCGCGTGCGTTCCGCACCGTCAAATCAACTGGATCACAGATATGTTACGGAATAGTCACAACTAACACAGACCACGTAACCACACGGGGCCAGGTAAACATATGGAGACAGGAATACGGATATGCGTAATGTGCGCCTGCGCGTAAACCACAATTAGGAAATGCGTGCGGCGTGTGGGTAATGTGATCCCCTCGAAGCAGGGCAGACGGAGTTGGGATGTGTCATCCACGTCAGCCCAGACAGGTCTCATAAATGTCAGCCTCTGAAAGTATGGAATCGAACAGCAATGCCATGTAAAGTACCCGTTAGAAATAGTGAAACACTGCGCTATGTGATGAGAACAAATATAGAATGTGGATAGAATAACGTATGTGTTAGTAGTATATGGATTGATGACGGTATGCATCAATAACCCAGAGCCCACTTGTCAATGAAGAGGTGCCCCGTCTGACCGTTGCGTCCAGTTGGCTCACACTTGTTGACGGGCTACGCATAGCTGGATATATGTCCAGTGTCAGCAGAGGCCCGTGGAAAAAATATTTTTGCCCACACACAATCATAGCACAACATACCCAAAGTACTCATATATGTAAACAAAAAGAACAACAATAGAGCGTGTCCTGAAAGGACTGGTTTACCTGAATCCCAGGCGACAGAACCCAGATATATGGCGGCGGTGGAAGCTGCGTACTGAATTATGGGATCGGGTCCCTAAAGAAGCAAGAAGGTCACACGCTGACACGCGCCAGCGGGTGCCAGATAGACACTGGTCAATGTAACACACAGCAGATTGAGGGCCAACCAGCCCGTACACCATGCCAGAACCTGTACAGCGGAAGAAGGTATGGCATGGTGAATTGATGTTACACAGGTAATCCACAGACAGTAACAAAGAAAGGTATGAAATAGGGGGTTCACATGTATACATCTACACACAGCAGCCCGGCCCGGCCCGTATATATGACGCATGGACATAGATTTGTCACGGAAAGAAGATGTAAACAATAACTACAGTTCATTCCATTTTCCATATTGATTATAGTTATATGATACAGTCATATTCTGCACGTAACATTGTGACTTTCATTTACATTCATGTTGCCATATTATGCTTCAATTGTACTTAATAGTTCCATGCTTTTGGAATCAGTAATGCAACAGTTATACACATTGATATTTCATACCATGCAGTCAACACACTACATTCTAAGGTTTTACTCACAACAATTATCAACTATGTGTCCAATATACTGATTGTATTGACCAATATTGTAGTTATATAAACACATTGTTGTATTGTTAACCATTAAGTAATGTATGCAACACCTTTAACAGCCCTTGTATATGTCACGTTATCTTCAAGACATGGAGCACTGTCCACCCAACTTCTGAGCTTGGGTTTACTGATTAATTGACTTTAAAACTGACTCTGAAGGAAGTGTATGAGGACGACTATGTAATGTAATTTTAGTACTCCAGCGATATTGATGACCCATGTTAGTGGGTGAAAGAGCTTAGTATGTTTTGACTGTGGAGTGTAGCCGTTTCTGTGTATTTGTCGTTTTGGCCTGATATATGTTCAAAGGATGTCTTTTATGAAGATATTGGGACTAAAGGTTTGCTGTATTTACGCTTACTGTGCACGTGGATATGGATTAGGCCATTGATATTACGCATAATATGGGTAGGCGAACAGAACATCCGCGATTGGGGATTTATACTGGCCAGATGTTGACAGTCCAATACGTTCTACGCACACATATGCACGCCAATTGTCCATTGTAGGACTCCAAAATATACCCATTTTGAGACATGGAAACAGCTCGGAGGGTGACCCAGGCGGATTGTACAGCCGTGACTACGGCCACTGGCTATAAATATGCACCACCAAGCGTGTTTCAAGGTTGATGACCAACTGTCCACGAAATGCAGGACATATGAACAGAAATCCACAGATTGTCTAGCATGTCCGCCATAAATGAGTCCATCCAGTCCGCACACATGAAGGGATGTAATGGGTACCATGGAGGTTGCAGCCATGGGATCCTGGGTATGCACAAAAGGTGGGGCTCGGTGTTGTTTTGGCAGATAATCCGTTGTCCAGCCCGATGGGAGAGGGATGTGGAGTATAGCCGTGCTGCTTACTCCCACCAATGATGCAAAGCATCCACCCAGATAATGGTAAAAAGCAGGTGTGAAATGTAGCGCAGCCCTATATTACTGTCCCAGTAGGCAATTCCCATGGATGGACAGGTGCCACGACCAGATAGCACCGCTTTATAACTGGAAACCTGGTGGAATTACACAGCTGCAGTAAAGGCATAACACAGGAAATACAGATAGGGGAGTACAGTAGACACTCCCCATACACAAAAAGTCGAACCGCCGTCACGAATACTGGCGTACACAGCTCTCCAACCTGACACCAGCAAGTGACTGCAGGATCACACAAAGCTTGCATACCGCGGAGTTTTCAAATGTGCGACCTGCGGAACACATGCTGATAGCTTACGCCCTAGCGTGAACTAGGATGGTTATAGGATGGTTAAGCTATGGCGTTGTACCTTACATATAAGAACATCCTTCAATGAATTAATAGGATCTACATGTTTCATTGTTATTGTAAAGTTGACAAAACAGAGGCGGGAGTGTCCCAATGGGATATCTCTGCCAGATAGGTGAAAGCAATTTGGTAGCTTGCAACATTGTTAGAATTACACCATTTTGGGTACAGTGGCGGATAACCGGTTCACGTAGCACTACATAATATGGGTACTCAAACAGACATCCGTGATTTTGCTGGAACACTCGGCGGCAGTCAGACCCACTGGCCAGATGGACACAGTACAATGGGTTCTACACTTGACATATGCATTGGTGTCCATTGTATGGACCAAAAATTATCCGAAATGCAATGTGAACAGGCGGGCGGCGATCTAGAGAACCAGAAGACCTGATAGCCGTGACTACGGCACAGCTACTATATATGCACCACCAGCGTGTTCAGGTTGATGACAACTGTCCATGACATGCAGGACATATGCACATGAATCCCCAGATTGTCCAGTCCATAGGCAGATGCGTCCACATCCCATTCAACGCTGCATGGAGGATGTGCATGGGTACTATCGAGGGGCTGCCAGCCATGGGATCGTGGGTATGCAGAAATGGGGCTCTGGAGGTGTGTGATTGGCAGATGATCCGTTGTGCCGCCCGTGGGAGGTATGTGGTATAACACATGTCGTTACTCCTATTAATAATGCAAATCATCCACCGGAGAATGCTAAATGCAGCTGTGATATGTGTACAGCCCTACACCGTGTCCAGTAGCCATTCCCCATGGATGGACAAGTAAATACGTTGATCAGATGGCTGCCCATAACAACAAACCTAGTGCGCGGAATCACACAGCTGGTAGTAAAAGGCCAAACACAGGGAATACAGATAGGGACTACAGTAGAGACTCCACATACAAAGTCAGACCGCTGTCTGAAATGGCACCACACAGCACCGCACTCTGCCCAGCAAGTGAATGGTGATCACTGGCTGCCATGCACATGGAGTTAAATGGGCGACCTGCGGAACGCCACATACTAGTAACTTTTGCACACCAACAATGTCAAATAGAAAGGAAAGTCATAGGATCCACGTTAAAAGCTATGGCGTACACACATATAGAAGAACATCACCAATGAATCAATAGGATCTACATGGTTTCTGGTTCGTGTCCATTAATGCTGACAATACAGAGGTGGGAACGTCCCAATGGGACTCTTGGTTAGGATGACCTAAAGCAATTCTCCTAGCCTGCATCATTGGAACTACACCATTTTGGGTTTCAGTGGCGGAAGACCCTGGTTTACGTGGCACTACATAATATGGGTACTCAAACACACATCCCGTGATGCTGGAACATACAGCGGAAGTCAAACACACTACTGCTCAGATGGACACAGTCCACTGCTGTTCTACACTTTACATATATTTTTGCTGGTGTCGGTCATGGGACTAAGACCCCAGATTATCCTTCATGCCAATGTCAACCTGCGATGGGCGGGGAGACCCAGATGAGCTGACAGCCGTGGCTGGCACAGCTACATATATACACCACCTGCGCGTGTTCAAGGTTGATGACAACTGTCACGCAGACTGCGGGTGACATATGCATGAATCCCCAGATTGTCCAGTCCATACAGGTGTCTGTAACCACCACAAATCACCAACCAACCAAAAACGTGGAACTGGAGGATGTACAGCGGGTACTGTCGAGGGCTGCAGCCATGGGATCGTAAGGGGTATGCAGACATGGGTCTCGGTGTTGGTGGCAGATGATCCGTTGTCCGCCCGTGTGAGGATATGGGTATAGCACATGCGTTTTTACTCCACTAATTATGCAAAGTCACCCACGGAGAATGCTAAATGCAGCTGTGAAATGTGTACTATACCAGTGTCCATTGAGACAGTTCCGTCATGGATGGACAATCAATGCGGCCAGATGCTTTCACCATAAATGCAAACCTGGTGGGAATCACACAGCTGTGGTAACCATTTGGCATAACACAGGAATACAGATAGGGGACTGATAGAGACTCCACAGGTTATATATGTCAGACCGTGCATGTATTTTACCGAGCATGCTGTAGCCTTTTAATCTGCTAGAGGTGAATGGGGATCACTCGCTACTAGGTACCGCGGAACACATGGCCCGACCTGTGGAGACACATTTTCTAATGGCTTCACTGCAACAGTGCGTTGCAGCTGATTAAGTCATGATCCTGACACTATGGCGTTCCGCTTATAGAAAGAACATCGTCAATGATTTAATCCAGGATCTACATTCTTTTAGTTTGTCCGTGGCACCAATACTGTGCGGACATATCCTAATGGGACATTGAGAGGATGACCTCAAGCTTCTCCTAGCCTGCATCATTGGATCTACACATCCGGTTTCGGTTCTAAATGAATACCCTGGTCAGCATGCACTACACATCAATATGGGTAGCAACCACATCATCATGATGGGGAACATACAGCAGCGGTCAAACCCATAGCCAGATGGACACAGTCAACAAAGGTCTACCTGGTAACATGGCATGCTAATGAGTGTTCATAAGTAGGGCCCCAAGAATTCATCCATTACTGCTGGCCAATGTCAACCAGCCCACGATCGGAGACCGAAATAACTGACAACCCGTGTCTGGCTGCAATGAACATATGCACCCCAAGCGTGATTCCGGGGTTGATGACAGCTGTCACAGAGGCGTGACATATGCAGAATATTCCCATATTGTAGAGCCCATGAGTGTGCGTCACATCCCATTCCAGCACACATGCAGGATGTGTAATGGGTACCGTCGAGGGGCTGCATCCATGGGATCCTGGGTATGCAGTAGCGGGGCTCGGTGTTGTTTGGCGAATGTCGTTGTCCTGCACCATGGGAGGGATCATGTGGGAGTATACCCGTGCCTTACTCCCCCACTGATAGTGCAAAGCATCCACCGTCTAATGCGGTAAATGCAGGTGTGAAATGTGTACTACTCCATACCAGTGTCCAGTAGACACTCATGAGGATGGACAAGCGTGGGACGACGTGGTGGCACCCATAACCAGCGAACTTGGAGTGTAACCACACAGCTGCAGTGAGGCATAGCTGGACAGTAATTACAGATGGGGAAACCGAAGTAGAGCCACTCCACATACAAAAGCCGAACCGCTGTGCCATGCGGCGTGCACAGCTGTCAATATGCCAGCTTACCGGAATGGAGTTCTGCTGGGCTCCGATACCCGGCGGGGAGACATGCCGAGTGACCTGTGGAACTACATACCAATGGCACAATATCAGCGTCAGCTAAAAGCCATAAGATGGTGAAACTATGGGCGTCCCACAATAAGCGGACATCCTTCTGTGAAGTAATACTGTTAATGTCAATTGACGCATGGAATACACACATAATCCCATCGTAAGACCGACCGCTGGCACCTTATGGCACGGCTTAAGCCGACGACACATGGGTAGATGATACAGTCCAGCGTGGGCCGTTTAGTCCACGACCAGAGTCCACATGGTATCAAAGGGGTTACTCCATGTAGACATGTCGCGCTATCACCCGTACGCTCCGTGGGGCTGATACACACTAACATGAAGCCCAGCGTACAGGCTTTATATATCCCCCTTACACTTCCATGTGTTTACCTTCTGTGCAAACCAATGAACATATAACCACAGCATAGAAAGCACAGACGCCAATGTTTACCACACACACATATGTTAACAACAACACCTCAGGAGGCTTCCTATGAACACATGTATCATATGATGTTATGCTATGCCGAATACTCATCATTGAATGATCTAACAATGTATATGGCGAATATGCACAGCATATCACTGTAATACTAGCGGTACAAGAACTGAATGAGTGGACGAAAATGTGTGCTAACCCTACATCTGTACCTAAACTACATCCATGTTATGGGGGCTTGCTCCACCTGCCTCTCAAAAAGAGGCCTCATCAGTCATTCCATCGGTCCAGCCCTGGCATGTGGGCAACCCCTCCACCCTACTAAACCAAATAGATCCGCATACTATAGCACATAGCGGTTGAGGGTCCCCCTCTGGTATTACAACCTGGACGCCATCGTAAAAGCGCCCGAATGTAGATGCTTGTGCCTTGTGATCTGCCCACATCCGGCCGTGGGCGTACAGCATTCCTGCGGCAATGGCCAGGGCGCCCGCACTACTGGGGCCACCTGTCACAGTGGGTGTGTCATGTAGGTATACCATGATGGGGCACCATGTAATCACTGTGGTGGTGGGCGCCAGGAGGAGCCCTACAGCCTGGGCAGCAGTGGTCGATCTAAGTCCGCAGCAGCCATAGGAGGGGTAGTACAGTCTGCAGGTATGTGCAGGCGTGCACATGAAACTACGGTCCACAAGGATTAGCCATGGTGGCGACACATGCACAGATGGCTGTGGCCCAGGACACACACTGACTATGCATACAGCACCCAGGTAGACATACACACACCATAACTTCAGCCCAGAAAGTACACACACAAAATTGGCTGGGTGCCAAGACACCTGCCAGGACAGCAAGGATGGCTGGCGTGTATTACGATATCCAGCAGATGTCAATCACGGTTGTTTTCTGGAATACGGACAGTGCATGGACAATAAGTGGATCACATAGCCAATGGACCACAGTCATATGTGTCTCCGTGCAAATATGTGATACATACAGGCAAGAATGGCCGTCCATGCTAGAGCAGCAGTACGGCCACAACGCCAAATGCGATAGATATACAATGACAGAGAATACAAGAGCGGACACATGTGGCAGGGGCCGGGTGTGTCATGTGCAGCATCACCCCAGCACACAGGTGTATGTGGAGATCACGCTTTCACGGTGGTCGCCATGACCAACAACAGACACCTAAGCGGTACAGACTGCGCCGCCATCCAGAAACACAGGGATGGCGGCAGGACCGTGTGTGTGTACGTAAACCACAAAGGCAATACCATATGAACCCATGCCCGGCTGGGAGCATGGACACACACACATGTGGCGGGCATGTTGTTTGACCACACACCCACATACCCAAGCGCACAAGCATTACAACTTACAGGTATGGAATGTACTCTGGACCACAGAGCACACCACCAGCAGAGGCACATGTAACTGCAGGTGGGTGGCAACATCCATAAAGAAATGGCCCGTGCTGATAGCGAGGTATGTGTTGCGGGCGTCTAAAAGCTAGTTCATCTGCAGGGGCAGTTGGAAACACACACACACACACGGAAGGGCGGGGTGAGACCTCAGCCTATCTGCATGATCTCACTGCAGTGGCGAGCATTTTACAGAACTCGCTACCGAGTTTACTGAGCTAGCTATCAGAGCATACTTCGGCGGGTGACATCGCCTGGGACAATAGCGGCCAATAGCCGAAATTGTGTGTTCGCGAAGCGTCTAAAAGCTAGTTCATCTGCGAGGGCGGTTGGAAACACACACACACACACACACACACACACACACACACACACGGGCGGAGTCGAACCTCGCCTATCTACATGATCTCACTACAGTATAGGCATTTAGAGCGGGTTTACTGGGCACAGGCTGTCAGGGCATACTAGGCAGGTGACATCACTTGCAGACAATAGCGGCAATAGCCGAGGTATGTGTTGCGGGCGATCTAAAGTTAGTTCATCTGCAGAGGCAGTTGTTTTTTTGCATAGACGGGGGTGAACTCGCCTATACATGATCTCACTGGTGACATTTACAGAGCCTTCTTGGTTTACCGACTGGCGCTGTCAGAGGCTTACTTCTGGTGAATTTGTATCACTCGTGAACAATGGCGTGGCGAGGTGTATGTTCGAAGCATCTAAAAGCTAGTTCATCTGCAGGGCGGTTGAAACACACACACACACACACACGGAAGGGCGGGAGTCAGACCTCGCTATCTACGCCCCAGTCTCACTGCAGTATGGGCTTGTTTACAGAATGCGCTGCAGGTTACTGAGCACAGCTGTCAGGAGGCATGCTTCTGGGCGGGTGACATCACTGCGTAAGACAATAGCTGTAGCAATGGCTTGAGGTATGTGTTGCTTGAAGCGATCCTAAAAGCTAGTTCATCTGCAGAGGCAGCTGGAACACACACACACACACACATACACACACACGGAAGGGCCGGGGTGTCGAACCCTCGCCTATCTACATGATTTCACTACAGTATGGAAAAGCATTTGGAAACCTTCTCGAGTTTACTGGGCACAAGCTGTTAGAAACTTGTACTTCTAAGGCGGGTGACATCACTTTGTAAGACAATAGCCGGCAATAGCGGTATATGTTGAGCGTCTAAGCTAGTTTATGCAGAGCGGTTTGGAAACACACACACACACACACAAGCAAGGGCGGGGTTGAACCTCGCCTATCTACGCAGTCTCACCAGTATGGAAGCATTTTACAGAATCAGCTAGCTCACCAGTTTACTGAGGCACAAGCGCTGTCAGAGGCATACTTCTAGGCGGGTGACATCACTTGTGAAGACAATAGCCGGCAATAGCGGTATGTGTTCGCGAGAAGCGTCTAAAGCTAATTTCATCTGCAGAGGCAGTTGGAAACACACACACACACTACATAAGGGCCGGGAGTCGGGCCTACGCCTATCTACATGATCTCACTACAGTATGAAGCATGTTACAGAATCGTGCTACGAGTTTACTGAGCACAGCGCTGTCAGAGAGCATACTTCTAGGCGGGTGACATCACTGCGTGGGCAATAGCATGTGGCTTGAGGGTAATGTGTTCTTGGAGGCGTCTAAAAAGCTAGTTCATCTGCAGAGGCGGCTGAAACACACACACGCACACACACACACACACACACACACACACACACACACACACACACACACAGACACACAGGCTGGAAGGGCCGGAGTGTCGAACCCTCGCCCTATCTACATGATTTCACTACAGTATGAAGCATTTTACAGAATCGCTACCGGATTACTGAGCACAAGCGCTGTCAGAGCACTACTTCTAGGCGGGTGACATCACTTGTAATGAACAATAGCGTAATAGCCGGGGTATGTGTTGAGAAGCGTCTAAAAGCTAGTTCATCTGCAGGGCGGTTGGAAACACACACACACACACACACACACACACGGAGGGCGGGAGTCAGAACCCTCGCCTATCTCGCATGATCTCACTGATGTATGGAAAGGCATTTACAGAATGGCGCTACCGAGTTTACTGAGCTGGCAAGCTGTCAGAGGAACATACTTCTAGGCGGGGTGACATCACTGCGTAAGACCGTAGCCGGCAATAGCCGAGGTATATGTGTTGCGGAGGCGATCTAAAGCTAGATTCATCTGCAGAAACGGCTGGAAACACACACACACACACACACACACACACGGAAGGGCGGGTGGCAAACCTACGCCTATCTACATGAGTTTCACTACAGTATGAAGCATTTGCAGAGGCAGCTACCGAGTTTACTGAGCACAAGCTATTGGGAAGGCATACTTCTAGGTGGGTGACATCCTTGTAAGACAATAGCCGACAATAGCCGGTATGTGTTGCGAGCGTCTAAAAGCTGGATTCATCTGCAGAGGCAGTTGAAACACACACACACACACACAAGCAGGGCGGAGTTGAACCTCGCCTATCTACATGATCTCACTACAATTATGAAGCATTTACAGGTCATCTTGAGTTCTGGGCACAGCGCTGTCGAACGCCTTTACAAGTGCAGGCATCTTTCGTAAGACAATAGCCGGCAATGGCCGGGTATGTGTTGCGAGAGCATCTAAAAGCTGGTTAAATGCAGGGGCAGTTGGAAACACACACACACACACACTGCGGAGGGCGGGTGGACTCGCCTATCTTCATGGTCTCTGCTACAGTATGAGCATTTTGGAGATCACGCTGCAAGTTACACACTGAACTGGCTGTCAGAGGCCTGGGTGGCATCTTTCGTGGACAATAGCGACGTGGCTGAGGGTAGCCAGCCATTGCCGATCTAAGCTAGTTCATCCTGCAGAGCGGCTGAAACACACACACACACACACACACACACACACACACACACACACACACGGAAGGGCCGGGGGTGTCGAACCTCGCTATCTACATGATTTCACTACAGTATGAAACATTTACAGAATCAGCTACCGAGTTCTGCCTAGAGGCACAAGCGCTGTCAGAGGCATGTATACTTCTAGGCGGGGTGACATCACTTGTGAGACAATAGCTAGCAATAGCTTGAGGTATGTGTTGCGCGCGTCCTAAAAGCTAGTTCATCTGCAGGAGGCAGCTGGAACACACACACACACACACACACACACACACACACACACACACACACACACACACACGGACTTTTGGGAACCGGGTCGAACCTACGCCTATCTACATGGTTCACTACAATTATGGAAAAGCATTTACAGAGCGTGCTACGGATTTACTGAGCACATGGCTGTCAGGAGGCATACTTCTAGGTGGGTGGTATCATCACTCGTGAAACAGCCGGCAATGGCCGATGTGTTGCGGAGAAGCGATCTAAAAGCTAGTTCATCTGCAGGGTGACTGAAACACACACACACACACACACACACACACACACACACACAGGGCGAGTCGGACCTCGCCTACCTACATGGACTCACTGCAGCATGGGCATTTGCAAGGCGTGCTAGCAGGATTACAGGCTGGCACTGTCAGGGGCTGCCCTAGGTGGGTGGTATCTGTCCTGCACAGAGGCAATCGTCCGATAGGGAATGAAGACAGAGTGCGCCCAGTCACGCAGCCTGTTACTACCATCCCAAGGTGGCATTGCAGTAACGTGTTAGTGTCGTTAGTGCAGTCGGGGAATACCAAATAACTAGTGATCAGTACATCCACGACAGGAATACGGGATGCACCACATGACACCCCACCCTATGGGAGGCATCCGTTGTGCAGGATGTAGGCAGCCAATGGCGCAACAGCCACACCTTGTATGCCTGGATGGTCACCATGGCTATACAGGATGCCGGTGGCCATGGCACACGCCCAGTTGCAGGTTACGCCGGTGGCGACGCCGTCGTGTGTACCCCTGAAGCGGGTGTACTGGCCATGCCTCCCACACCTAAGCGGTTGCAAAGGGGAGACAGACATGCTCACGGGTATCAGCGCGGTCGGTAGCGGTGATGCACTGTCCTGTGTCTACACAACTGCTTACTGGGCGTGCTCAGACATACTTAGACTCGGCACAGAACCCGAACGTATTACTTTTATGGAACAGCATGGGTGGCAGATGTTGGACCATCGTGTGTGTCCAGCCACACAACAACAACCCAGCCATGGCACAGGCGTGGCCCGTTGCGGGGATACAGGCATGCACCGGGTATTACAGCGGTCGAGTAGCGGTGTGCACTGTACTGCTGTGTCCATCTACTGGCTGCTTACTGGGCATGCTCAGACACTTAGACTACGGCACAGAGCACACACATGCTACACATACGAATTTAACAGCATGGAGTGGCAGAATGTGGACCGTCGTGTGTGTCCAGCCCCACACAACAGCAACCCGGCCATGCCACAGGCGGTGGCATTGCTGTGAGGAATATCCAGGTGCAATTAACCATGGGTAGGACTGCCCTACAGTTTGTTGCATACTACCAGACCACCCACCTCCCAAATCCAGGATACCTGCACAGCTGTCCTGAGGACACTGGTGAGTGTGCATGCTCTCACAACAGCACCGTATTGGGTGGCGTCAAGCACCCCATACATAGACTGGGAACATTACCCCGCTGACACCAACACCCTCGCCCACAGGTCCCGGGTGTTCATACACGTGACCATGTGCCAAAGCGCCAGCCATGAACCATACCCACTGGGGGCGTATACCAGTTCTGCCCATCACACAGGAGGAGAATGCTCCACACACGGATGTACATCCCTCAATCGTGATGTCAGACCAGATAGTGCTGCCACTGGTAATGCAGCCCCTGCACCCAACACTGGCACTTAGGAGACCCTAAAGTGAGGACCTCTTCACAGCAAACCACAGACATCATACGACCCGATGTGGTATTGCCCTACAAGTCCACCATGCCAGTGGTGAACACAGGCCGCACTGCCCAACTCCCTTCACAATGCTTTCTCTGAGCACACACAGGGATGTCTGCACCAAGTGATCATGATAACATCAGGACCTTGTCCACCAAAGGTAGGCACGATGGTCTGGTGGACCACTGACCACTGACAAACCGTACATCAGCAGTTCTGGAGCTAATACATGGCCAGGGCATTATCAGTACCAGGGAAGCCATCACTCCACATTCATTACCAAGCGTCAACATGTCGGCCACATACAATCATCCAAGGCGGCTTGGTAGTGGTACTGCAGAGAACATATGAGACAACCATAGGGCCTTCCTCAACTGTGGTAGGGACATGGGTGGGAGGCGCTGAGACTATGGCCAGAAATGATCCAGAATGGTACAGCGGTCACTGCACCCACAGACATTGTCAAACAAACCAGCGGACATACTCCCGTACGCATGCATCACCCCACCCCAAGAGGGACATATCCATCCACCAGAGGTCTAGCCTCAAGAAACATCTCCCTTTATGCCCTGGAGTGATCTGATATCTGTCAGGTGATTAACACACCACCAATGCCCCCCGATGGTCTCCCTGGCTGTGTCCTACCCAACCTCATTGAGGCCCTCACACCACATATAAGGCCACTGTCTCGCTGTTAGCCTTACTACGGGCTAGGTCCCGCTGGATGGCATATGGCATCTGTGAGATCACTATGCCAGGAGTATTGGTGCTGTTATGGACTGCAGACATTACAGCCCTATCAGCTTGACAAGCCTTGTCTGCAAAGCTGCGGGGAGGGCCATACAGGTGCCCATGAATACAAACAGTGGTGTACAGCCCAATACCCGGGTTTCATACCCACAACAACTTAGTCAGGGGCAGATGCTGCCTCCCAAACCTGCTTTCGTCCTGTCTGGAGCAGTCACCAGAGCCATTGATGGGGGTAGGTCGGTTTGCACACTACTACCATGCCCTGGTGGGAGGCGTTCAGAAACGCTTGCACTCCACGTGGGTCTCATGGAAGAGCTCACCCATGGCGTACATGTGGGGACATAAGTCCACCACGATGGTTCTCAGAATGGTTGGAGGTCACACCACACACAGGGTGTGTGTTCCTGGTGCCCGTGTCAGACTAAAAGCTGGTCTCGGTGGAGGCCCACAGGGCTCCATCCTGGGCCCCCACTGCCATTTGGCATTCGACCTTACAATGTGCATGCCAACATAGAAGTTGTGGCAGACAAGGTATGCAGATGACTGCACACAGCCTGCCCGCAACACCCATCTGACCACGGGACATCCACCTAGGGCGTCCATTACCGCCCACTTGGATAACTGGTGCGAGCCATGGCCTGTTGCTACATGCCAGAGAAGGTGCAGACCTACGAGTGTGAAGGAGTTTATGTTTGCCCCAACGTAACATGTAGGTGGTGATCCATTCAACATGGTGGAGCGTGTTCATGGAAATGGGTACCACACCTGTATCAGTAACCTCTGTCCCAACACACACACAATGCCAATGTGGGTGGGAAGACATTCCACTGTGGCCACCTGGTCTGGAAGGAATCAGATCCCACATCCGCGGGTGTTCATTGTACCCCTGTACATCACACACCACAGCAATGATTGCGTACAATGGCACATGTAATGGGCTGTACCTAACCCCTGACACCTGCAGCACTCGGGAAGGACCACAAACATTCACAGGCGAGGATAAAAAGTGCTGGGACATGTGTCTCACACTGCCCGACCAAAGGGGACTCCGGCTGTATACCTTCCCAGCACGTCTGCTCTGTGGTGATCTGTGCCACGACATACACAGCCATGTCCCAGCCTGGGTGACATGGACAAGTTCCACCTCCCTAGGCTCCAGGCAAACCACGGCCCACAGAAGCAACTTACACACCTCACCTCACCACAAAGATGACTAGGACGTGCTGGGGAGACAGGGTCCATGCCCAGAGACCCCCTACAACACTGGAGGATTGCCAGCCCATGTGAAGCAGAGGCCCTGACTGCCTTTGTGCAGGAGTAATCATGGCGATGTGGATGTGTGAGTCGCCAGTATGCACCAGGCATCATCTCTGTCAGTGCTGGACAGGGGACAGGAGACTGAAATGGATAGTACCCTCATCCTAAGGTGTTAGCAGCCACACACACAGTCTTGCTAGGTTTTACACATGCCGTGGGGCACATAGCCTGGTATGTAGCATGTAATAGCCTATGTACCTATGTAGGGGTCCATGCCGGTTGCGGGTACCTGTGCTATGCTGCTATTGCCAGATGTGCCTGTGCGGTACCCCACGACTACGTGGGAACTGATGGCAACCAGTGCTCCCAGTGGGCACCTGCAAGAGTACACCATAAGTGGCATCTGGGTTAACTGAACCAATATGCGTTGCTACACATGTAACCAACATGCATACTGTGTGTACACAGATCAATGATCTGCACCTGTACTGCATGATATGTCTGCTACATTATGTTAGTGCACAAGCCACATCACATACAAACCTGTCACCAGCCGTACACACAGCCACCACAACATACACATCACATACTATGCAAGACACAGGTATCACATACACCTCTCACTATGTTTGTCCACACCCTGTGCATCAGGAATATGTTTGCATAACCGTGCACCAATGAATTGTAGCTCACGGTTATGTGGCAGAGACTTCATCATATGCTGGGTGATATGTGTGCCACAGGCATAGAGCTGTACCAAT
Organism: Protopterus annectens; assembly: GCF_019279795.1. Taxonomy (NCBI): domain Eukaryota; kingdom Metazoa; phylum Chordata; order Ceratodontiformes; family Protopteridae; genus Protopterus; species Protopterus annectens. Next base: position 1,197,911,460 of record NC_056731.1, on the reverse strand, counting down.
CGGATGACATCATGTGTGTGCATAAGGGCCTGTGCATTTACTGGGCATGACTGTGCCCGGAAATGCATGTGGATGTGGTGGAGCCCTACAATGATTGTGTTTGCTGTGTGTGTGGGTATGTGTGTACACAGTTCAGTCATCTCTGTGATGCCTACACGAGGGTATACTTGGCAGCCCCAGACTGTACAGTGCAGGTGAGTACGGCTCACTGTGTGCGGCCTGCTTGGCGACGCTGACCCGTGCCTGCCTGGGGTGCGCGCAGGCACTACCGGGTGGAGGTATCGTGGCCTCTCCGATGACACATGTCCGCTGGAAACGATGTCACGCCGGGGCCGTCCAGGGCCACGCGTCCACGTGGCCTGCTGTGTCCTGGTGTGGTCGGGGTGTCAGCAATAGCAGCTGCACTGCTGCTGCTACCAGCACTAATGTGGGTGGGCATGGGTGAGTGGCCGCGCCTGCGTTGACCTGTGCTGGTGGTGTTACTAGCTGACCACCGCGTGCCCTATGCCTCTTTACCAGGTGTTCCTGCATGGACAGCTCACGCTCCGCGAAAAGGATGGCCATGCCTCCGGTCCGAAAGGATCCCAGCCATCACCCAATCTCCTATCCAGAACATCGGCAAGATGCTGTTGGGCGATTCGCCCAATGACTGGATGTTTCTCCATTTTAAGGAGCGGATTGCGGACCTCTGCAGCCTCTGCCCGCTTCCTGGTTCTTGCCCGTTCGGCCGCGTGCCTGCGCGCCGCCATTACAGATCTGGAACATGCGTCTGGTTGCCGTTGCTGCACCTGTACGGCAGGTACTTATGTCTAGCAGTGCTCTCTCTCGAGCAGCACCTGCCACGTGCCTGTGTGGCACTCCACCAGGTCATTACACTGGCAATGTCGTGTGTGTACCGCGCACCTTCTGCAGCCACCACACATTTCCTGCTCGGTGCCAACAGACGCTGACTGTCCGTCATCCCCTATGGGCAATGGTGTTGCGGTATGTCGGCATCTAGAACGTGTCTTGGCGAGGATAGAAAGGGACGTATGTGTGATGTTGCTCCAATGGCACTTTGAGTGTCTTGCCTGTGACGACCCTGCCTGTGCCTCATGCTGCATGGTCATCACCACTATGAAATATCTGTCAATAAGGGACACTAGCATCAGATGGACGCGGGAAAAGGAGTGCACCTACAGCACCTGTCAATACAGAGGCATATAAGTTACATTACAGACATGCTGACACACACACAGCCACACACACACACACACACACACACACACACATGCAGACACACACACACGCTGACACACCGTGGACACACACACATGCAGACACATCATGCATGTGATATTGCATGCTGGCATGCAGCATTCCCACACAGCCCAGTGAATGCAGCCCAGACATTAATAGTGGCAGTATGCATACTGCCCTGGGTGCTTACACTACAACAGGCAGGTGTCTGTTAGTAGGCATGCAGTACACACATTCATGGTAGTTTGCATGCATCACCGTGATACACCATGTGGCCCGCGGGCGAGTTAACTGTACGTAACATGCCATCACTATGTCATGTACACACGCAAACGTAATGGCGGTATCATGTGGACGTAATGTGTCAATGGTGTCCCACCACATGCACCACATCATGGCGGATGTCACAGTGCAGTGTTATGTACAGTCTACAAATACAATGCATCTGTAACAAGGATGTCTGTGCATGTGTGGTTGAATAATGAGCTGTTACATAGCTGTGCAGTGTGGATGCGGGCACTGTGCCTGCGGTAGCAGGACGCAGTATGTTTCTGTGCGATCGTGACCTGGGCGCATACATTGCCATAATCTGAAAACCAGTTCAGCTGCTCAGCCTTGCGTATATAGTGGACATTGGTGGCACCTCTATTGGCTGGGGACAGTCATTCCATTTCACTGGTGTACCACATCGGATGTCCAGGGTCCCACTACAGTGATGAGCCCACTATGTGTGGACAGGGTGCAGCGGTGACTACCCACTGCGGATGTACTGTGTGGCAACATGCCTGTAGAGTATCACCCTTGGCCTTGTTTGTCTCGCTCATCGACAATTGTGTTGTGATGGACCTCGTGCACCACGGCCCTGTGGTGGCATGTGACATACAACTGTACTAGTCTGAGATGTCACATTCCCTCACATGGCTATGCGAGACATTGTGGATGTCTGCTATGTAGCCGTCACATAAGAGTCATGTCATGGTGTGACAATGTTGCAGACAGACATCCGCGTGCATAGGACATGTGTCATGTGCCATGTCACAACATGTGCACCAATGCAGGGGCATAGGTCACAGTGGTAACACCTGTGCTCTGGCCAGATCACAGCTCACTATGTTATTGGTACTGTGTTCATACTGCAGAGGCATACCAATGCATACTACACATGCAGCCATTGTGGAACACCTTCACCATTGTATGCATAGCTGACTGCACTATAACACACCAATGGGTTGTGGTGTCATCTCACTCTATACTAACGGTTGGATCTACTGTACATGGGTGGTGTGTGTTGTTGGATGGTGCAACCTGTATACCGTGAGCTGGGGCACACCCAGGTGTGCATGTCATACCTGGACACATGGGGAATATCAATACACACGTATCATGCCTTTTTACTAGCAACAGACTTACCTGTGACAGACCCTTGTCTTTGCGACACGGCATGGGCGAAATACCTGTATAAGGATGACACACAAAGGTATGCACATTATCCATTACTATCACCACAGTAAGCATTCTGCATGTCACATCCATGCACCTGCGTGTTAGCATGTGCTCTGCACATGTGTGCATACACAACATAGCATACTGTAGTATGCATCCTGTGTGGCCATATACCTGGCATGTGTTGCTATATTATGTATTGTATATGACACCCACTCCTCGTCGCTTGTCATACTGACATACAACACTGACTTACCAGGCAGCTCTCGAGCTCATTGTTTGGGAGACACCCACCTCCCACGATGGGCGCCGAGGTTTCAGCGTGTTGTTCCATGGGTGTCCCCAGACCGGCCAGGAGCTCCTCCGTGGCTGTGAGGTGGGGGCTGGGTTGATAACCACCACCTGTCCCACCTTGTTGTCTGGCGATTACAGCGGCATACGCTGTCCACTTGTCACCGGATTAGGTCTGTGCAGTGCCTGCGGATCTGTTGATATGTGCGGTTGTGGCCGTAGGCTGTTCACCCTCCTCGCATATCCTGCCACATCTCCTCTCGTTGTTGTGCCTGCAGTGGCACATGGCTAAATAAGATGTCATAATTATCATGTAGCAATGGTATGATCACCTCGTCTTCTTGTCGGCTAAAGGCAGGCGGCGGGGCGTGGCATTATCTGTAAGACATAATGATGGTGGCAGGTCACATTTACACTGCTGTTCTGGCATACTGCTGGGAATACATTGCTATGACATGTACAACATCTGCACAGTAATCTCTGCAAGGCATCATGGCAGTGATACAGCCAATGTGTTGCCGTCACACCATTGAGCAGTGGGTGTCATTTCATATCTGTGTGTCACCTCATCACACTGTACACGCACCATGTTGATGTTAGCCTGCTGTGGACATGTGTACCTGTCTACACCTGTGTCCATATCAGTTGCACGGGTCCCCTTGTGACAACATTTCTACTGTTCACCTGGATGCTGTCTATATGTCAATAGACATCACGTACGTGGCCATTATGAACATCAGCAGTGGCACTGTACACACCACATGGACACCTGCACATGCATGTGTTGTGCCATGTACATCCACACAGCACTGTATGGGTGTTGGGCAACTTTCCACGGCTCACCTGTGTTGCATGTGATACACATGGGACAATGTGTAACCATGCCACGTTAGCAGGAAGGTCATGCATAGCATGTACACTGCACATTGTCCACAGCAGCACACAGCACCTGTAACACCACAGGGTGCATCACCGTAACATTACTGCTGTGTGTATGGTTGATAGTGACAGTGCCTTTTGGCCCATTCGCACCATGTGCCAGGACTGTGATAGCACATGCAGCCTTGTTGGGCAGGGCTGTATGGTATGGCAAGGTATGCCACATACATGGCACTGGGATGTGATCCACCTGGGGGGGTAATGATATTGGCAGGGTGGCTGTCCATTCCATATGTCATGTCTATGTGTATTTGGACATTACATGTCTATCACCATGGTGTGGACACTGGCCTTATGCAAGGTAGGCTGCACGCTGCTTGGTGGGGGTGTGTCTGGTGCATGCAGGTATCACACACCCATGCATACTACCTGTAACCCTGACAGGTGCTATGTGCTCGATGTTGATCTACACAGTGCTGTATGTGGCCACACTGCTATCCGTGCACATGGATGGTTACCTGGACTGGCGTGGAGTTTGCCACATATGTCTACATCCAGTGCCTGCTGCCACCCCCATGTCTGCTGGTGCACTACACTGCCATCCCTCCCTCTGGAAGCGTGATGTTGGGCACAGCATAGGTATCCATGTATGGGGACAGGGATGTTCACATAGCAGGGGCACTGATGGTATCGTCGATCTGACCATACACATATGGCGCACCCATCACACATACAACCCATTCATTATGTTGTGAAGAACAGTGGGCCTGGCATATACCGGCTATCGCGGAGGACATTCTGGCGATACATACACAGATGCGAGAAATGCCGTCCAGCTTTGGCATGGCCTGGACTATTGGTGTGGTTACGGCACATAATGGCGTGTTTGAGTGTGGCTGAAGCGGAAGAGTACTGTGCACATGTCTACACAGTCTGCCTGTTCTGCAGTAGGCATCGTTTTGTAGTAACATGTGCTGCACATATCATATCTGCACATTGTGTTGGTGTCTGCTGTCATATCCACGCGGGGCCAGTGGTGGGTTTACACAGGGCTATTGTTTGAACATATAATGCATGCAACCCTGTACTGCTGTACTGCTAGCGGCTTCTCAGGTGCTGCTTCAATGTGTCATACACATGCACACCATACTACAGGATGTGGTGAGTGGGTTGCCACCCGTACCCATCTCCTCTTGTGGGTTGCTATCATCCCACACCCTCTTTTGTATTGTATGTTCAGGCTATGCACCTGTGTGTAGGGGCTTTATTGTCGGGCGTGCAATGCAGTACTATGTGCCTTTGCACCCATCAGCTTTAGAACAAGTCCTTACAGACTGGCGGCCACTTACACTGCACCTGCGAGAAGCGATGTTGGCACATCACATGTTTGTACCCACATAAACACATCCTCCTGTGGGACAACTGGTCAAATGTACAGGCATGTCCGTCAGTCACATCGCCACTACTACCCTAGCATAGTGGCTATGCAGGACGTGTGGCGGTACAACAACTGTCACATGTGCACCTGCAATGCCCCCCCTACCTGCATCACGTGGTACTGCCTGTGGGGTATGTGCGTCTGCACCCTTGCTATGGCCATAGATGACAGTTGTACATCGATATGTGCAACATACCTCATTGGGAGTTCTCATGTGCACATGTTCAACATGTCAGCGCATTGTTTGTGTCTGTCAGACAGTCATTGTTGTGCATGGTTTACATGGCAGCCATGGCGTGCTATGTCTGATACCAGTCACGTGCTTCATTGGGCTACCAGCATTGTACATTATCATGGCGGCACATTCCAGCCATCACATAGCCATCCTAGATGACAGTGGGAGGTGTTCTGCATGTGCACATATGTCACACAATGCGAGGGTGACTGACACATTACGATTCTCAGGACAACAGGGTTCTGACTGCTGTGGATGTGTATTAGTGATGCTAATGCGGCGACCATGACTGCACGCAGATGGTGTCATCTGGACATGTAACATTCGCAGCAACACACCTACCTTCACATAGCAACATCATATCATCCACAAGGATGGACATGTCCCTGCATGAACTTACTGTATGCAGTATGTCTGCAATATGACCACTGCATGCACTGAACTGGTAGCCACCAAGCACTTGAAACACCTTAACTTAAGCGGCAGGTCGATGTGAGATCCTGTGTGAACATGGGATTTTACCGCCATTCACAACAACTTGCACCTGTGTCAGATGTCCCTGTTGTTGTGTGTCACAGTGCAGTTCCACACATCAACATAACAGTTATGCATCATGCACGGTATGTTGCAGACGTATGTGAAACGAAGCTGTGCAAGTCAACATATGCACACATGACACATCACCTGGTGCAACGTGTCTGTCTTACCACATGTAACTGTTGACCACCCTGTGATGACATTAGTACCAGGCCTCGTTGGAATGGGACCATACCTGATGGCTCAATGGTGTATTCACCCTCTGGGTGTGTTATTAATCACAGCCAGAGTGTGCAACGAGTGATAGGCAGTGGTCTGCACACAGGGATACTGTACATTTGCCTACTCTGTCACTTTCGCGACTGTTGACTATGATCATGCTGTACTTATGCGGGCATGTGGTATTGATCCAGTATGACAGTCATGGTCAACCACAGTACTGTGGCACAGCATGACCTGCGGACATCTGCCTGGGGTGTGGGGCCCACGTGTCCATCTTCACATGCTATGCTGCCTCTGCAGCAGTGTCGCATGTCTGTCGCCAGCAGGGCTGTCACAGGCAGGCCGCGGCGTACGGTGATGTGTGACAATCTTGCACCCCCACTGTGCTGTACATGCACTGCGCACACAGTAAGGCATGCCTGACGTTAATCCTCTCTGCGGTGCCTGGGACCTGCCTCCATGCTCTACAGAGCACACCTGCGGTCAGATTGTTACACAGATCATACCTCCCAGGCATACCTGGACTGCAACACACACAGGTGAGTGGATCCCGCATCACACAGTGATTTACACACATACTGTATGTTTTCTAAGACAAATGCATCATAGGTACTCCATGTTCGGATACCCATGTTTGTGACCGCTAGACACATTGTGACCATGTGGTGAATGCACTGTACCACCACACGTTACATGCTGGCTGTGTTATCATACTGTACATTGCACCTCGGACAGTTGCTACTGCCATGTGCTGACAACACGCACTTCCTAGTATGGACTCCATGTACCCACACATGCTTGGCCATGCACTACATAGCTGGGTGACACATTAAACAAGACGTACCATACCTACACTACCCTTGGCATGCACCATACCTCCATGTGTCTGTGTGCTATACCTACAGACATCCCCCTCTGGTTGATGGACATATATGCTGCGGCCCTGCTAGCCACACCCTGGACACACACCCATTTGCAGCATACATGGTACAATTTTTGTGCTCAGCAGCGGTACTACCAACATCTGCTGGCGGGGTAGTTAATGGCGTAACTTGACAGAACTGGGACGGACGGTATACGCTGACTATGCTGACACATATCTGACAATGCACTTCGCTACATATGCTGGCACTGGTAGGACCATGCTATTCCACACAGGAGACATGGTGGTACTGGCCTTTTCACCAGATCGCCACGGTGGTATGCATGTTCCATTACAGCATGTGCTGTATGGGCGCATCGTGCGAACTGTTGCACCGCGGTGGGTATGTTCAAATGTGTGTGGTGCATCGCCGACAGTCATGGTGTGTCCTCAAATCGGTCCATCCCACATACTCCACAGCTAGCTACCTGCGCTGACCACGCCATACTGCTTTGCAGTGTGGGCCCTCAGCAGTAATGGTGGTATCATCTGTGTTGTTTGGCTACATCCACATTCAATGTAGCGCCTGGCGACAGTCACCCAGGCATTGCCGACAGAGATGTTGTTGGCAACATGCCAGCCAATGGGATACCTATGGCCAATAATATACACTCTCACTCACTACAGGGGTTCCAATCCATACATGGACATCAGCATTTGCCCTGTGGACACATACATGGTAGATGCCATGCCGTACACATTATAATCCTCGGACACTGTCCCAATGTCACCTCCAATCTCCACTGAAAGAAACTGTTATATCCCGCCAAACTGGTTGTTATGTAACAGTCTCTGCAGCCGAAGCCCTTTAACTGGTGTTAACTGCACTGGCCCATTCATGTGGGCGTTGTGTTGCCTTGACCACCACACCACGCATCTATCACACCATGCCGGTGGTGATTGCATTGCAATGTGTTGGGACTGCATTCATTCACAGAACATGACTGCACCATTCGGTATAAGCACTGGGGTACATCCTCCCCATACCCATGCTTCACACACTCATTGGCGACTTCCATGCCTTTACTGGCACCCTTGTTGGGCGTCTGTTATTGCCCGCAGCCACACCACATCCACATGATGGCCACCTGTCATGCACCATTTGCATGGGTGGTTGGATTGTGGTACAGAGGGTAACAGATCAGACATTACGCCCACATTGCCCTTCAGCACCATTCCCGCATTCCTGGTATTGGCAATGCTGCACATCCGCCATCCGCATCATACCCTGTGTCTCAGGATGTTGGGCTATGTGACTCCTGGACAGGTCCGCACAGTCGGTGCAAGCATAATCATGCTACCTACGACATGTAAAGTACATTTTGTGGCATTACACAGATCCCTCAGTCATGTGTCCCTCATGTTCACTGTTGCTTGCATGCACAACTGTGCTGTCACGGATTAATGTCCATGTCTACATAATCCCCGCATCTACATACCACAACAGCAGCATTCTATAGCTCCACCAGCTCCATGCCTGCTAACAACCAGCACAGGTGTCGGTGTGGCAGATATGCTGCAGTGTAGATGTCATTGTGTCAGATACATCACACCGGATGGTGCATACACATCACCTTTGCATAGCGATGATCATCCCACTTGGGTATCGCGTGGGATACTGTCCCCTATACATCACATATCCGCATTGTACATGGTTGCTGTACACACATGCCCACAGCATGGTGCTGTGGTTTTGCCATATTCCGCACTGTTGGCGTGGGTACACATCTGCAGGGCCACACATATCTGGACTATGTGTGTTGCTGGGGACATTGTTAGTAGGCACTTTGTACTTGTGCCATACACATCTACACACAGGCAGGGGTTACTATAACACATTAGGTGGTGTGCGCTTCCACAATAACACTAACTTTCCATGTCACAGTATGAGTCACATTACCCAGCCAGCGTTAATACCAGGCTCAGACGGTTTACATGCTGGCCACCAGATGACAGACCAGGGAACACATCTGTACTCAATCTGCATACCACTTACACAGTGGTGTCATGTACTCTGCCATGGGCCATGTCCTCCGCATTACTGATGCGTGTGGTACTCCTACATGGCGTTTGCAGTGGGCAGGGTGAATGAAGCAGTCATGCATATGTGCACAAGCCACATTCTTAGCCTGGGCTTCTGTTTGCCTACCCTGAAGACTAGACACCTTACTGCCATGCTGTAGAACATAGGTCCTGTGCATCCACAGGGACACACTGTGGCACTGGTCACATGTGATAGCTCCCTTGCTGATAGGGTGACACATACACATGGGACCACCACAACAGCAGTACTGTGTATCGACAATGCAGTTGACATCCGCCTTTGCTGTCCAGTGGACGGTACCATGGGGGTGGCACGACTGTGTACATTGCACATGTGTTTACACATGGACCTGCCAGACATCATTGTTGCACACATTGCACCTGCTACAGATAGCTTGGACATGGTTACTTGATGTTCCTTCCATTTTGGGTGGCTATTCTGCTACTGCTCTGTCCCATATCTGCAGGCCATACATATCCTGTTAATGTACAGCAACACTAGGCCATACGTCCATCATGCATACTATGCGCCTGTGATACTGTGTATAATGTCTGAGCATTATCCATCATGATAGCTTTACATTATACATTACTTGACGTAGTCACCCTACTGCGAGGCATACGATTACTTGCGTCGTGCACACATTACGTATGACATGCCGACAATATCTCTGCCCATACACATTAGTGTGCTGTGACACTATACATCGCCATGTCCTATCCCTGCTGTGGCACTTCATTGTTGGACATCACTGCCAGCATCGCAGGCGTGGGTGGTGGCGGTATTGTTCTGTGTTTTAAATCCGCGATGGCACCCCTTGGCCTATCCCGCTGTGTACATGATGTCCCACTGCTGCTGCACCACGGTGTCCACAGTGGTTGGTATACTCAGCAGGGTTAACTTCTTCACACCGCCAACCACCTTTCACCATCTCTCCTTTATGGACGAGGTATCTTTACTGACAAACACCACGTTCCGCATACAGTGCGATTCGTCATACCATATCATCGCGTTACCAGTACATCTCGTGGGTTCTACATACCTTTCCTGTATTGCTTTTCACGTATTCCGTTTGTGTCTACGCTACTGACAGTGATGCGGCTCTTGTAGGAATAACTTTGTCTTTGTTCGGTGTGAACGCCGCAGTTTTGACTTATCCTGGGGAGTCTTCCTTATATCCGTGTCACCTGCGGCATAATGGGTTCATCACACAATGGCTGTTCCTCGGTTATTGTACTTATCGCATATCACCTGTGCATCTCCTCCATTCGTCTGGTACTTTCTCGTTCGGAACTAGGCCATGGTTCATTCATCGTCTGGGGCGTTGGTTATCTGCACTACCTTCCGTGGGGATGGTATGTATTGTGTTATATAGCCATGTGCTTGACCTACAACCGCTGTAATGATGCCAGCGTCCAGGGTACATTTTGGCTGTGGTGTTAGCCTTGAATTTATTGTGTTGGTGTATGGTATTATGTTTCCACATAGTGGGTTGTCCGTGTCCTGCCGGCGTCTGTCGATTGGCGTTTTGCATTCTGATGTGTAACATAGCTCTTGTTATTCCTGTACTAGCGGATGCGGTATTGCTACATCGCTGCTGATAGAAATGGTTCCCCATGCGGATGTTCTTGGTGTACATGTCATTAACTTCTTATGTTTTAACCTTATTTCGGTTGTATCCCTTTGATATGTCGCGATCTGGATATATGGCTATTAGGTGGCAGTCGCAGTTCGCGGGCCTTGCATTTGTATTACAGCCTGCGGTGTAATACCGTATTGATGCTCATCCCTGCCTGGGGGTTACAAGTTACACCTGTCTGTTGTTCTGGAATTATTGAGTTTGTTGATCGATACGCCGGTGCCACTTCGCCTTGTGCTTCCTGCATGTATTCTCATCACACATAGGCTGATTCTCATATCTGCAGCTGTTCGTGATTACCACGACTATCAGCATTTTATAACGGATACTACGGTCATTGTAGTCACGCGTTGGTGGCCTGTATGCTACCGGTTGCCACCTATTGGTGGCGATTGCTTGTTTAACACTCGTAGAACACACAGCGGTGTTTACGGAGATACGTGTCCACGATCGGTGCGGGGTAGCACATGCGTATTTCAGCGGTACATAACTATTGCTGCGTAGCGTTGCCGATATATCGTATTGGAATTAACATCCGCCATACATACGGTGATGGTTTGTACATCGTCCTTTGCATGTCATGTTGGCTATACTCCTGTGGTACATTCTGGGACATTTTCGATTTGCATCGTTTTCGTCATACGCGCCTAGCCAGTGAGGAGCTCTCAGTACTACTTTGTGGGTACTGCTATACATCGCCTGTGGTTCCTATACTGTATGCCTACACATGTTATTCCACTCCGCCTGTCACATGCCACCTACATACACATTTTATAGTGTCACACACATTACACTGGCACAGCGGAACACACGACACCCTCACCTCACACATAGACATACTGCCGCTTTCGCGGGGCGGTTGCACACATTCTCAGGACAGGGTTCTGACTGCTGTGGATGTGTGTGATGCTGTCGACGACCATGACTGCACTAGATGGTGTCATCTGGATATGTAACATTCACAACACACACCTACCTTCACATAGCAACGCATCATCCACAAGGATGGACATCCCTGCATGAACACTGTATGCAGTATGTCTGTATGACCACTGCATGCACCACTGGTAGCCACCAGCATGGCTGCCAACAGCGGCAGTGTGTATCCTGTGTGAACATGGGTTACACCATTCACAACACACCTGTGTCAGATGTCCCTGTTGTGTGTCACAGTGCAGTTCCACACATCATGTAACAGTATGCATCATGCACCGGTATGTTGCAGACATGTGAACGGCTGTGCAAGTCAACATATGCACACATGACACATCACCTGGTACAACATGTCTGTCTTACCACATGCTATTGTGACCACCCTGTGATGACATTGTACAGGCTACGTGGAATGGGACATCTGATGGCTCAATGGTGTATTCACCTTCTGGGTGTGTGTCTAGCCGAGTGTACAGTAGGCAGTGGTCTGCACACAGGGATACTGTACATTTGCCTACTCTGTCACTGCGACTGTTGACTATGATCATACTGTACTTATGCAGGCATGTGGTATTGATCCTGTATGACAGTCATGGTCAACCACAGTACTGTGGCACACATGACCTGCGGACATCTGCCTAGGGTGTGGGGCCCACATGTCCATCTTCACATGCTATGCTGCCTCTGCAGCAGTGTCACATGTCTGTCGCCAGCAGGGCTGTCACAGGCAGGCACGGCATGCAGTGTTGTGTGACAATGCTTGCACCCCCCACTGTGCTGTACACATGCACTGCACACACAGTAAGGCATGCCTGACATTAATCTGCGGTGCCTGGGACCTGCCTCCATGCTCTACAGAGCACACCTGCCGGTCCAGATTGTACACAGATCATACCTCCCAGGCACATACCTGGACTGCAACACACACAGGTGAGTGGATCCCACATCACACAGTGATTTACACACATATTGTATGTTTTTCTAAGACAAATGCATCATAGGTACTCCATGTTCGAATACCCATGTTTGTGACCGCTAGACACATTGTGACACGTGACGGTGAGTACACTGTACACCACAGGTTACATGCTGGCTGTGTTATCATACTGTACATTGCACCTCGGACAGTTGCTACTGCCATGTGCTGACAGCAACACGCACTTCCCTAGTATGGACTCCCATGTACCCACACATGCTTGGCCATGCACTACACATAGCTGGGTGACACATTAAACAAGACATACCATACCTACACTACCCTTGGCATGCACCATACCTCCATGTGTCTGTGTGCTATACCTACAGACATCCCCCCTCTGGTTGATGGACATATATGCTGCGGCCCTGCTAGCCACACCCTGGACACACACCCATTGCAGCATACATGGTACATGTGCTCAACAGCCGGTACTACCAACATCTGCTGACGGGGGTAGTTAATGGCATGGCACCCCGGCAGACGGACAGTATACATGACTATGCTGACACATATCACAATGCACTTCCGCTACATGTACACACTGGTAGGGACCATGCTATTCCACACAGAGACATGGTGGTACTGGCCTTTTCACAGATGCCACGGTGGTATGCATGTTCCATGCACATGTGTTGTATGGGCGCATGTGCAGGCTGTTGCACGGTGGGTATGTTCAAATGTGTGTGGTGCATCACTTGACAGTCATGGTGTGTCCTCGTGGTCCATCACATACTCCACAGCTAGCTACCTACACATGACCACCATACTTTGCAGTGTGGGCCCTCACGCAGTGTGGTGGTATGTCTGTGTTGTTTGGCTACATCCACATTCAATGTAGCATACGACAGTCACCCAGGCATTGCCGACAGAGATGTTGTTGGCAACATGCCAGCCAATGGGATACCTACCAATAATATACACTCTCACTCACTACAGGGTTCCAATCCATACATGGACATTGCATTGTCCCTGTGGATGCATACATGGTACTGCCATGCACACATTATGTCCTTGGACACTGTCCCAATGTCACCTCCAATCTCCATAGCTGTTATATCCCGCCAAACTGGTTGTTATGTGTCTCTGCAGCAGCCCACTGAATTAACTGCTAGCCCATTCATGGACGTTGTGTACCTTGACCGCCACACCACCGCATCTATCACACTACACATGGGTGGTAGTGCATTGCACGTGTGGGACTGCATTCATACAGACATGACTGCACCATTCGGTATGGCACTGGGGCACATCCTCACATACATGCTTCACACACTCATTGACGACTTCCATGCTTTTACTGGCACCCTTGTTGGGCGTCTGTGTGCCACAGCACACCACATCCACATGATGGCCACCTGTCATACCATTGCATGGGTGGTTGGTGTAGTACAGAGGGTAACAGATCAGACATTATCCCCACATTGCCCTTCAGCACCATTCCACATTCTGGTATTGGCAATGTACACATCCACCATCACATCATACCCTGTGTCTCAGGATGTTAGGCTATGTGACTCCTGGACAGGTCACACAGTGGTGCAAGCATATCATGCTACCTACGACATGTAAGGTACATGTGGCATTACACAGTCCTCAGTCATGTGTCCCCTCATGTTCACTATTTGCTTACATACATAACATGCTGTCACGGAGTAATGTTCATGTCTACATGTCCCACATCTACATACCTGGCAGCATTCTAGCTCCACCAGCTCATACTGCTAACAACCATACAGGTGTCGGTGTGGCAGATATATCGTGTAGATGTCATTGTGTCAGATACATCACAGATGGTGCATACACATCACCTTTGCATAGCGACAGTCATCCACTGGGTATCACGTGGATACTGTCCCTATACATGCATATCACATTGTACATGGTTGCTGTACACACACATGCCCCACATGGTGCTGTGGTTGCCATATTCCACTGTGGTGGGTACACATCTGCAGGGCCACACATATCTGGACTATGTGTGTTGCTGGGACATTGGTAGCCTTTGTACTTGTGCCATACACACATCTACACACGGGCAGGGTTACTATAACACATTCATGGTGTGCCTTCCACAATGGCTACAACTTTCCATGTCACAGTATAGTCATGCCATGATGTATACCAGGCTCAGACAGTTTACATATGCAGATGACAGACGGGGAACACATCTGTACTCATCTGCATACCACTTACACAGTGGTGTCATGTACTCTGCCATGGGCCATGTCCTCCGCATTACTGATGCATGTAGTACTCCTACATGGCGTTTGCAGTGGGCAGGGTGAATGAAGCAGTCATGCATATGTGCACACAAGCCACATTGCTTAGCCTGGGCTTCTGTTTACCTACACAGACTAGACACACACCATGCTGTAGAACATAGGTCCTGTGCACATCCCACAGGGACACACTGTGGCACTGGTCATGTGATAGCTCCCTTGCTTATAGGGTGACACATACACATGGGACCACCACAACAGCAGTACTGTGTAGACATGCAGTTGACATCCACCTTTGCTGTCCAGTGGACAGTACCATGGGGGGGTGGCACGACTGTGTACATTGCACATGTGTTTACACATGGACCTGCCAGACATCATTGTTGCACACATTGCACCTGCTACAGATAGCTTGGACATGGTTACTTGATGTTCCTTCCATTTTGGGTGGCTATTCTGCTACTGCTCTGTCCCATATCTGCAGGCCATACATATCCTGTTAATGTACATAACACTAGGCCATACATCCATCATGCATGCTATGCCTGTGATACTGTGTATAATGTCTGAACGTATCCATCATGATAGCTTTACATTATACATACTTGACATGGTCACCCCTACTGCGAGGCATACGTGCACGTCGTGCACACATTACGTATGACATCGACAATATCTGCCCATACACATGTGTGCTGTGACACTATACATACATGTCCTATCCCCTGCTGTGGCACTTCATTGTTGGACATCCACTGCCAGCATCAGCGTGGGTGGTGGCATTGTTCTGTGTTTTAAATCACGATGGCACCCTTGGCCTATCCCAGCTGTGTACATGATGTCCCACTGCTGTGCACACGGTGTCCACAGTGGTTGGTATACTCAGCAGGTTAACACTACATAACCACCTTTCACCACTCTCTCCTTTATGGACAGGTATCTTTACTGACAAACACCGTTCACATACAGTGCCGATTCGTCATACATATCATGCGTTACACACTAGTACATCTCGTGGGTTCTACATACCTTTCCTGTATTGCTTTCCGTATTCCGTTTGTGTCTCGCTACTGACAAGTGATCGGCTCTTGTAGGAATAACGTCTTTGTTCGGTATGAACATACAGTTTGACTATCCTGGGAGTCTTCCTTATATCCGTTGTCACCTGCGGCATGTGGGTTCATCACACCAATAGCTGTTCCTCGGTGTGTACTTATGTGCATATCACCTGTGCATCTCCTCCATTCGTACGGTACTCGTCGGAACTAGGCCATGGTTCATTCATCGTCTGGGCGTTGGTTATCTGCACTACCTTCGTGGGGATGGTATGTATTGTGTTATATTATGTGTGACTACAACCGCTATGTGTGGCGTCAGGTACATTTGGCTGTGGTGTTAGCCTTGGTTTGTGTGTGTTGGGTATGGTATTATGTTCCACATGTGGGTGTCCGTGTCCTGCCGGCGTCTGTCGATGGCGTTTTGCATTCTGGTGTGTAACATAGCTCTTGTATTCCTGTACACAACGGATGCAGGAATGCATCCGCTGCTGATAGTGGTTCCCACGCGGGATGTTGCGGGTATGCCGCTGTCATTAACTGCCTGTATGTTTTTGCTGCTATTTCGGATTGTATCCCTTTGATATGTGCGATGGGGTATATCGGCGGCTGTGGGTGATGGGTACGGGTTGTGGGTCTTGCATTTGTACATACACAGTATGCTTCTGTGTGTGCTCCATCCCTGCCTGGGGAGTTACAAGTTACCTGTCTGTTGTTCTAGGAGTGTAGGTTTTGTTGATGTCGTCTGCTGTCGGTACCGCCTGCTTGTGTGCTTCCTGCATGTATTCCTCCATCACATCGGTAGTATATCTGCAGCTGTTCGTAGGTGCCGACTATCCCTTGGCATTTTGTCACGGATATTTACGGTCATTGTGGTCCTGTAGTTGGGACGCCTGTATGCTACCGGTTGCCACCTATTCGGGTGGCGATTGCTTGTTTAACACTCGTAGAACACACAGCGGTGTTTACGGGACGATACGTGTCCACGATCGGTGCCGGGGTAGCACATGCGTATTTCAGCAGTACATAACTATTGCTGCGTAACGTTGCCGATATATCGTATTGGAATTAACATGTCGCCGCCATACATACGGTGATGGTTTGTACATGCGTCCTTTGCATGTCATGTTGGCTATACTCCTGTGGTACATTCTGGGACATTTTCGATTTGCATCGTTTTACGTCGCCACGTGCCTAGCCAGTGAGGAGCTCTCAGTACTACTTTGTGGGTACTGCTATACATACGCCTGTGGTTCCTATACTGTATGCCTACACATGTTATTCCACTCCGCCTGTCACATGCCACCTACATACACATTTTATAGTGTCACACACATTACACTGGCACAGCGGAACACACGACACCCTCACCTCACAGATAGACATACTGCCGCTTTCGCAGGGATGGTTGCACACAGTACCTACGTTGACCACATCGCCGGCGGTGTCTACCTCCGCCCTCATATCCTAAGAATATTACACGCACATGTCCTGTTACTGTATCATGGCCTGGCGATCATCCCGAATGGCGAATATGCATTTAGGTGGGTTGACCTTTCCATGGGTGGCGTTCCCTGCTCTGTCCACCCTCCCGGATAGTCGGGTTGTCATTCAGTATGTTTACTATGTTGAGAGTTCGCATCTTACTGCATCTGTAACCTTGCATCCCTGTGATTCCCTGTTTAACTTGTTGTACTTTATATCTGTGTATGTGTACATATATTTCTACGTGTGTAATGATATCTATATCCATATTTGTGTATGCACATATGTACATATGTAGACACCTTGCGCTGAATGTGGCAGCATACGGCTACGCCATCTGCTGTCGGACCCGCGTGCGGTTGAGGTGTTGGCGTTCCATGCTCCACTGGCTGTTGGTTGTGCAGTGTTTGGGTGCTACCTATGTTGGAGTCACACATGGGACCGCCCATACAGTACACATTACGGGCGGACATGTTTGTGTGCCGTCCATTTCACTGTGTGTGCAGGTAGGGAGGTGTCAGTCCATGGGGCCTACGCTGTCAGAGTATGTGCTATACGTTCCCTCTTTGCCAAGGCATAGGCATATTGGGTACGCCTCTGTCTGCCTACTGGGGCTGGCACAGTGTGTTCATGGCGCTGAATGCCCTGTGCCTGTGCTTGCCTTGGCAGTTGTGGCGGGCTTGGTGGCCCTACACCATTATGTACCTGCGGCAGCTGTTTCCGCAGGATCATATTATGTAGCATAGCACATACTATGAATATGTGGGCACATGTGCCTGGAGAGTACTGCAAGGCTCCACCAGATGTATCCAAGCACCGGAACCGTGATTTCAACATCCCAAACACACGCTCTATGATTATTCTGGTTTGTGCGTGTGCCTCATTATGGCGTTCTTGCATGTGTGTGTGGGCATTTCTGATGGGTGTGATCATCCACGGCTCCAATGCGTAGCCAGCATCCCCCACAAGGTGACCTTGTGTGATGTCCCCCCTGGTGAATACCTGATACAGCTGTGAGGCATGCCAGATATGGGAGTCGTGGTAGCTTCCGGGGCTGCCAGCACACACATCCATGATAATGCCCTGCGCATTGCACACGACCTGGCAATTGATGGAGGGGAATCCCTTGCGGTTTATGTAGCGTCTACCCTGCTCACCGGGTGGTGACTTGATTTCTATGTGCGTACAGTCTATCACACCCAGTACCTCCGGGTATTGTGCCACATGGTGGAAGTGGCGCATATTGCTAGCCAACTCCTCCTGAGATCTGGGGAAGTATATATACTCATGGGCATGTCGTAACATGGCATCCAGAAACTGGTGTAGTACCCTGGATGCTGATGCCTGTGAGATGCCCATTATATCCCCGGTTGGCCTTTGAAAGGTACCTGTTGCCAGTATTCGCAAGATTACACATACCTTTGTGTCCACTGGGATGGGCTCCCCTCTGTTGTCTCTTGTTCTCAGGCTTGGCCGGCACAGCTCCACTATTTGCTGTAACGTGTCCCTGTCCTCCCTGTAACGCTCTACTATCTCCAGGTCTTGCAGCCCCTGGTAGGTCACCCTTGGTCTGAACACTCTCCTTCTCCTCTGAGGCCTCCGGTAGTTGTCGGCACCCTCCTCCGCAACTCCGTCTGTCTCTAACACATGCTGATGCATCACGGCCACGGCAGCACCCAACATATACATTTTAAAAGTTCCCCGTGTGTTTACACCGTAAGGCGCAGCGTTTGGGAATTCGCTGTGTGTTGTGTGCATTCCCACTTTATAGTGTTGTGCTGTACACCCGGTGATGTCATTGGGTGTGTCTCTGTCTGTGGGTTATCTACTGTGTTTTACAGTTGGCACTGCAACGCTGTTGCCTTTGGTGTTACATTACACTTGCCTGCATTGGTTTAGCTTTACACCTTACTTTACTGTTTCTGCACGTTGCACCTACTATTTACAGGAGTGCATCCTGCAGGCACATGACATGTCATGCATTTTGTCTGCCGCCGCCGTTATGCTAACTCTCTCCTTGGCTGTGCTGTATCGGTTCTTCGCTCTTTGCATTTCTGCAACATCCACTACTTTCTTTGCATTCATATTCCTCCCCTTTCCCGTTTTGCAGATTTCTGCATGCAGAGTTGTCAGCTGCCGCCGATTGCCCTCCGTCGGTTGATTGGTGTTAATTGCTCATTACGACTCCAATTACACTGCTTCCGCATTTCATCATATTCTCCGCATCACCTTCCTGTATCCATGGTTGTTGATGGGGCGGCCGTAACATGACTGGTTTGGGGAACGTAGTCATCCTCGTGCACATGCATCTGTGCGCGCATTGTATACTCTCAGCGCATCTATTTCCTCACATGCCGGTCCTGATGCTGTGATGTGCATTGTACAGCCCAGGTTTGCTGGGCTCCAATGTGCTTCCTCCTACAGCGGCACACCCCTCTGCGATTGACAGGTATTCCCTCTAGGCCACTCCTCGGTGTTTTACCGCTGCGCCGTTTGGTGTAGCCTTACGCCGGCGGGGGTTTTGCGATTCAGTATTATCTGCCTCATTTGCATGGCATTGACTACTAATACATGGTTACGGCGCCAGACACCGACGCCACTCCTTGGCAACCCTTGGGCTGTGGTTGTGGCTTTCCATTCATACTATGGTGTATTGTGGCTGTGATGCTGATGTGTCTTATACTGCTCTTTTATGGCATTGTCATATTACTTCATTGTTCCTCACCTTCCGCTGACATGTCCTGGGGTTCTGCTGTGGTTTTTGCGTACATGACATTTATGTCGTTATTTACATTTTCTGCAGGTTTTCCTTTGACATTCTCGGTTTCTTTCCACATTGCCATGTTGCACCACTATGACACATGACGTTGGCAGCCTTCCGTTACTCCTATGTCATGTTTGGATATATGTAAACCGTTTTTTTTGGTTTACATTGCCGTGCTGTTATGCTACGCCCGCGCCACTTCGTGAATCACTACTTGCCTTCATTTGCATGGTGCAACACCGCACATGGGGTATTTAACATACCTACGCCGGAGGCGGCGCAACTCCGGCATACGCCGCTGATGCACGTGGGTTTGGATCGTACCTGAATCGCTCGGCGGCCATGTCTGGCGTTGTGGCGCCTACGCCATGCGTGCGCCTGGCGCAAGGTTCATGAATCCCGGGGGCAGTTTAATAATCCAGTCTAACTTACAACTACATACACCTAGTTACTTCAAAACATTTTCTATGATGTACATGTTACTGTTCATTTTACTTAAGTACAAGAATTCCTATATGCATCATAATAAACTATAATAGAGAACATTCCACAATATAGTTATTATAATTCGGTAAAATGCATAACTGAATCCGTTAAATAAAAAAGTCATATTTTTAATGTACTGTTTCTTTAAATGCAGATAATCATAGAGTAATTGCATAAAGCACTTACTTATATACTGTGTTTCTCTGTTCACTTTAATTAAATCTCGAGTTTTTGTTGCTTGTAGTATATTACATTAGTTTTAATTTACACAATCTAGCTATAAATGGCTTATAGTGATTAAATTTACTTCTATTAGTGTTTCCCATGCATCTAGATGGTATGAGCCTAAGCTTTTTGACAGAATCAAAGTATGTCCTCACATTTCAAAAAAATGTTCATATCCCTGGATCAATAGAAGTTACTTTAGAAATGTGAATGGCTAACGCTTCAGCATAAACTCTTTTTATAGTGGTTGTATTCTTTAGGTTCTAGGTTTCAAACTGGATTTTATAAGTCTCAGCAAACATAGTAACTATTAAGTTTTACAATATTTTGTCAACAACATAAAATATCTTAGCAACCACTCAAGTTACACACATACCATTAATAGGTCTTTGTTCACCTTGCCAAGAACTTTCATATGAGGTTAAGCAGTTCTGTCTGTGCTGCTAGGTTGCTGAGATAATTAGAAAATTAGGACATTTATGACAATTTATATACATATTATATGAGCAACAATTAATATCTTTTTACCTGAACTTGACAGAGGTCAAATATCAGTGCAGTTGTGTTTGCCACTGTCTAAATGTCAAGGTGAAATAATTTAATACTTTGTATGTAGTATGGTTTTGAAATTATTAATGCAAATATAATCAAGCAATATTTGACACCTAGAGATGTCAATAGGATGTAACTGCAGAAAGAGTGATAGGCTTCACCCAGCTGTAATGAGATAAACAGGCTTGCTACATGGACCAGATTCCAAAAGACCTGCTCTTAGCCTGCTCTCACTCTAAGTGGCCTCTTGCACTGACAGCAGGTCTTTTGGAATTGGGCCCAAAACAGCCAAATATGCTGCATCCTGTCATGTGGTCTTCTCTCTTTGATTATGCCATATAACAAAAACTCTCTATGGCAAGTCAGTAATACTGCATTTTCCTGTATCCTGTCATTGTGCATTTTCTTTTTGTTGTGTGAAAAGCTCATTATTTGAAGCCTTATGATATATAATGCTGCATGTTAATCCTTATGCCAGCAAGGGAAAATGACAATTTTGTTAAAGTGTATACATCTGTTCATAATTCAGAAGTGGTAAAGCTATTCCACGTTATAACATTAGTTAGCTCATGATCTCAATAATGTTATAAAACACTTTCATGGAAGCTATACCAGTAGGGCCTTCTCAGGAGGACATCCTGAAAACATCCTCTGGCCAAAGCCTTACCCCACCAAGGTAGCAGAGTTCAAGGCACCCATAAAATTAAGGCACATTAAAGTCCTCCCCTAGAGAAGTAGGAAAATATGGGATCTGGGAGGGTGGGAAAAGAGGATAGCAAACCTATTGTCAAGAATCGGCTTGTTCAGGGATAGGACCAATCACTGGAAGATCATTTGCTGTTCTGAGGCAACTCAAGTGGGAGAGCTTCCAATCTTCTGGAGGGATTGGATTAGGCCAATAATATCTTTTGGTGGAATTTATACCCTAATAATACATGTTTTCACCTCACATGGGCAGAATGTGAAAGTGTTAAGTCTGGTAATAACATTCCAAGATAGCAATACCTTCAGTTACTTTATTAAGGCAGTTAAGTTGATAAAATCCCAGCACTCCTACAGACAGTAAATGGATGAAACCTCCCAAGAATTCACAACCAAAACCTAACTTTTCTCTAAGCTATATGGAGCCCTTGACAACTATAGCGACTGAAATTTTGACAGATTGAAATAGGAAAGAGATGCTCAGAGTACCCATTAGCTTAAAGGGATGGGAAAGATGTGTCCATATGACTGATTGACAGTAAGAAACCTACACACCCTTTAGCCTTCATACAATTTAAAAGGATTCATATCTGGCACTACACATCATCATCATCAGCCCCTTTTTCCCATTTTTGTTTTCCATTAAGTTGGGTAATGCTAAAGATGTAGCCTGCTGGGAATGAAGACAAATAAATGCTATGTGCATTGGTTATATGACTGCCTAAAGGTTTGGGAATTATTACATAAAGTTGTCTCTTATGCTATTAGGAAATTCATCCCTGTCCAGTAAGCTGTTTTGAGTTCTGGGTACCTCTTTGAATGCAATTGGCCTTAATAACACTGAAAAGAGATTACTTCTTTGCCTGCTGACCATTTTATCTGCAATCATTTTCAGACATTGGAAATACCTACCAAAGCACATTGGGAAGTGTTAAATTGTTACAATAACAGACAGTGCTGTGCTTAGCACAGCTAGTATGAACTTTGAAACAGAGGAATTTTGGTCATTTTTATTTATTTATTTATGTGGTCAATATTAGATTAATAAGCTTGCATCATTCTTCTCTGTTAGACTGCTAACTGGTTACATGTATCTGCTTGTTTGTATGTTACCAGCTATTCTTGTTGTATCTGTGTTGTTGACAATGGCATTGAGCATTAAAATGTTTTTGCTATAAAAAATAAAAGAGTACGTACATTGTTATACCTGCACTACTGTCAAATTGTCAGTCAGAAGCTGGCAACAACAGAGAAAAGAGCTGCCCATACGATGGCTCTTTTGAGTTAGTGGAGGATGCTGGCCAAGAAATGGAATTGTTGATTAAATAGAGGGGAAAGCCAGGCTGTTATATGCCACACTGTTATTTTTACTGTTCACTGAAATGATCAGGCAATTGCTAGGACAGACTCTACTGTACATCTGGAAGATGAAACAGATGGAGTCAATCAGAATGGTTCTTCCTCATTCATGAGCAGTTTCAGTACTGTACTGTACTGAAGTATACTGATGATGTTATGGACATGGAAGTGGGACAGTCACAAACATGCACAGATGTTTACATTGTAAATAGGATTCAGGGTCTAGGACAGAGACTTCTTCAGATACAGATGTGATTTACAGTTAAAACATAACATAGAACATGGTAAGGAACTAGCCTTGACATAAACAACTACATATAGTGACAAAAATATCAGGAAGCAATAGGTAGGCTTTCCTAGAAATGTAAGAATATCCTAGAAATAACCAGTTACATACAGAATTATAATGGGGAAGTGAGGACAAGGTTACTAAAAACATGTACAGTACACATAATATTATATGGGGGATATGGTAGCTTGTGGTACCATTGATATGAGTACATTAAACTCAAGAGTGTCATACGGGGGGACCTAACTTATTCATATGTAGTTAGCTTGCACTATCTCAGAAGATTGGAGGTGGTGAGCTATCGTACTCATGAGCAGTTAATTGCAATGTCACAAAAAAAGAGGTGGCATAGACAGATGCTCTGAGCCTTTGCTTAAATTAAAACTCTGAACTGAAATGCTGAAAGGAATCCCTCCAGGCACAAGCATGTCTAAGTATAACTTGGGCAGGAATGAAGTGGCATAACAAATAGCACACTCTCCACTGATGCAGAAGGCTGTGGGCTCTATTCATACACTAGGTAGATCAATTACTGACACTTCAGTGTGGCATAAGTGGGTGCTGTACTCCTGAGTGTGCAATCCTTTGGATGAGATGTTAAACCAAGGCCCCATATGCTTGAGTTGGTGGTAGCTTAGGTGGATATAAAATATACCATAGAACCTATCGAAAATAGTAGGGGTCCTTTATTATACAAGTATATACAATTTACATATTTACAAAAAATTACATTAACTTTACAATCCTTCATCACTAACAAAATTTTACATTTGTATAGATCCACTTCCCTTTTCCATAACCATTTGATTTTTGTGCATTATGTTTGGTAATATCCACTTTCCATTAAACATAAGTTCATTCAGTCTTTCATTATGAATTATCCATATAATATAAAACATTCTTTATCCAAATTATTAACATATTCTTCACTATATTTCTCATAAAATCCATATTCAATCATGTCTATATTTATCTGTTTATAATCTCATAATTCTTTCACAATTTTATTTTCTATTATTCTTTCCCAAAAATGTTAAATCCTTTTACATGCTAAGAAAACATGTTGTGTTACTTCTAATTCACCAAAAACTGGCATGTGCTTTCATTTACTTTTTATAAGGCACATTTCCTTTCACTGGCAGCTTGTTAATTTGTAACCTCCATAAAAAATCTTGACATACAACATTCTTCATACACCATTTGTTTCTTTGTTTTATGGCTTTTACTTTTTCTTCTGTTAAATGTCCCCATGGATTCACACATTAGCTTTGCATCATTATATTTTTATACCACATTTTCCTGTTTTCTCCTATTCTGTCTATATTTCATTTCCACATTTTTATTTTATTTTTTATATGTTCTTATGTTTTCATTTCTACATTCTCTCTCCCTTTTATTCAGTTTTATTAATTTCCATTCTCCTTTATATTTTATGTTAAATATTCTTATTACCAATTTATCTTCCTGTTCATTTATCCATTTTAATACCTTGCATAGGTTCAATGAAACTCCATAGCCTATCAGTTTCAGTAAACATAAACTCCATCCTCCTTATCCATATACAGTACACCTCTTTTAATTGGATTTAACCTAGATCCCCATATGAATTTAAATACAATTTCAAGAAATGGTTTCTTCATTTCTCTTGGTATCATATATACACTAGCTATATATGATACTTTTCCATATTGTATTCTTTAGCTGTACTTTTTCTTAAAAGACAACCTATACCTGTTCCACATAGCGCTAAATCACTCAACATTTTCCTATAGTTCATTTAATATAATATATTCTCCAAAATCATTTCCTAATGCTGACATCTTTTTTCTTCCAAACTGTATTCCTTCCAGCTGTTTATCATCTCAAAACCGCCTGGGTTTTCCTTATTAATTGTTAATCCCACTTCTTGCAATGTTTTATGCACATATATAATTACCCTTTCTATCACCTCTCTATTTTTAGCCATTAATTTTATATCTTCATCATAAGATATAATAATAGGATGTAAAACAACCATTTCCTGCAAATATTTACTTTTTCAACTTCTTCATTTATCCTTTTACTATACAATTCCTGACTATTACAAATAAAATACTACTCATTAGATAACCTTGTTTTAAACCTCTACTCATCTCCATTTCTTCACTTAAACAACCATTTACTAAGATTGTATTTTTAGTATTTTTATATACTGATTCACATACTTATTTATTCATATACTGCAATTATATTCTTCTGTTATTTGCCATAAAATATCATGCTCTGCCGAATCAAATGCTTTGTTTATATCAGCCACAATTAGTTTTGTTTCTTTTTTCTCCTTCCTTAATATCATCTATTTATTTATTTATTTATTTATGTACTTAATTTTAGTTTACATTTGTTAACCAGGTAGTGTCTGGATGGCCAAGTAGCCCGTTTTCAGTGGAGACCCAGGGAGATAAGCTCCATAACAATAGTACAAAAAAGATGACAAAAATTTTACAAAGATTTACAAAGAATATACAAAAGGTTTAACAGTTGCCTACAATTACAATTTACAAAAAGAGCAGGTAAACAGAAAACATTACATTTCTTAAGCCTTACTACAGACAGTAATATGAAACTCATTAGATACATAACTAAAACAAACTATAGTGGTATTTTCATTTGGTAGAAGTAAGACATGGAGAAGATAGCAGAAAAGAAACATTTGATTGATGGCATGAGAAACTAGCCAGGAGTATTACAGGAGCATAGCTACTGTAGAATAAGGTATTCATTTAAGAGTTGTTTGAAGATATGACTATCTGTGTTTTTTAGGATATTCTGAGGTATTAGGTTCCACTGTTTGGATACTTTATATAAGAGAGAGTCACCAAAGTAATTATGGGACTTTGTTACCTTGAATATAGGTTTATCACATGATCTAAGGGTCCTGAGGTTGGTATTTAGTTGCAATAGGTTGGAGAGTGCAGGGCAGTTTTCAGATTTGTGGATAATGGAGTGGGCAGTGGTGAGCTGATTGAGTGATAACAGATTGGGAAATTCAAGCCAGTGTAGTTTTTGAAGAGCAAGACAATGCTGGGTCCTGGTGGGTATATTAGCAGCAACATTTGCTATTTTATTATAGCAGGAATCAAGTAGATGTAAATCAGACATGCACAGGTTACAAAAAATTTAAGAACAGTAGAGAAGAGTAGATAGGAAATGGGATCTAGCTGTGGCTAGTCTGTCGTTTTGAGTAAGGTAAGGTTTGGCCCTATACAGGGCACCAAGTGTAATGTGAACTTTTTTAATTGTGAGTGATATGTGTTTATCAACTGTTATGTTGTTGTCTATTGTGACACAAAGACGTTTTTTTGGTTAACTGGTTCTATTATATTGCATTAGTTGAGTAGATGGAGAGAGGAGGTGGGTTTGCTTTAGATTTACTATTGGAGAAGATCATTAACTTTATTTTGTTTGGGTTTAAGATGAGTTGAAGGTCATTTAGGTAATTTTCAATATCTAGAAATGATTTTTGTAGTTTATCCTGGAGTTTTTGGGGTGCGTGAGCAGAGCAAATATGAATAGCGTCATTGGCATATTGAATGATAGAAGCAGATTTAGTAGCAGTGTTTAGACTATTTGTGAATATAATAAAAAGGAGAGGGCCAAGGATGGAACCCTGAGGAACCCCAACAAAGACTGGGAGGAGTGTGGAGAGTTTATCATCTCATTTAGATGCCTGTTATCAATTAGTAATGTAGCTAAAGAACCAGTTGAGAGCTGTAGAGTTGAGGTTGAAGGAGGCTAGATTGTTAAGTAGTAGTTGGTGGGATAGCATATCAAAAGCTTTGGACTTATAAAAGAAAATAATAAGAGACTAGTTGTCCATTGTTTTTGAGGAGGTTGATGTAGTTAGTGAAACTTATGAGGGCTGTGGTACTGTGTTTTGGACAGAAGCCATGCTGAGAACTAGATAAGAGGTTATTTGTAGTGAGGTGTCTAGGAGCTGCTTATAGAAACATTTCTCTAAGATTTTAGCTAGGGGTAAGAGAATGGCAATGGGCCAGTAATTACAGAGATCTTTAGATGGGCATCCCTTGTGGAGGGGGGTAGTATGTGATATTTTCCAGAGTATGGGGACATATTGTTCTTCGATAGATTGAGTGATTAAGATAGATACAGGATAGGTGATGGAGCTGGCAGCAGTTTTTAGGGAAATGATCAGCTGTTAGACAGGTAGGTTTTAGTTTTGATAGGAGTTTT
Organism: Protopterus annectens; assembly: GCF_019279795.1. Classification (NCBI taxonomy): domain Eukaryota; kingdom Metazoa; phylum Chordata; order Ceratodontiformes; family Protopteridae; genus Protopterus; species Protopterus annectens. The sequence continues at coordinate 1,197,883,290 of NC_056731.1, read as the reverse complement.
TTTTTTTATAAAAGAGGTTTGTATGGGTTTAATAGAGAAATAGTTGGGTTTAGAGTTAGTGGAGGTAGGCACTGAAAATGGTTGGTTAGATTTGTTGTTGTTTAAAAGTGTGGTGATGAAATGAGAGTTAAATTGGGATGCTAAGCATTCAGTGGTATTTGTTATAGACAGTGCAAGGGACAGAGGTTTTGCCAGGGTTGAGGAGGTAGTTAATGTTTTGCCAAAATGTTTCTGGGTTATTTATGTGTTTTTGCTGACTGGCTAAAAATAAGATTCTTTTGCCAGATAATATTTGCTTTTTATGTTTCTTAGTTGTTTTTAAGAGGTGAGGTTTTCTGAGGTTTTGGAGGTTTGCTAAGCAGTCCAGGCTCTATCCCTTTATTTAATGAGAGATTTAGTGTCTTTGGTTATCCAAGGTAGGTTTTTGGCTTTGGAGCATACTTTTCTTGTTGGAGCGAGGTTATTAAGGATGTTGCGGAAGGTATCATTAAAATATTGTACAGCTTATTCTAGCTGGAGCAATTTTAGAGGTGACCAGTTGCAGTTTTGAAGTAGGGAATTTAAAATGGTAGGTGAGAAGTTTCTTTGTTGTGTATTTGTTTGAAAATTATATTACATGGGGAGTGAATGTGTTTCCTTAGTAAAAAGGTAGGGGAGTGATCACTGACAGAATTGGGGAGGCACCCACCATTGTGGGCAAGGTTGGGCTTATTGGTTATTATCCAGTGTAGAACAGATGCTTTCTTAGTGTGTTTATCGATTCTAGTGAGGGAGTTTATAGTTTGGGTGAAATTGAACAGAGTGATACAATTGAAGAGGCTGTCAGATGAGCAGAATAGCTAGTCCAAGTTGAAATTGCTTACCACTGTAGTTTCTTGGTTAAAGTAGAGGATGCCCAGGATAGGAGACTATCAAAGGTAGGTATATTATTTTCTGGTGGTAGGTAGAAGGCAATACGTATGATGGTTTTATGTGGATTTACTTCAAATTGGGCTGTTAGAATTTCTGCTTCTGATAGATCTGGGGGAGTGCAGATTACTTTTTCAATTTTTAAGAAATTTTTATACATGATGGCAATGTCTCCACCACACTTTTTCAGCCTATTGTGTCTAATAACAGCCACCATTTCCCTAATTATCATTAATAATTCTTAGATTCCTTTTCCTTTGGCCCCATAAAAACTTTCTTCCATTACATACTTCAATTTCCGTTCTAATCTTATTTTTATTATCTTCATAAATAGCTTATAATCATTACTGTTTAACATTACAGGCCTCCAATTTTTAATTTCATCCTTCTCCCCTTTTTCCTTATAAATCTCATAATGCCCCTACATATTTCCACATACTACCATCATTTAACCATTCTTGAATATTCCTACCAAAATCTCTTTCTGCCATTCCTCAACTTCCTATACATTAGATTCCTATACCATCTGGTCCAGCTGCTGACCTTATATTTATTTCCTTCACTACCTTTTCTAAATCTATAATTGTATTTTTTTTAATTTATAATTGTAAATTAATGACAATGAGGCTTTATATATTAAGGGTTAGAATCTCTTAGAAATTTTCTTTTAAAACATGCAGCATTTCCTACTAGTAGAGTAGATACTATTTGTACATTAGTTGACATCATATTAACTAACTATTTTTTCTTCAACAACAAAATCTACAGACAGATTAAAGGAGTTGTGATGGGTTTGAAACTTGCACCAGCATTTACGAATTTAGTTCTCAGTTCTTGGGAACTAGGTCAATTGTCACTCATACCTACTTTTAAACACATTTGCATGTTCAGGCATTACATAGATGACATATTTTTTGCATGGAAGGGTAGTATGCCTGAGTTAAACTCTTTTGTCACTACCATGGAAGAAAGCATTGGCTTTCTTCATTTTGTTTTGTCTATTTGTGGACATTCTATTTATTTTCTGGACACTAAAATTGAATTACTTTCCTCAGGTTCTTTGTTTTCTATTGTGTATAGAAAAGACACATATAAGAATAACTTTCTGGATTTTATGAGTCAACATCCTTTTTATATGAAAAAGAATTTGGTTAGAGGTCAGTTTATTCGCTTTTCCAGATTAATCAGTCATGATAAAGAGTTTTTTGCTCAATCTGCCTTACTGAAAAACATGTTCTACCTTAGAAATTATCTTCCTCCCTTAGTATTTTTGATGAAGTAACCTCAGCTAGATACACTAAGTTCTTACCTATTCTGCAGTTTGGATTTCAACCATAAGTTAGAGAAATATATCCAATATAGATAGATCTCTTAGTCTTCCCATTCCTATTTCTAGAGATATGAGAAACATTAGGGAAATTATTTCTAATAATCGGGATAGTATTTCTGATTCTCCTCAAATAGGTTTGTCTTTAGGGACATCTCCATCTTTTACTTTTAAAAAGACTAGAACTATCCCTATGCATTTGGAAAATAGAGATTTCCAGTTTTTATACCAAGCACCTAGTTCAAACGCTATTGTTAAAGGCATGCATTGTTGTGGTAAATGTGTGGTTTGTCTGTACATTTATAAAGGTGATAAATATACTTTTTTGTATTGTAACTACACTATTACTTTTCCTAAACAGTATAACTGTCATTCATCCTTTGTAGTTTATGCAGGTATATGTGTTTCATGTAATAGTTTCTGTACTGGGAAAACTTCACTTAAACTGTCTGATTGTGTTAAAGAGCATTTAAAAGCCATTAGAGCTTTGATTTTAACAATACACTAGCCAAACACAGTGTTAGATGTTCTAATTTTGTCAAATTTGAATTTATTGTTTTGAAACAGATAGATTCCTTCTTTGGAAACTGTGATTTATATCATGAGTTGAGAGAACTGAAATGGCAGCTACAGCTTAATGCAGATACATCACCAGGTCTTAATGAAACATAAATATAAAATGTGCTCTTCGTTGGTATGACTAACACAGCCCTACCCACTTTTCTTATTTTTGATGGAATATTTACACTATTCTATGCATTATCATTTGATATATGTTTTATATAGTTGCATAATTCAGCTTTAATTTTGTTTTTTTGTTTTTTTGATATGCTATTACTCTGTATTCTGTTGGTTCATTAGATTTTTTTGAAACATCTTGTTATTGTTGATTGGTTATAGTAATTCACTCTAGAATAGTGTTATTGGTTATTGTCAACCTATATAGAATGTGTTTCATATTTTAAACTGTTACCATTACATTCACTATATTCTGAAGAAGTTCCTTTACCTAATAAGAATGAAAGCTCAATCACAGCTCAGTGTTTGTGTATTTTTTTCTGATAGTTTTAGAAGTGTTCTTAATATAAGCATTTTTTCTATTTTTATGGTTTTCTTATAACTGTAATTTGTTTGTCCATTTTTTATTCATTTCTCCTGTAAATTGCTTTACTCTCCACTATTTTTTTATTTTGTTTCTCTATTTTTACCATTTCTTTAAAGGAAAACAATGGGATATCAAATCAAATATCTCTACCTGATGTCTCCCTAAAATCCTGTTATGTGATACAGCCTCAAAAAAACATAACCGCAGCTTTAAAAAAAAATTCACTATTCTCTTTTACTGCTTAGGCTTCATACTTTTCTGTACTGTTTGACTTTCAGTTTTAAAACCAAGATGAAAACTGTCTAGTTGTCTCTTAAATAATGATGTCACATCTGCCATAGCTCTTGCTGAAGATCCTGGGAGGTTTCCTCCCCCAAAGTGACGTAAACACTGCCTTATTTGCATGCTGTACAGAATCCCTGTGATCCTCCCACATTGTGATGTCAACACCGCCTTTCCCAGCACACTGTTAACCTAATAAATGGACTAGGTGCTGTGTGGAACTCCTTTTCTGTGTTAGCAAATCTGGTCGACTCTATTCATGTGAAGCACTTCTTCTTCACCAGCGTTTTGCTACTTCATAAGTAAGGTAAGTCTTATTACTTCTTAATAGTGTATCCTAAATGTAATTTGTCCCTGTTTCTATGCCTCCCTAGCCCTGATATTGTGTCCTCCCAAGTTTTTAATTGCACATTAGTGGAGTTAATCTTTTTCTGTTTGTAAGGGTGCCACGTGCTTCCCTTTCACAGCTGCATTTTTAGCTTAGCCTACTTATTTTCATTTTGATCCAGGGTTTATATTTCCCCAGTTATGTTTAATGCTTGATGAGTTATGGCGGATACTATTTGCTAACAGAAGGGAATAAGAGAAAGTGGAATGTGTGTGTGTGTGTGTGTGTGTGTGTGTGTGTGTGTGTGTGTGTGTGTGGTGGGGGCTGCTTACAAGCCAAAGCAGAGTGCTCTCCAGGGGAAAATGAATATTGGCTCAAACAGGTAGACACATACTCAAAGTTAACTGTAGCTGTTTGCAGACAGTTCAGACCCAGACTGCGCTTTTCCATTTGTGCCTTTGTCCCACTTCTATGTATGGCTTTGTCCTAATTTCTTGCGCTGAGGTTCATAGGTATTTCAGGATCAATTTATCCTTGCTTTTGAACCAGATTTCTCTGCTTGGTTAGTACACTGCTATAAAATGTAAAAAATTAAATCATTGTAGAAGTAAAGCAGTGTGTGTGTGTGTGCGTGTGTGTGTCTGCGTGTTATGTATGCACTACCATAATTTTTTTTAAATATTGACTCAAAAAAGCATGTGGGTGCTGTCATGCAAGTCTAAAATATTTCAAGTTTATAGTGCATCATTTGTTAGCTATTTAAACAGGAAGGGAAAATAAGTGGCAGATTGCTTTGCAAAGCAGGGATTATTGCCAGTGCTATGTAGCTTGATTTTAAATTTGACAGGAGTAGTGCAACAAAAAAAGTCTCCCAGTGTAAGGAGGAAAAGGCTGACAAGCAAACAGTACATTACTCTGGTCACCTGCTGTGACGAGCTGTCAATCACATGCAGATAATGGGTCAAATTACCCTTGGCTCTTTGACAGCTAGGGAAGGTAGGTGTGAAGTGGGAGGGGAGATTCCTTGAAGAACTAGATTTCAGCCTTCACAAAAGAAAGCAATTTAGCATTTCTAAGATGAAAGGGCTAGAAAATGCACCTTTCAGTTCTGTTCTGTAGCATTTGCACTGCTTGTGTTTTAAGTGGTCATTGAAAAAGGATAACATTTTAACCAAAAGTAGGGGATTTTAAGACTGCAGTGAATGCCTGTTAAGTCAATGAAGTGACAGCAGCTTAAGGCAAAACGTGGCAGATCCGATGCAATTTTTTGGAGACTAAGTATCCCAGAATGCATTATTTGAGGCAGTGTAAACAGTCTGAATTTTTTCAATATGCCAGACCCCATGTGGTCAGAGTCAGAAATTGCATCTAAAAATATCTAAAAAGCTCAAAATAGTCTCAGAGTGCTATTAAAATGTAGGAAACATCAAACCATGATGAAATTAATATGTTTTTTGAGTCTGAGGGTGCGGTTGTCCTTTAACATATTTTACTACAATATTCATAATATTTATTTGTTCTCTTTCACCTTTTCCATTTTCATTTTTTAGTTCTGTCATTATGCTATCTTTCGTTACTTTTTAATTTTGCTTTCAAGTCCTAAATCCTGAAATGTTATTTTCCTCTTTTTAACTTTTTTCCAATCAAACTTTTCTTTTTAACCATTTTCCAAACTACATCTTCTCCATCACTTCTGTTCTACTTTTCCTCTCCCCTCCCCCTTTTGTACATTAATCACCTTTTCTTCTTGGTTTGCATCATTACTCTCCATTTTATTTTTTTTGTTGTTCATCCTGTTGCAATTGTTCTTTATTATGTACCCCTTCTATATTCTATCTTTCTGCATCATATTCTAAATTTTTCTCCTCCTCACAATCCATCCATAAATGTCCTTTTTTGCAATTATATTTTTCACATTTTCTAGCATCAATGCCAATTTCCCCAATAAATAACATCTCTTTTGTATCATACTTGCTTATAAAATGTCCCTCTTTCCCACAGAAAACCTACAAAATGTCCCTCTTTCCCACAGAAAACCAGGTTGCTCTATGACCATCAATATTAATAATGCTAGGAATATGTGCAATTGTCTATTTTCCATTTTCAAAACCACATTGCAATCCCAAAACCCTATCCAAAGTTTTCTATTATCAGTTACCTTAGAAATGTCCTTCACTTCTTTACAAAAGTTCTTTAATAAGTATTTTAACAGCTTCTCTTTCAGTTTCTGTCTGAAATTATATATTAACTTTTTTGTGTTTCATGGAAAAGTATTTACAATAACTTTATTCAATGGATACATTTCATTTTCTTTTCATACTCTCCCAAAATATTTCTAATAAATTGGCAGACTTGAAGAAAATGTCACAATAAGTCTCTTTTTTAATCAAAATAAAGGCTCGTACCTCTTATGCCTTAATTTCTAAAAGCACAACAATCTTGTCCCAAATTTCATACCTGACCATTTCTGATTATTCATTTTTTACTACAAATGCTTACTACATAATTTTTCCCATTTATTGTCAAGACATTTTTTAACTTCCTGTCCCTCTTCTATGTTTATATTTGCTATCATATCTCCCCATGATATAGCTTTCCCTGTCTCTGGCTCACTCTGGTCTATAAGTTCTAATATAGGTTCATAGGTTCATAGTAAGTTCATAGGTTAGTACTAGGCTAACTGCCCTTGCGAGACATATTAAGCCTAGCCAATTATCGCCTGTGAGATTCAAACCCTGTACCTTGTGTTTGTAAGGCAAACACCTTAACCATTAGGCCACCCTATATATCATACCTCAACCCCCCACCCCAATTGGAAGGTTGCAATAATCCATTCTTCCTTCTGTCACTCTTTACCTCTTGATTCTTCAAACATATTTCTTTGAAATACATCTTATATATGCTTGATTTGTTCCCCCTCTCACTTTGCCAGATTACCTCTCACCTCCTCTGCTTCAACAAACAGTTCTATGGAGTCAGTATTTGCCTCTACTCCATACTCCTCCATCACTATGTTTTGTATGCTGCTGTCCCAGCTGCCACTGTGCCAGGAACAGATGCTCAAACTCTTCAGCCAGATGTACCACAAGCACTGTAGTAGTAGGGGTCCTTTATTATAAACCAATATATATACATCATTTACAAGAATACAAAATGAATTATAAACATATTTACATCTTTACAGTATTAAAAATGGAAATACATTTGAAATAAATTGCAACTCACATATTTATTGACCCCATCTCTTTTTTCAACAACCACTACTTAATTTTCTCAATATGTTTCTATCATAATATATTCTATCATAATATTTTTATACCATATTCTTTGGTTATTTTCAACTTTGACCATATTTCATTTCCACATTTTTTTCTTAATAATGTATTTCATCATTCCGCCACTCACTTTCTCTTTTATTCAGTCTATTAAATCTCATTGTTTTTATACTTTTCCTTAAACAATTTTCTTATATAAACACTCTTGTCTCCATTAATCCATTCTATCACTCTAAATAAATTCAAGAATGTACCATATACTACTGGATTCAATAATCCCAAACCTCCTGCATTCTTATCTACATACAATACTCCCCTCTTTACTGGGCTCAATCTATAACACCAAATAAGTCTAAATATTAATTTGATAATCTGTTTTAGTATTTCATTAGGTGACATATGTATACTTACCATACAGGCTATCTTCCCCATCCATAATGACTTAATTAGGTGAACTTTCTTATTATAAGATAATCTATATTTACTCCATATAATACTCAACTCTCTCAGATTCTGTACTTTTATCCATTGCTCCTTAACAAAATCAATAGACCCAAAAGTAATTCCTAATACCAAAATTCCACCAATCACAAAACTAATATTCTTTATTGCTTCCTCAAGCCCAAATCCTTTACTTGTATTACTATTTAAACACACTTCTAAACTTTGCAAACAGTCATTTGTTCTATCAATTATTTAGTCCGTCATTTTACTATTCCTAGTTACTAGAATCATATCATCCATATATGCCATAATAACTGGATATTCAATACCCTCATATTGTATAAACCTTGCCTCTATCATATCTTCATTTATTCTTGTCTCTATATAATTCATAACCATAGCAAATAATACGCTACTTATAGGAATTTGTTTGAATCCTCTATCCATCTTTATTTCCTCACTTAACCACCCATTTACCAATACTTCAGTATTACTATTCTTATATACTGACTGGATTACTTTCTGGATCTGTCTACTCATATTATAATTTTTCAAAATTTCCCATAATTCTACATTATTTATTGTATCAAAAGCCATATTTATATATCATATCAATATTTTCCTCTTGTTTCTTTGTTTTATACCATCCACTATTTCCCTATCATTAATATATCCTGACATACTCTCCCTTTAATTCCACATACACCATGCTTTAACAACATATTTATCTTTTTTTATTTGTATTCATAAAATCTTCATAAATATCTTGTAATCTATATTATTTAAAATCACCAGTCTCCAATTTACCCCCCCTTTTCTCACTTTTTCCATAAAAATTTTATTACCCCATCACATATTTGAGTGTATTGAATACAATCTTGCAACCATTCATCCAATACACATAAAAATATTTCTTTTTGCTAAGATTCCATATTCTTATACATTAAATATCCTATTCCATCCAGACCAGCAGTTGAAGCAATATTAATTTTCTTCAGTATTAAATTCTGCCAGAGTAATCAGTTTATCTATATCCTTATTTATACTTTCCTTAAACGTCTTAACAATTCATTTATTATTTGTCTTAATTCTTGTTTTTGAAATTTTTTTAACAAGTTGCACTATGACATTCATAATCTCAAACATTTTCATTGCCATCAACTCTTTCTCATCTCTCAGTTCTTTAATTATTCCATTGTCTTCTTTAACCTTCTTAGCCAAATATGGCGAAATTTCTTTTTTACCTTGAACATAACACATTTGTTTATACAGTAATCTTTTTTATTTTCTCTTTATTTTATATATAATATAATAAACGTTTTCATTTATTTCCAGTAACTGTAAAGTATTATTTTATAAAGCCATATATTCCTGTCTTATTTTTGTCTTAATACATTTTACCATTTTAAATAATTATTTCTAGTTACAGTATATTTATATTTAAATATTAACCACTATTCTGTCCAATTCAAATAACAATCTCTCATACTTCCTTCCACAACTGTATTATGTTTTCCTTGCCTTTTTACATACCAGTTAATCTCATTAATCCTTTTAATCCCTTTTCCAATGTTTATAAATTCACTGTCTTCTTCAATTTCTGTCCATATTGCCATATGATCTGAAAAACCTGACTGAGCTTTATTTTCTATTTTAAACTGTATACTATTAGAAACTACAAAATAATCATTCTCAGATATGTTATTATCTCTTCTGTATCTATATGTATTTGAATTCCATAACCTCAAACCTCCACACCTCATAATTTTTTTCATAACTTTCTCATCTGTTTTGTCATTCCCTTTTATTTTCCTTAGGTCACAATTAAAATCTTCTACTATTATAATGCTCATATTGACTATTGCATAATCAGATATTTCTTTAAATATCTTTTCCCTTTCCTTATATGCTGCATGTGCATAGATTGTGATAATCCTATAAACTTTCCTTTCCCATCTAAAATCTACTACTGTTAACCTTCAGAATCTGAGGTAATATCTAATATAGAAATATCTGTATTATATGCCATCACAACACTTGAGCAAGTTTCATTTCCTATATTCCATATTATACAACCTTCCACAAATTCTCTGTTTGTACTCTGACATATTTTGTTAACCCCCAAACAACTTCTAATGCAATTATGTCTATCTCACAATTATTACATTATTCCAATATACCAATTCTCCTAACCAAACTTTTAATACTATTTACATTAACTGATAATTATTCACCTCTTTTCTTCTTAATCTAAATGAAATTGTATTATTGTTCTAACCATTTCCTTTTTCTAACTTTCATACTCAAATCCTGTATCTTTTTTTTTTCTATCTTTTACTTTCTTTCCTATATATATATATATATATATATATATATATATATATATATATATATATATATATATTTTTTTTATACATATAACTTTCCAATCAATTTCTTTCTCATAGGATCATAGGAGGTTACTATGCTATTGGCCTGAGGCCCTTATAAGCCTAGCCAAGAGTTTAGCTCATGTTTAGACAAATCAGCACCCGATGCCCCTGTCCAGCAGGGACATGGGTGGAATCCCAGGGGTATGTTTTATGTTGACCCTCCAATTATCCAGGTTGTACTTAAAAAGGGGTAAAGAGGTACTCTGCTTGATGTGGAGAGAGAGTTTATTCCATAGATGGGGAGTCTCTGGAACAAAAATCTGCCCCGCCAATAAATCTTGTTGATGACACAGACCAGGTTGAGGCCGCACATGCGGGTTACTCGCGTGGAACTTAACTTGCGGAAATGCAGCAGTCCCACCAAGGTGGGGTCTGTGAACGCCTTGTATGCCAGACAGAAGTCACGTCTGAGGAGTTTGTATGAAACTGAGTAGAGGGATAGGGCTTTAAGCCTATCTGTGTATGATAGATGTTTGAGGTCCTGGATTCTCCCTGTGAGGAACCTCTGTGGTTTGCCCAGCTATTACATGTGCTTTGCAAGGTACATGCCAAAAGGGGCACTGTATTTGATAATGGGCCTTATAAGGAATGAATACAGGGATGTTATGACCTCCTTGCCCCTGGATGAGATACCCTTACTTATGAGGTGGGCCATGTAGAAGGCTTTCCGTCCAATGGAAGCAACATGGTGGTCAAAAGTCAGGTTGCTATCAACCTGGGTGCCCAAATCCTTCACGACTGATTGAGTGCTTAGGACGTTGTTATTAATTTGTGGGGATGTCACTCTCCCCAAAGGGGATGATGATGCATTTTTTGGTATTCAGCTTGAGGCTATGTTTCTGGCACCAGTCATTTGTCTAAGTGAGACCCTCTTGGAGGATGTCCACATCACTAGGGGAATTGATGACAGCACCCAGCTTGCAGTTATCTGCAAACATGGTCAGCCATAGCCCACTGCTTTTGGCCTGCACCTCAGAAAAGTATATTTCAAATAACAGAGGCCCCAAGACCAAACTCTGGGATATGCCACTTGTTACAAGTCTTCTGCTTGGGGTGGCTTCCCCTATTTTGACTATGTGAGTTCTACCAGTGAGCCAGTTTGCTACCCATCTGGTAACACATGGATTGATGCCAAGTTGAGAGAGTTTATCTATTATACCCAAGTGGGGAATAGTGTCAAAGGCTTTGGCCAGGTCAAGGTAGGCGGTGTGCACCATCTTCCCCTCATCCGTGGCTATGGTGACTGTCTCAAAGAAGTCAACCAAATTAAGCAGACATGACCTCCCCTTGACAAAGCCAAACTGTGTGGGATCAAGTGTTTGGAGATTGCCAATGTCCTTGTTGATGAGGTCCATGATAATCCATTATATGGCCTTGCAGATCAGGCTAGTTAGGCTGAAGGGTGTATAATTTCTCAGATCAGTGGACACTTCACTTTTGTGTAAAGGGATGACAGTGGCTGTCCTCCACTCAGCTGGGATGAAGTCAGTACTCAGGCTTTGGTTAAATAGGGTGCCTAGTGGTACTGCAAGTTCCTGCCTGAGTTCATGTAGGATGCAGCCTGGGATGTTATCAGCTCCCATGGGAGGCAGTATGTTTTGCCTTTGAGAGAGCGGTGATAACTGTTTCCATAAATATAAGGGGAAGGGGGCAGGTATTGGTGATGTCCTGATTTACTGATGGGAGGACAGAGGGGTAAAGGTTTTTGATGAATATGTCAGCCAGCAAGTTTGCTATATCCATGGCATTTTTATATGTGGTGTCCTTGACCACCAGTTCTGAAAAGATCTGGGTACTTCCTCTGAGGTTGCGGATATATGTGAAGAAGGCCTTATGACTGTCTCTAGCAGATGTGGCCAATTTGGACTCGACGTTTGCTTTGGAGGATTTCACTAGTGCTCTTATTTGCTTGTTCAGGCTAAGGAGACATTGCTTCTAATTGGGCACCTGCTCCTTCTTGGTCTTGGACAGCAATTCTTTCATTTTGTTATAGAGTTTATTTATTTCAGATGTCCATGAGATAGGTTTACTCTTCCTTGCAGAGGATGATTTAGTCCTGTTGGGTATGCCTGATTCCATGTATCTATATAAATGCTCGTATAGTGCTTTGGTGTAGTTTAGATATTGGTCCCACTTCCTACAGAGGGGGAGGGGGCTATGAGGCTGTTTATACCATCCCTCAGGAGGCTGTAATCAGCTTTGGAGAAGTTTTTATGTCTGAACCTAGCTAGGGAGGGGATTGGGGGAGATGGTGACTTCGAAAGTGACAGCTTTGTGGTTGGATCTTACCAGAGAGGATGATATTATAGGGATACTGCAGTGGTTTGTGCAGATCTGGATGCTTCCCTTGAGATTGCAGACATATGTGAAGAAAGCCTTATGATTGTCTTTAGTAGATGTGGCCAGTTTGGACTCGAAGTTTGCTTTGTAGGATTTCACTAGTGCTCTTATTTGCTTGTTCAGGCTCAGGAGAGATTGCTTCCACTTAGACATTTCCTACTTCTTGGTCCTGGACAGCAATGTTTTCCTTTTATTATAGAGTTTATTTATTGTAGATGTCCACCAGACAGGTTTACTCTTCCTTGAGGAGGGTGATTTCATCCTGTCTGGTATTCCTGATTCCATGCAGCTATATAAATGCTCATATAGTACTTTGGTGTAAGTTTGGACTTGTGTGCCAGTTTCTGTGGAGGGGGAGGGGGCTGTGAAGCTGTTTATACCTTCCCTTAGGAGGTTGTAATCAGCTTTGGAGAGTTTTTTTTTGTTTGTCCCTAGCTGGGGGGGGGGGGGTCAGGGAGATGGTGACTTTGAAAGTGACTGCTTTGTGGTTGGATCTTACCAGGGATGATGACACTGTAGGGATGCTGCAGTGGTTACTCATGTTGGTTAATAACAAGTCCAAGATATTTTCACTTCTTGTGGGTGTGTCAACCAACTGGGGCAAGGAATTTGCATTGACAAAATCAAGGAATCTCTGGGCATTTGTGTTTTGGCATGAGTATTTCTTCCAGTCTATAGTTGGATAGTTAAAGTCACCCAGGATCAGGGTAAAGGGTTGAATCTTGATAGATTCAAAGTGGTTCAGATAACTAGAGTGGGCATCTTGAGTCAGAGTTGGAGGACTGTAGCTAGCTCTAATTTGAATAGGGGTCTTGTCGATTATTAACTGCACCTGGAGTATTTCCTCTGCATCATACTGTTTGACCAGCCTAGAGGTGTGTATGTCTTTTATATACAGTGGATATAAAAAGTTTACACACCCCTGTTAAATGCCAGGTTTTTGTGATATAAAAAAACAAGTCCACAATAAATCATCTCAAAAATTTTCCCACCTTTGATGTGACCTATAACCTGTACAATTCAATTGAAAAACAAACAAATCTATTAGGGGAAAAATATAAACAATAAAAAACATCCAATAAGCTGGTTGCATACGTGTGAACACCCTGAAACAAATACTGTGTTGAAGCACCTTTTGATTTAATTATATCATTCAGTCTTCTTGGGGAGGAGTCCACCAGCATGGCACATCTTAACTTGGCAATATTTTCCCACTCTTCCTTGCAAAAGCACTCCAAATGTGTCAGATTGCGAGGACATCTCTTGTCCAGAGCCCTCTTCAGATCACCCCACAGATTTTCTACTGGATTTAGGTCTAGGCTCTGGCTGTGCCATTCCAAAACTTTAAATTTCTTCTGGTGAAGCCATTCTTTTTGGATGTATGCTTGGGGTCATTGTCGTGTTGAAAGGTGACATTCCTCTTCATCTTTCTAGCAGACATCTGAAGGTTTTGGGCCAAAAGTGACTGGTATTTGGAACTGTTCATAATTCCCTCCACCTTGACTAAAGCCCCAGTTCCAGCTGAAGAAAAGCAATGCCAAAGCATGATACTGCCACCACCATGCTTCACCATGGAGATGGTGTTATTTTGGTGATGCGAAGTGTTGTTTTTGTGCCAACTGTACCTTTTGGAATTGTGGCCAAAAAGTTCAACCTTGGTCTCATCAGACCATAATACATTTTCCCACATGCTTTTGGGAGACGATGTATTGTTTTGCAAATTTTAGCTGAGCCTGGATGTTTTTCTGTAAAAAAAGGCTTCCATCTTGCAACCCTACCCCATAGCCCAGACATATGGAGAATAAAGGAGATTGTTGTCACATGTAGTACACAACCAGTACTTGCCAGAAATTCCTGCAGCTCCTTCAGTGTTGCTGTAGGTCTCTTGCCAGCCTCCCTGACTAGTTTTTGTCTTGTCTTTTCATCAATTTTGGAGGGATGTCCAGTTCTTTGCAACGCCACTTTTGTCCCATATTTTCTCCACTTTTTGATGACTGTCTTCACTGTGTTCCATGGTATATCTAATGCTGTTGAAATCTTTTGTACCCTTCTCCTAACTGATACCTTTCAACAATGAGATTCCTTTGATGCTTTGTAAGCTCTCTGTGAATCATGGCTTTTGCTGTAGCAGGCAACTGAGTAAATATCAGGAAAATCCTACTAGGACAGATGAATTTTATTTGGGGTTAATTAGAGTATCTTTAATTGATGGCAGGTGTGTACCCAAGAAGACTGAATGTTGTAATTAAATCAAAAGGTGCTTCACCAAAGTATTAGTTTAAGGGTGTGCACACTTATGCAACCAGCTTATTGTACGTTTTTTTATTTTTTATATTTTTCCCCCTAACAGATTTGTTTGTTTTTCAATTGAATTGTACAGGTTATAGGTCACATTTAAGATAGGAAAAGTTTTGAAATTATTTATTGTGGTCTCATTTTTTATATCACAAAAACCTGACATTTTACCAAGGGTGTGTAAACTTTTTATATCCACTGTATATTGCAACTCCACCTCCTTTTGTTTTGCTGTCCACAGCTTGGGGTCTGAATGAATGATAGGATGAGTAACCTGGTATGGCTGGGGTGCTTTCCACAGCTTTGAACCAGGTTTCTGTAACTGCACAAATGTCAGTTTCTTTCAGTGTTAAGAATGCTTGCAATGAGTGCAGTTTCATGTTTAGACTCCTAGCATTTAACAGTATAACCTTTAATTTACGTTTTGATGAAATTTTCATGTTGGCAGTTTTGACCTCATGGCATCATCTGAAAAAGGCACTATGGGGGAGGCAAGAGCCTTTGCCAGGAGCCTGAAGCCCAAGGGAGATAGATGCAGGCCATCTCTGGCAAAGCATCATGGCTTGTCAATCATGTCATCCCAGGCTGTCAGGTACTGGATCCCCTTTGAATGACACCAGAAACTAAGCCAGTTGTTAAAGTCAATCATTTTCTGTTTGTATTAAGGCATCATTCTGGGTGACGGTAGAATGCTGCTTAAGGCTAGGGACATACCTGCCTGGGACACATACTCAGAGAGCTTGATCATGTCTCTCTTCATATAGTCCAGGGAGGTAAGTCTCAAGTAATTCACTCCAACATGGACTATGACAGAGTCATAAAAGTACATGTTGAGAGACTTGAGTGCATTGGTAATATGGTGGATTCTGACACCTGACAAACAACTAACCCTGATTTTCTCCTTATCCAGCCTGGTGAGGGGCACATCTGTGTGTCTCATAATGGAGTCTCCTATGACTAATATGTTGGGTTTATGTTTAGGCCTTAGTGGCTGTGAGACACAGGTATGTGGACTATGTGTGGTGGGTTCGGCGGTGGAGTTTGCGTGTGTTTAAGCCTCGGAGGTCTCTTTTGTTTGGGTATGCTTTTTTTGAGGGCCTCTGCATATGTGGGAGTGTGTTGTATAGGTGTGGGTGGTATTTTTGTTCATGTTGCCAACATTCTCAGTGCCAGATATATTGGTTTGTGGGGGAGAGAGCAATGACACTAGGTGCTTGATGTATTTGCATCTCTCACAAATTGTGTTCCTAGGTGGTGGTAGTAGAGGGTTGTCCGTGTACATGAGGCAGTTGCTACACTGTCTCTGGATGCCCATATTGACCAGACTGACAGGAGAAAATGTAGGAAATTGTCCATCCATATTTGTCAGAAACTGAAAGAGCTAAGAGGCTAAAGGGAGGAATGTCTACAAGTAGTACTACTAGATGATAACACAAGTGCTACTAAGGAAATAAATTGCAGCTGGAATACCTCAAAAAGGGTTAAACACCATGCAGCTGAAGCTTTAGATGCCACAGACATGTATCTAAACTATGCTACTCAATTTTAAAGTTAAGAACTCAGTAAGAAAAAACTCACAATGAAGCACAGATTAATCATTTATAGTCAAAGGAATAGAATTTGCAGTATGAAAAATACAGTTAAACAGCAATAAAATACAGTAAAATGCAGTTAAACAGAATGAATTGCAGTATATAACAATGAAATATAGTTATCAGTAGATTGCTTTGAAACAGTAGCTCACAAGTCACAACAGTAACAGGCAGCACAAATAAAGCAGAGTAATAAATACAGCAAACTAAATACAGTTGAACTCCTAAGCACAAACAGCAAAATGAAGTAGAAAGAGGTACAGTTTTTTTTTGTTTTTGTTTTTTTAAGTAGAACGTGAACAGACAGCAGATAATGAGATAATTCAAGGTTCAGAAGCTAAAGGGGTGGGCCTTTACTAAGTTCTGACTATAAACAGTAGAATGAGCTGATGTAATGTGACTGGGGGAGTGTCCAGTATCAACTTTAAACTAGAGGTGGGCAACTCAAAGCCACCAATATTTAAGACCACCGCAACAGCTGGGCAGGTGAGTGGGACAAAAAAACAGTTGCATAGATTACAGATATACAGTAAAACAGAAGTGCAGAAACAGTTGAAAATAAGCACTTATCATTTTCCAATATCATAGCAGAGCAAATGGAAGAAGGCCTCTCACTTTGCTTGAGCATAAAAAATGAATGCTACAAATATCAGCATATATTGCTGCATTACTAATGTTTGTTAGCACATGTTGCCTATGGTATCTCTAAACTAGCAAATTCCAACCAAGCTGGTAGAAAAAGAAAAGAAATACCTTCAAATTGTGTAATAAATTTTAAAGCAAACATTTCCAGTATATGACATCAGTACATAGTATCTAAAGGCTCATCAGTTGTCCTTCATAAAATAACTGTTCATTTGTGACTCCTGCTAGTAAATTGAGTGGAATAAGAGGGTCTGTAGTAGAAGCCAGTTCCTAGATGAAAATGGTAGTTGCCCACTGACAGATGATATCCTTATCCAGAATAAGGAGTATTTCCAGCACAATTATGGACCTTAAATCCTGATACCATGATCTTTTTTACCACAAAGGAGATAAAAGAATGAGTTTTGGTCTTAAGAACTAGTTTTGTTTTGTTTTGTTTTTTTTGTTTGTTTGTTTTTTTTTGTCTTCTCTGAGCTTTGCAGTGGAATATAAGGAAATGCAAGAATGCATACAGGAAAACCTCATGCCATGGAATGAAGAAAATGTTGACAAAGTTGGAGGTCTGGCAGTTGGCAAAAAGAACTAAGTCTATGAGCTGTTAAAGAGCAACTTCCTGAGATACAAGATTTACCTACTGTGTACCCTTCAGCAAGTCACTTAACCAGACAGTGCTTTCAGCAATTGGGAATTTGGACTAGACTCATCAATGGTCTCCTGCACAGCATGCCTAGAAACTACATCTGAACCTATGAACCCATGAACCTATGAGCTGTCTCCCCCCCACCCCCTTCCCTGCTGGATCAAGAGTAAAATGGAAAGGAAAACATTGTTCTTAGTAGTAAAGATGTCATTCTGAAGAGTGGTCCACATCTGGATGACCATGAATTTGGAGCCTTAGGTGTGGATTACAGATCCATCTGAGAGCAACCATCAGTTCATTTGTCTCCCTGGAGATGTGAGATGCTAAATTAGTGATGCTACAAAATATGCTCTAGCACCATCTGAGCATTGCATTCATGTACTAGGGCATATAGCCTTGTGCATTCTTGCTTGTTGAGATACCATATAAATGGACTGTCATCTGACTACATCAGGAGAAGCCAAGGAAGTAGCTCCTTCTCCAAAGATTTTAGGACCAGAAGCATGTACTTCCTACACAGTGTGGGAGCACAGGTGAGCTCAATATCCTGCAACTGTTTTTTTTCTGGACAAAGAACAAAAAGGTCTTCTTCAAGTGTCTGGTAATCCCACAGACAGTATCCTTGATAATACCCATAGAATGAAGCCACAGCACTGGGGAACCAGGAATCATTTGCCTAGTAGGGAATGATGGGAGAGTTTTATTTAGCAAGTATTCACCCCCACCTCTCATGCACAAGATTATTAGCAAAGACTATGGGAATTTAACAAAGTTCAAATGGCAACAACTCATACTGTAAATTATGCCTTGCCACAGCAAATTAGAGGAGCCTTGTGTATGGACCTTAGATGCTGAAGTGCAGAAAGGCATCTATACTGCCCATTGATGTAAACATTACCTGCTTTCTCTGGCTTAGCAACTGTATTATTTGTAGGTTGTCCTAAATCTATGGCTTGTACCAGAAGCTAATCTCACTACATGTTTTAGCAACTGGGTCTGTTACCACTTTAAACATTTGGCTGGTTCAAGAGGCTCTTAATGCATTGTTAATTGAACCAATTTAGTGCTGATGTAGTACCAGAAGCTAATTTTTGTCTATATTTTTAAGCACTTGTGCTTGATTCAATTTTAAACCTATGGCCAGTGCTGGAGGTTAAACATTTACATTGCAAAACAATCAGTTTGTTTTACTTGTATGTAAAAGCTATTTTTCATGGTTACATCTGTGAATTTGTTGTAAACTTAAACTTATGGTTGGAACCAGAGACTATTTATTACAATGATAAACATTCTGTTTAGTTCATCCAGAATGAAGCTTTGAGATAGAATATTCAGTTAACTGTTGAGGAACATGCAGCTATTGTGTTCAGTAATATATGAGTGCAGTATATGACATAAAACAAAGATCTGACTATTGCTATAATTAGATTATTTATTACCTCTGTACTATTATATTGTGATCAATACTCTAAACTGTTTATTTTTTGTTTATTAATGTTGTGGTATTTCACAGTTGTCTACTGTTCTCTAAACTGCATTTTTAATTTTTTGGGTGTGTTAAGGCTGTAGAACTTTACAACTGCTCACTGTTCTCTACCATCTTTTACTTTCTTTTTTCTCAGCCCCAAGCCAGCTGTGTCTCATAAAATTTGCAGCACCTATCCTATGGGAAATAACACCACTAACATAAGTAAAGCCAGTGGGACTTCCAACTGTACTGAAGAACCTTACAGAACTTAAATGTATGTCTCATTATAATACGAAAGGCATTAGTAGGTTGTGTTTTTTGCTGTAATCCTTCATGTACTGAACATAAATGCATGAGCCAGCAGCAGGAATTTCAGCCCTCCTCCCATGTAGGAACATTCTGATTTCTACCCTTCAAGTCTGTACAAACACTCCACTCTAAACTAATTCTAGCCCTTCTAGTCTTTAAAGAATCATTTATCCATCTTTTTGGAATGTGATATATCCCCACTACCCTCCCAGTCTGTCTCTGAGTCAACATTAGCTGACTCACCCCCCCCCCCCAGGTACACACATTCTGGTTTCTACACTTAAAGTCTGTTAAGCACTCCACACTAAACTATAATTCTAGCCCTTCCCTTCCAGTCTCTAAAGAAGCATTCACCTATTTGTTTATTTTTTCTTCTTCTATGTGTTGTATCCCCACTACCCCCCCAGTCTGTCTATGACTCAACAACAGCTGACTCACTCTCTCACAGCCCTCAGACAAAGTAATTTCTTAGGGCATCCAATTGGTAAAATTAAAAAGGGCTCTCCCTCCTTTTTAAAGAAAAAAGCATTAGTAACAAAAGAAGGACTAACATTATAGATGTGACTTTAGAGCAACTGATAGTTTATTTTTGAATTGCACATACCTTGATTGGCTCATCCCACTCCGCTCTCCCTACAGGCTCACTCCACTCCCCTACCCTGCCCCAACTCTCACCCACCCCTGCATACTCTAAATTTATAGGTAACTTCCTTTACTGAGACCCTCCCTTCATCCTTCCATTATCCAATAATTACACCCCTCAGCACTATCTATACATGCCCTTCCACTTCTCAGCACACCAACCCACCTACCAGTTCAATATCCACACGCATATCTCCTACTCACTCAACTCACATCCTCACCAAATATAAATACCTCCTCTAACTCCAAAACCTCACTCCCACTATGTCTCATTACCCCCAGTCTCATCTCCACTATACCCTCCTAGGATTAACCTCCCTATTCACCTGTCTCTCCATAGCCACCATCAGCACCTCTTATCTCCTCACAATCACTCACTGTATCCACCCCAAATCTCCCACCCTAATCCACAACATTACTCCCACTCACGCAAGCATATACCCCACAATATACACCCAAACCCCATATACCATGCCCCTGCCATGTACCACTTCTATCCATCTGAAAAGCAACCAAGTCTACAATTTTACTACCTAATCATCCAATACATAAATGCTATCACCTGTATAACTACCCAGCTACTACTAGGAGGAGACATTCACCCCAACCCAGGGCCAGCAACCCCTGCTAATAAGCCATGCACCCATCACTATCCAACTAAGCACAAACCCACTGACTGCTACTAAATATGAATACCCACAGTGTCATGAATAAAATAGAAGACCTTCATGCTGCCATCTCCTTATATAACCCTGATATTATTCTCATCACAGAGACGTGGCTTAAACCACATAGTAAAGATAATTCCATCACCCACCTGGGTATAACATTCTCAGGGCAGACCAGCTACATAAAACAGGTGGAGGCTTAGCTCTACTTCACAGAACCAACCTACAACTCCAACTCCTCCAAAAGGATTCCCCCAACTTCAACAATGCAGAGACTCTATTTTCAAAACTCTCCCTTAACCAGCATAAGCACCTAAACCTACTGGGTATCTATATACCCCCAGGTGACAACCTAACCACCCTGGAATCCATACTTCATTGGGCCTCATACTCCCTCCCTGAAGAAACTGTCATGCTAGGTGATGTAAAGATTGACAGGAACTCCAGCCACTCTCTCACCACCAGCTACCACATTAACCTATATAACTTCAACCAACTTATAGACACTCCCACATGCATTGATTAGGCCACAAAAAGAGAATCTATACTTGATTGGATCCTTGCAAATCAACCAAATACTGCCTATCAATGTGGCACTCTACCAAACTCTCTAACTGACCACAGCCCCAAGTTTATCCTCGGGCACAAACTTAAAATAATTAACCCTCCCTCCCTTCTACAAACCCGTTCTATCAAAATTTTTCCTAGAGACCACTTCATAAGAGCCTTGTGACATTGCAGCTGGTCTCCCATCAAAACCCTTTCATTAGACAAAGCAGTTGATTACTTCAACTCCACATTTCTAAACATCCTCAACCAACTAGCCCCCTTAAAAACTATCAGAATACATAGCAACCCCACCCCTTGGCTCCAGAAAACCACAAAAGCCCTACTTAGAGCCAGGGATAAAGTCTGGAAAACCTGGTGCCACACCAGATCACCCGCAGCTAGGCAAATCTTTCACGAGCTCCAGAACAAAGCAAAAAAGCAGGTTAAGTTCGATAAACAAAATTACTATATCACTCAAAGAAAATACAGTACCCAACCACAAAAATTCTGGGCAACAATTAATAACATCCTACAGTCCAGAAGAACTGTCACTTCCGCCCCCAATATAACAGGTACAGACCTTGACATAGCCTCCAGCTTTAATAACTATTTCACCTCTTCATTACTCAAACCCTTAAACAACATCAATCCCAGCAACACCCTACAACCACCTCAGGCTCAAATCAAAATCATACCTTTCACACATAAGTTTGCTCCTACCTTTACTATCCAAAAACTCCTAGCCAAACTCAAATCAACCACCCTTGCAGCCAATAACCTTCCTGCTCAATACCTCCAAATTTCATCCACAGCTATAGCCTATCTCATTTCTCTTCTAATAAATAGAGCAATCACTGAACACACCGTTCCAACCCTGTGGAAAACCTCATATATCATACCACTCCACAAAGGTGGCCTCTTCCTAAACCTTTCCAACCATTGACCAATTGCAATTCTCTCACCCCTTTCTAAGATCCTAGAAAGGTGTATCCATCACCAGTTCCTCTCCTATCTCCTCACCAACAACCTTCTCTTCTCAGCCCAACATAGATTTCACCCATCCCACAGCACAACCACTGCCCTACTCAAATTCATCAATACTATAAACTGCGACAGGAATCTAGGTAAATTAGTCTCAGCCACCTTCCTAGATTTATTCAAGGCATTTAATACAGTCTCATATAACAAACTAATGTCTTGTCTCTCTGACTTCAACATTAACAACCCCACCCTACTCTGGTTTAAAAGCTATTTATGTAACTGCCAGCAATCCATCAAATGGCATAACTCTCTACTCCCCCACTCCCAACCTCCTTAGGCATGCCACAAGGGTCAATCCTAGGATGCCTTCTTTTTAATATCTTCACAAACCAACTCCAGTCAGCTACATCAAAAGCCAACATAGTCCAATACACTGATGACACAACTCTCATATGCTCTGCACCCAACATCAAATTTATCCAACAAAAAGCTCAAGAAGCCTTCTCTGAAATAGAGAACTAGCTTAACAACTCACAACTCATACTAAATCCCAAGAAAGCACAAGTAATGCTATTCTACTCCACTAAAACAAACAACCTTTCCTTCTATATACTCTCCGCCAACAAAACCCAAATCACCCATCACTGAGGCTAAACTCATGGGAGTTACCACTGACCAGCAACTCAAATTCACAAAGCATATATCAATAACCATCACTAAAATCCTCAAAAAGCTAGGTTCCCTCAATCACTGTAAAAGTTATCTAACCATCGAATCTCAAATTGCAATAGCCAGGACCCACCTCTTATCTACTCTGCTTTATGCATCCCCAATTCTAACTAAACTTTACAAAATTGACCTTATTAAACTTTCTATCTGTTACAACAAAATCAGTAGATTCACTACCAGTGCCAAATCACGATCCAACCACTGCCTTTCCCAACAAGCCTTGCACTGGATTGAATTTCCAAACCTATTAAGGTACCATCAATTCAGCCTAGCTCATCTAATTCTGTACTATCCCAAGAAAAATCCTGACCTGACTGGCATGCTGAACTTCTACAATTCAAACAGACAACTTAGGTCCTCCAACAAAGCGTTAATTGAAATCATCACATGCAAAAACAACTCCGAGGAATCACTATTTGCCCATGAAATAGCAAAAATATGGACCAACCTTCCCCCTGACCTCAGACTACAAAACTCCACACCCTCCTTCAAAAGCCTACTTAAAACTTACCTCTTCCCCAACCATCTATGGAACTGTAATTGACCCCCTGAAGCCTCATACACTCACTATTTCTGCACCCCCATCTGTCCTGGACAACACAAACAACACACTCTAACTATACCTATCCATGTGCTAGCAATAACCTATATATGAGTGTATGTACATGTGTGTCTATTTGTGTGTGTGTGTGTGTGTGTGTGTGTGTGTGTGTGTGTGTGTGTGTGTGTGTGTGTGTGTGTGTATATATATATATATATATATATTTACACACACACACACACACATATATGTATATATATATATATATATAGCTAGATAGATTCATTTTATATCCTCGAAATACTGACATACTGAAATTCAGTATTTTGAGGCTATAAAGTCGAAACCTGAAAACAATGAAACCTCAGAAGCGCGAAAGTCAAAATCTCGCACACCGGAGACTTTGAATTAGTGCTTCTACTACACACACACACACACACACACACACACACACACACACACACACACACACACACACACACACACACACACACACACACACACACACACACACACACACACATACATATCTTCCCCCCACACACAAACACAAGCTCTCTAATACACCCCCCACTTAAATATTCTAACCCCAAGGTCGCACTACATACAAACACACACAAAACACCACCACACAAGCTACATTCTCCTCACGCACACACACATCACAGCAACAAAACACACTAACACTCAGCCTCTATCCAAAACCCTTAACAAATAAACATTTACCTGAATCCACAACCACAGCGAAACACCAGAAACACTAATTCAAAACCTCCGGTGTGCGAAATTTTGAATTTCACACTTCTCGTTGCTTTCAGAATGCCACTTTATGGGCTCGAAATACTGAATTTCAATATTTCAGTATTTCGAGCTTCTAAAGTGGATATATATATATATATATATATATATATATATATATATATATATATATATATATATATATATATATAGTTGTCCAGTCGGACTATCCTGGCAAACAAATGTTAAACAAACAAATAAACAAATAAATAAATAATGGATGCCAACTAGTACCATAAAGGAAAATGGCATAATAATTTTCAGGGTTATCATCCCAAACTGGATACCTGAGATAGGCTAGTTGAAGTCACCAATGTCTAGCACTATATGGACGTTGTCCCAATAGTGAAGGACCAAAGAGCCCCAGTATATGGCTGAAGGTGACCACATTTCAGATATAAAAGTCTTTTGTGATGATTTTCAGACCAGGAGAAACTCAGAGAACCATGCCACCATAAACAGTTCCAGATCTGACTCAGGACTGCTGTAAGTTGGCTGACAGACTCATCTTATTGGGTGATATCACCTGAGCTCATGACAGCAGGGGTTACAGAACTCAACAAGTCATCTTCATCAAATACAGACCTCACAAGCCCATCCCAACCAATGTGCACTGATTGTCAGCATTTTTGCAGATCAGGTAGCAATCTCTCCAAAATCTATATTCTTTGGTTTCTTCCAATGCACACCCTAAACTGATATAACTAACACCAGATTTGCAAAGCCCTGAGGTAATTTAAAAATAACTAATGGTAGACAGCTCACTGAGAAAAAGGCTTTTTGGATTATGGGCTCATAATACAATTACTTGAACTAAAACGATGACACTGGTAGGATCATGTGATTATTAAATGTCATTGTGTATACCAAAGAGGCCTCTTTCTCGTTTGGAGTTGGCCTTGTATGGGTAAGAAAATGGTAAAAATAGATTGAAGGGGTCACAGAACACCCCTCCTGAGGTGAGTGTCTGCTTCCTCTTGCAGGCTATCAGTCAGGTCCTGAGATGACCCCCCCCCCCCCCAGACAATGAGCCTCCATGCTTTTGCTCCCAAATTCTTCCTTGCCATCTAGTAAAGGCAGAACTGAAACGTTCAGATTTGGTCAAAGCAACAGCACAGTCAAAATCATAGTGGGGCACATGCTCCCAGCTGTGGAAGCCATATAGGTAAGATGCTCTTTCCTAACCAGATGGGCTTGAATTAAGACATGTGATATAAATAGTTGAGGACTCCAGGCTCCAGTGTGGCAGAGGAGTATACCTTCTTTCCACATCTATCCAGAGCTTGAGACTAATTGTCAGGTGGTAAGGTGAAAATAAAAGCTGTGGTTTCTCAGTCCTGTGCTGACTATGAGTTCACAAAGGATTTTGCCTCAGGATGTTTTTTGATTTGATCTGCTGATTCAGGTGGATTTAGCCAAAGCAACATCACAGTCAAAATTGCAGTGGGACATTGGGGCAGTGCCAGTGGGGCAGAATCAGCATCTTTCCAGGCAGCAGTAATACCATCTTGCAAAATAGTCTCTAATGGTGGGATAACCCAGGACTTTCTAGGCATTTTTGCCAGAAACTCTTCCAGGCACTTTTGGGAGAAGGTAATAGGTGCCTCAGGCCAGGCAAACATTTTCTCTATAACTAGGAAGACACTTCTAATTACAGGGTCATCTTCTGTTAAAAAAGTGGAAGGGGGGAGTGACTCATAATCCTTGTACCTCTCAGAAACCAATGCCTCAAGATCCAGGTGAATAAAGGAGTATTACAATACTGTAGGTCTGAGCTTTCACAGAGGGGGGAGAGAGAGAGAGAGAGAGAGAGAGAGACTGGTAGACTGGACCTAGGTGTCCAGAAAACTGAGCACGTTGATGCATTAGATTCTATCCAAAGGCTCATCAGAGGGAAGAGAATCCTGTGTCAGGACTGGCAATGGCTTCAGACCAAACTTTCTAATGTCACACCAGTGATTCAAAACCTGATGTGATTTCAAACATCTGTTTGATGCTGAAGCCCTGAGATATGCCCACATAGTCCACTCTAAACCAGAATCTGCTTTTGCTGGCTAATGCAAAGGGCCAACACCAGCAAGAGAGTCCCCAGACCAGATTACCCCTGATGTGTGACTAGATTACAAATGGGATGCTCAATCATGGGTGGCAGCTGGTGATCCTAAGCTAGAGAGGTGCAACAAACTTTGGTTTTACCATTTCAAGTTGGAGAATAAGGTAGACCTTCCCAGTTCTGAGGTCTTTAGACAAGGCTAAAAATAGGTTAATGCAGAAATCCTCACTAGCATAGGGTAAGCTCACCAGGTGAAGGGTTATGCTGACCTTAACAGATTTCAGGCCTCTGAATGTTTTATTTTGGGTCAATGTTCTGATTTGCAACCTGGACTTCAAGGAGGACCTTCACATTGTTTTTTTTTTCCAAGATGGTCAATTGACCAATTGCATCTTAACGAAGTGGACTCCTTTCTTTTATGCCTGGTAGCCATGTTAAATCACTGGCACTTGTGAAAGATCTCAGTCACATGATATTTCCTAACAAAAACAGTAAGGCAACAGTGGTGTCACGCTTGGCTGATAATTTTATGGCAACAGGAACAATAATTATGGTAGGACCTTTTTCTGATGATAGTAAAGATCATGAACAAAAAAGCAAAATGGAAAAGAAGTGTGTGCTAATGTAGTGAGTCCATGTGACATGATATCATACAAGTGGGACTGGGGCATGGACATTGTCAAAGGTGTGATTTAGTTATAAAACATTTTTTTTTTCTGAGAAGAGGAATAACCATCCAATGACCATTGTGGAGGCTACTCAGCTTTAGATCATTACATACATGCTGTACAAATGATAAAAGAAAAAAAGTACACAATGCAGTGAGCAAAAGGCCAGGTGTAATCGCATGTAACAAAAGGTGTGGATTTTATTTTAAGCACAAAATGGACACCTCCCTGTTTCAAAAGCAACATATACTGTATGCTGTATAGTGTTCATATTTTATAGATTCGTCAGTTGATAGGTTGTTACTAGGCTAACAACCACTAGGGCCCTTACAAGCCTAGATACACACCTCAAAATATTTGGATCTGGAGTATCATGGGCATATATTATTTTCTATATTTTCAGCAGGATTAAAATCACGAAATTTACTACCATCTTCATTTCTAAATATTCATCCATTCATTCTCTCTTTACTTTCTTTACTTAATTAACAGTTGTAGAAAACAGAAACAATCCCAGGACTCAGTGAGTGCAAGACAGATAAAACGAATATATTTCCATATAGAATATCAGCCTATAGTCGATAAGACACATGCTTACTCAGATATGATAGGGACAACTCAGAGTCACACAGATCAGTGACTGATGCAAGTATTTTTACTGCAGCAGGTTAATACTTGTGTGTCAGCTGGATACTGTAGTAGTACTGTAGTAGGTGCTATGCTGTTTGTTTTATATATATATATATATATATATATATATATATATATATATATATATATACATGGATCGTCTTCAAAATCACAAATCCCACAACACTGAACTTCAGAATGCCAAGACAAAAATAATGAAGATCTACAATCCTGAATGGACAGTTTTTCTCAGGGCAAGTAAACACTTGCCCAGCTTGTGGAAATATGCCCTTTTACCCACTGTATTGTGATCCTGGAGTTGGTATATAGAGTTGGGGGTGTGTGGGGGGCATAGCTACCCGCCTTGGGGATTTTTTCATAGTTCAATGTGCTTACATTGTGTGTTGGGCAAGTGTTTACTTGCCCTGAGAAAAATTGGCTGCTCGAGATAGTAAGTCTTCGTTATCGTTATTTTCATTTTGGTATTCTGCATTTCGGTGTTGTGGGTTTCGTGATTTGAAAGTAGATCCATATGGTTCTGATAGATGTAAGTCTGCAGCTACTGGTGTTGCAATAGCTACTACAGACATACAGCTGGCATGTCTAGGGTGCTGATGCTGAGATCCGTGATGGCACCCAAGCTACAGAAAAAGGATGTCAGTCTGAAGCAGACGTTATCAAGATGGAGTCCGAGTGAACTCCACATATGATAGGTATGTGGCTTTGCTATCAGATATCCATGATGCTTTTGGGTATGTTTCTGGTAATTCCTCTGCAGATAACACAAAGGAAGCTCAATGGTGGTCTGCAACAGGCGATATGACCACTGGATAAAACACTGCAGACTCCAATGGGCATGGCAGTGACATGGCTAGATGACAACATTCCATGCCTCCAGCTGATAACTGTGAGCAAGGGACACCAAATAAACCTCATCCTGGCCAGCTTACCTTGTGACTATATAGGTATTTGTGGTGGGTCATCATGAGCACATGTTGAGAGCAATGTGTTGATGGCCTTTAAAGTAGATGTTAGTCCTGTGACGCTTATGCACTGGCCTAGTAATCAAGGAGCCTCAATCCTCACCACTAACACCAGTGAGTGGTGTCCACATTGGGAAGGATAAAAAATACAAATACAGTAAAATACAATTTCATTTAAGAGCACACAGAGATCACAGTCAGTCTGGGGCTGTTTTCTCCCTTTCTCTCCAGATCGCCAATAAGACTCCCCACTGGCACAGCTATAGGGTACAGGCATCAGCCTAGTGGTCAAGCCAAAACCTCCAGCACCCTCTCTGTCCAACCAGTGCTTCATGTTCCTGCCCAAGTAGCTGACACACACTCTTTAAGATATGAGTTATATACAACTACACAGACACTCCTGGGGAAGGCTGGCACAGGTTCTCCAGCTATGACCCTTCCAGCCAGGCAATAATGTGGTAATCACCACCACCAACCACTAATATCAGCTACTAATACGGCCCTTACCAAGGGGTGTCCAATTATTACTGTGCAATATTATTATCCAAATGGTAAGTGTGACTGAGCAGCAAGACTATTGTAGTGGCTTTGTACAGTATCACTGTATACATGCAATGTACTCTAGAGCCTAAATCATCTCTGCACAAAACAACCACAGCTGAAGGGTTTAAAAGTATTTAATGATAAATAATAAAAACACAAGGCAATACTTCTTACTACACAGTGCTAGTCAAGTGTTCAGAGGTCACAGAGAAATGCTTGAAATAATCAGTAGAATAGTTCTGACATCAATACAGAAAACAACTAGTATAATCTTCCTATTTCCTAGCTATTTCCAAGGGAAACACTGAAGTCTAAGATCCTACTTACATACAGACACAGACAGAGTGCTGGTGAGTTGGATGTTCTCAAGACAAAACCAAAAAGGTCTCTCTCTGTCTCTGAGAAAGTCCTTTAAATTGATACTACATCCTGCTGACTCATTTTAGATTACATAATTCTTAATAATTTTCTGGTTTCCCAGGCTAGCAGAAACTCTACATTAACATTTCTTAGTAAGCGTGCACCTGGTCAGGAAACTACAGCAATTAAAGACAATATATATGTAAAATCTATCAATTAACTCTAGTCTCAAAACAACAGGAAGAATTCCTTCATTCAGACATCTCGGATCCGAGTTTTGAGATCAAACAATTATACAATGCTTGACTTATCAGCTTTCCTCCAGCAGAGTGCAATGTAGTTACATTTTTGCAGTTCAACGTCCAATACAGTATTTTCACATTTAAGAGAACAAGCCAGTGGCTTACATTAATATTTACAAATGACAGAATTATCTACAAAATTCTATCTAGCTAGGCTGGCAGCCTTCACATATCTTCACATATCTTTCCCCCCAGAAAACTCAAGCTAGTTTTTCAAGTGACCATTGAGAAATGTTGCTTCAAAGAGTAAGGTCTATCTGAATATATCTTACCCCATTCCCTGTCTTGAGAACCCATCTGCATTGGCATTGCTACTCCCACTGCAGTGCTGCACTAATATATCATATGCTTGCAACCCTAGGCTCCATCTTAGCAACTTGGCATTTTGCTGGCTGGCTCTGTTTAACCATGTTAGGACATTGTGATCTGTCACTATAGTGAATTTTCTTCCATACAGATAAGGCTGAAGTTTCTGCAGTGCCCACATTATGGCTAGACATTTCTTTTCTACAGCTACATAGCATTCCTCCCTGGGTTGGAGCATATGACTGAGATAAACCCCTGGGTGCTCTTCTCTTTCGGAAGAAATCTGGCTAAGCACAGTCCCTACCCCATGGTTCGAAGCATCCACCTGCACAATAAATTATTTGCTGTAATCTGGATTGGCTAACACATGGGGTCCTCCCAAAGCTTCTTTAAGCTTCTGGAATGCCTGCTCAGATGCTGTGGTCCACACTACCTTATCTGGCCTGTTCTTCCTTGTCAGGTCTGTGAGGGAAGCAGCTATGGTACTATAACTGGGGATGAACTTTCTGTAGTACCCTGCTGTGCCTAAGAATGCCCTCACCTCCTTTTTGGTAACCAGTGCAGGCCATGCCTGAATGGCTTCCACTTTGGCAGTTTCTGGCCTGATCTTACTACTCCCCACTCTATGTCCCAGGTAGGAGACCTCTGCCATACCCACCTGGTCAACCCTGCCCTCTGTAGTCTGCCCAGCACCTCCCTGACATGTTCAAGGTGCTCTTGCAGGAATGGCTGTAGATAGCAACATCATCTATGTAAGCAAGGGCAAATGCTCCTTCTCCTGCTAGGATCTGATCTACCAGCCTCTGTAAAGTCATTGGGGCATTTTTCATCCCAAAGGGCATCTTTGTGAGCTCATACAAGCCAAAAGGAGTAAAAACAGCTGACCTCTCTCTAGCACGGGGAGTCAAGGGCACCTGCCAATAACCCTTGGTAAGATCAATGGTTGTAAGACAGTTAGCCTCACCCAGCTGCTATAGGGCCTCATCTGTCCTAGGCATGGGGTAAGCATCTGACTCTGTGTGACTATTTCATTTCCTTTAGTCCACACAGAACCATGTGCTGCCATCCTTCTTTGGCACCAGCACCACTGGGGAGGCCCAGTGGACTCTTGAATCACCCCTAGTTCCAACATCTCCTGTACCTCCTCCCTCAGAGTCTGTTTGACTCTTTCAGGCACTCTATAAGGGGCCTGCCTAATAAGCCTTTGGGGTCCTGTATCCACCTGGTGCTGCCACAAGTGGGTGCACCCTGGTTTCCCAGTGAACATGTCCCCAAATTCCTGCAACACTGCTCAGATTTCATGAACCTGGGTAGGAGATAGCTGCTGGGACATTGCTACCCCTTCCACTGAGGTAGCAGCCCGAGCCTCACTGAGGATCTCAATCCCCAGTTCTCCCTCAGACTCCACCTGCAGTCCACTGCAAATGCTCAGCACAAGGGCCTCCCTATCATGGTAAGGTTTCATGTTAACATGGTACAATTTGTGCCCCTGCCTTCTGCCTAGCAGTTCCACCATGTAGTTAACATCACTTACCTTTCTTACTACCTTGTAGGGTCCCTCCAAAGCTGCTTACAGCTTGTTGTGTCTGACAGGAATGAGAACCATTACCTGCTGCCCCACAGCATACTCTCTAGCTTGAGTATTCCTGTCATACTACACCTTTTTCTGTTGTTGGACTTCTGCCAGGTTCTCCTGGGACAAGCCCATGAGTACCCTGAGCCTTGTCCTGAGGTTTAGGATGTATGCCACAACAGACCCCTCGTGAGACTCGCACTCACCTTCCCACTAATCCTGAATTAAATCTAGAGGTCCCCTAACACTATGCCCATACAGCAACTCAAAGGGTGAAAAACCTGTGGATTCCTGGGGAACCTCTCTGTAAGCAAACAACAGATGGGGCAAATATTTGTCCCACTCCCTCTTAAACTGATCTGCAAATGCCTGTAGCATTGGCTAGATTGAAGAGTTTAACTTCTCAACAAGACCATTAGTCTGGGGATGGTAGGGGGTGGTCTTCATGTGCTTCACCCCACAGGACTTCCACAGACAAGCCAGCATGTCAGTCAGTATTTCTTTTGGGAAACCTAACCTGCTGAAAATCTCTAACAAAGCATTTATCACCTTCTCTGCCTCAGTGGAGGACAAAGCCACTGCCTCAGGGTATCGTGTAGCATAGTCCACAACCACTAGGATATACTTTTTCCCTGTGGAACTTGGGGCAATCAGAGGACCCACAATATCCATAGCTATCCTCTGAAATGGCTCCTCAAAAACAGGCAAAGGCATCAAAGGAGCTCTCACCTTGTCTCCTGCCTTGCCTACCTTTTGGCACTGCTCACAGGTCCTGCAGTACCCTGTTACATTTCTGGAAATTCCAGGCCAATAGAAGTTCTGCATAATACGTCTCTTTGTACAATTTATGCCCATATGACCTGCAAAGGGAATATCATGGGCTATGGCTAGAAGTGCCAGATTATAGGCTCTAGGCAATACCAACTGCTGTACTGTCTCACCTTCTAGCCCTCCCTCAGGGGTCTACTCTCTGTATAGTAACCCTTTGTTCCAGTATACAGATTTCCCCCTTTCCTTCAGAATCAGGTGTCTCCCTAGCCACCTGCCTCAGGCCTTGCAATGTAAAGTCTGAGAGTTGAGCCAGTCTCAACTCTCTCCTTGTAACCCTTCCCAGCTCCCATTCCACAGGAAGTCTGCCATTCTCTGACAGTGGTGCCTCACTGTCAGCCTGGGTACTACTACTCACCTCTAGCTTTGCAGTCACTCTGTCCAAGGGAATATCAGTACCCACAAGCAGCTGTGGCTCACATTCAGTCTCACTGCTATAGAATAGCTCCCTCCCTGAAGTAACCACCTCACCAGTCCTGGCTGCAAGTATGCAGTCTGTCTGGGTCTCCCCCAGGCTACCAGACACACATGCTTGCCACTTAGACTGACTGCATGTAACTGCATAAGCACATGGTACTGCCTCATCCAAATCCTTCCCTATCAGGACATCTCAGTTTCTCTGCTGCTTCTGTTTACAAATTCCTGGCCTCCAAATCAAGTCTCTTTAGCTCCAGATGGATTTTTAAATCCTCTGCAGAAAGGTTGAGCTGTCCATTCTCTGAGTGTTGTACATCTCCACGGCCAGTCTGATCATTCTCTTGATTGCTTTTTTCTGATACAGCTGTGACCAAAGCTGCAAGCATGTCTGCCTTAGTCAGGTTTCCATGCACCAGTTCCTTAGTCTGGCACATTGCAGCTAACTGGCTCCTTGACAGCTTGCCATACTCCTATGATGAAATGCTTGCCTGCTCTCCTCGACTAACTAAGCTAACAAAAAAATAAAAAAAATATGATCTGAACTCTGAATATTCACTGTATGGCTGATTTAGAGTACAAAAACACTTTCAGTGATCATTGTACATAAGCTACAGGAATTCACTATCCACACCACTACAAGCCAATTGCCAACCAAGCATTATGTGGTGTGGATATCCCACCACTGCCAAACAATTAATATGTGACACCTGTGTACTGGCCAAGTAATCAAGGAGCCTCAATCCACCCCATTAACACCAGAGAGGGGCATCCACATTGGGAAGGATAACAAATACACACACATTAAAGTACAATTTCCCTTAAGAGCACAAAGAGATCACAGTTAGTCTGAGGCAGGGCTCTCCCTTTCTCTCCAGATCCCCAATAAGACTCCCCACTGGCACAGCTATAGTGTACAGGTCTCAGCCTACTGGTCAAGCTAAAACCTCCAGCACCCTCTCTGCTTTGTGTCCCTGCCCAATAGCTGACACACACTCACTCACACACACACACACACACACACACACACACACACACACACACACACACACACACACACACACACACACTTTAAGATATGAGATATATACAAACACACAGACATTCCTAGGTAAGGCTGACACAGGCTTTCCAGCTATGCACCTTCCTGCACCACCAACCACTAATATCAGCTACTAATAAGGCCCTTACCAAGATGTGCCCAATTATTACTGTGCAATATTATCATCTAAATGGTAAGTGTGACTGAGCAGCAAGACTATTGGAGTGGCTTTGTACAGTATTACTATACACATGCAATAATCTCTACACAAAACAGCCACAGTTGAAATGTTTAAAAATATTTAATAATAAATAATAAAAACACAAGACAATACTTATTACTACACAGTGCTAGTCAAGAGTTCAGAGATCACACAGAAATGCTTAAAATAATCAGTAGAATAGTTCTGACATCAGTACAGAAAACAACTTGTATAATCTTCTTACTTCCTAGCTATTTCTAAGAGAGACACTAAAGTCTAAGATCCTACTTACATACAGATGCAGGCAGAGTGCTGGTGAGTTGGATATTCTCAAGACAAAACCAAAAAGCTCTGTCTCTGTCTCTGTCTCTGAGAAAGTCCTTTAAATTGATACTACATCCTACTGACTCATTTTAGATTACATAATTCTTAACAATTCTCTGGTTTCCCAGGCTAGCAGAAACTCTACATTAACATTTCTTAGTAAGCGTGCACCTGGTCAGGAAACTATAGCAATTAAAGACATTATATATGTAAAATCTAGCCACTGACTCTAGTCTCAAAACAATAGGAAGAATTCCTTCATTCAGACATCACTGCTCCGAGTTTTGAGATCAAACAATTGTACAATGCTTGACTTATCAGCTTTCCTCCAGCAGAGTATATATATATATATATATATATATATATATATATATATATATATATATATATATATTCAGCAATATATTAATATTTACAAATGACAGAATTATCTACAAAATTCTAGCTAGCTGGCTGGCAGCTTTCACATATCTTCACAAGTCCTGTTGCCAGTTTAAAGGCAGTACAGTAGCACACATCATGATGGCATGATTTGTGTACTGTTTCTCACTGACATACTTTGTATCTCAAGTAATAAATAAATGTGGTTGTTAAGGCAATGTATGCTGACCACTATAGTATACTTGAACAACAGTGGCAGAAAGGTCAAACCACTGTCCAGTGCGGGCTCAAATTATAACCAAGTGGTGCAAAGTATTTCCAAACTGGCTGAGCTCACAAACAACATGGAAGACAGCAATCAGTAGGAGGTGATAAAATTGGTGAGAATGAGATTTGCTAGTCTGGCAACTAATGCTGTCAGTCTGGATCTCATGCAAATGGGTACTCTTACTCCTGTGTCTGTATTTGGACCCAGCATGTAACAAGGTGTTGAAACTGTATATGTGCTTGCTAGCATCAGGAGAGTAGGGCATACTCATCACTGTGTCCATAGTGTGCAATCAAAGACATAACCATGAACATGTCTGTGTCAAACACAACCCAGGGATCTCCTAGACCAGCTCACATACCTGTGTCTACACAATCACTGTAGGACTTTATTCTGTAGTCCATTGTCACCCCTGTTCATGGCCACAGATGTCTGCATTGTAGGTGGGGACACTGGACCTGTTACCAAGGCCATGGTTAGGCATGCTATTATAACAGTGTTTGGTTATGCAGACTTTGGCTGCCTCTGCATCAGTGGCTGATTTTTGATGATATTGTACCCATTCTATACATTCTTGACATGTTGTGTGGACTGCTCCAATGTGCAACACATGATTCTTACGTACAATAATGCACGTAAGAATCACATATGTTACATACATTAATGTTGAATAATGTTGCTGTATATGATCTTGTTGCTGTGTGGAGTCATGTGTATGTGTCATTTGTTCTGTGTTGTATGCCTGTTTTGATGTTGCAGCTATTTTTCTGTTCTATGTGTTGCTCGTCCATGTTCACATTTGGTTTGCAGACAAAAAATACTTCTATGCTTAGTGTTATACACAGTGTGCACTTGCATTGCATATTCCCTGTTGATTTTTGATTGGTTAACCGTACCTGATATGCCATGTGTGGCCTCATGGTCATAGTGCTGAGTGTGGAATGGGTGCCTATTTGTCAGTGCCTTGGCTCATCATTTTACTGATGTAAGGCTACTGCAAAGGATTGTCTGTATAACACAATGAGTACTTCAGTATGTGTTTGCTGTGCACAGTGGTATATGGCCTGCTGATTGGCATGTTGTATCGATGATATTTACCACTTATCTTCTGTTGTCTTGCCCTGCTGGGTAGGCTCTGAAAGTGCTTCACACTGGTTTGCACATGTGCTGTGGCCATTGCAAGTATATTTGATAGCTGCAGTATGCAGTGCATCAAGCTACATACCAGGATGATATGACAGGCTTTGCTAGAGGCATAATACAACAAGCTCCCTGAAGGCCCAAGATACTGAGAACATTGCATCAGCTTTTCCTATACATGCTCAACAATGTTCTATGCCCAAGTGTTTGCAAGGCTGTGTGCATCTTCCCCTTACATGCATTACTCCCATAGGGGAAATCTATAATTTTCTTTTAGATTAAATCAACAGCTTTTTGTTAGAAACTTATTTTATGAATTATTGCTTCCTGTGTGGCTTTGTTGCTACAATTTTTCATTGATTGGTTATGATACACATCTACCAATTTTTCATTATGCATATGATCACTGCTGAATAGATTATGCATCATGTGAACTTCCATAGTAGCAGATACTGATGTTTCTGATCAGGCCATTGGCATCTGACACAGAATAAGAAGCAATGATGTACTGCTCCTTGAAGGTAATGTACTGTTACCCATTAGGATCTGTAGGTGACTGGATGCATAAATCAGGCCAGCAAGTTGTGAGTTACAGTGACAGCCTTGCCACAGCTTTCGATATTGCAGCTCTAACACTGTGTTGTCATATGGGTGTTTCTTTGCCTGTCTAATTGCTATGGGGATGGGGATGGCCTTCTGTGTGACTTATGCGCAGCAATTACCTGTCAGTGCAGACCCTCTGCTTCACTACTGTAATCATTTAGCAATCAATGACCCGAAGAACTCAGGGCTTGCCAGTGACTCTGTGAAAGGACTCTGCGGTAGAAAACAGTCCAAATGGGAGTCTGGGAATCTGATGTAATCCTTCCTAACTGCCACCATGACATTCAGGAAGCTATTGAATATCAGTGATAGTAAGGCCTGAAATATTGTCGCAGTGTCATCTCTGGGCTTTTGGAAGGTACATAAGGCAAAGCCATACAGTGTCATGGAAACCTTATCCTAATGGGTATCCAGTTCCATTTAAAGTTTGTATATACTGCCAGCCTCATGTAATGTCAGTCTGTCTACACTGTACCTACCCAAGATCTCCTGATCTGTCAGCTCTTTTACAATGACTCCTGCTGTTATTCACTATCTTCTGCTCCTTAGTCATTTACTGTAATGCTGGTTCTGAGGTCTATAGGCTCTGTCTAGAGCTGCAGTATAAAGAATTATTGCAATAAAATCACACACAGGCATGCATTTGTATCTAAAGGGACAACTTTCTCTGGTTCAGTGAATTCTTAGGCATGCACTACTTCACAACTATCTCCTCTGTCCCAGTACTCACTGCACAGTGGAACCCCTCTCCATTCCTTGACATATCACACTGTTCACCATCACTATGGACTCCAAAACACCTCTCCTTCGGTGTGCTACATTGGTTTCATCACAATGTGGAATCACTATGGCACACCATGCCTTAGAGTAGCAGAAGTACCTTAACATGAAAAAAGAATTATGTGTTCTGACGCTTAGTGCATTCTTACTTGTGCCAGAGGAAAGTGAAGTAGGCCACAGTTTGGCCTTACTGCTGTACCTTTTTATGAAAACGTGGTTGCATTTTTATTCATTTGTTTTGTTGATTTATTAAATTATGAGTAGGATGATGTGTGCCAGAGTGGACTTTTCATTAGCATTCTGCTCTGTCAAACACTTTTGCAGTGAACATGTATCCATACATCCTTTAAGCCTTCATGCCTTATGCCTGCACCAGCAGGATGAGAGGGCAATGAATCTGATACTTTCATATGGGGTGCTAGCACAGAGCAGCAGGACAAAAGAATTGTATACCCTACTTATTGCAAGAGAAATGTTCATTAATACAATCCTATGTCTTTAAGAGTCTATGAATCATTTGGGGCATTTCTTATGTTATGTAAATGTTAATGTTATGTGTTTGTGTTGGACACTTAAGATTAAGATCCAACATAGCAAGACATTTATCCTAGACTCATTTTTTTTTCCAGATTTAACAGAGTACTTGACTGAGTGTCCAATGCAGTAAATTAGAAAGGGACTGCTGATACCACCCACACAGACCTCCATATGATAACTGAATATGTAGCATGATCCTAGCAAACATGGTGTGTGCAGTTCTCAAGAATTCACTTACAAAGTTGTAGACAGAAGAGAAGCAGTTTGAAAGAGGGAAACAAAACTGGTGTTCAGTCTTCAAGAGGAGCAGTATAAAAATAATGTGCAAATGATTAAAGTGCACACTCAGAGAAGGGAAGGAAGAAAGCAGAGGTAGATATTGTAGAAATAACTGCATACCTCAAGGGAAAACAGAGAGAATGAGTAGGTGGCATATTTAAAAATGAGATAGGTCAGAGTAAGGCACACGTCAAAGAGTTTATATTAATGGCATATTTAATAAAAATGAAGACATAGCCCAAAAATAGAGATATCTAGCAAAGCAGAGATACAAGGGAGTACTTTTTTGCAGAAAGGCATGTAGATTATTGGAACAACCTTCTGAAGAAATATGTAATCAATAATAGATGTGAGGGGCATAAGACAAACATTGAGGGCTGGGGAAAATAAACTATTGATAAAGTATAGTCTACAGGTGTCCATTAGGTAAGGAAATAGTTTGACTAGTTGGTTAAAACGTTATCTTCCATTCATCGACATCTACATTTCACTTACATTACTGTGACACTGGAATGCATCTGTCATCTTTACTTCTTCTGGTAATACTCTCAGCTCTCATAATTTGGAAGAAACATTGGTCATTGATTGACTTTAAGGTGGATAAATATTCTATGGCAACCAAATCAGACACCAAGCAATGGCAACACATATGTGTGTCACATTGAATCTGAATAATAAGCTACTTTTTGTGCAGCAGATTCATAAAACAATTAACCACTCAGCTGTACAACCAGTCTTTTGTACCTCTGGTGAATTCTGATAACATCAAATCCTAAATGTATCAATATTGTACAACTGTATCAGGTATACAAATATATTTATTTTTGTGGAAAACCTAGTGAATTCTCTTATCACACATCACCATTACCTCACTGTAAATGTCAAGCCCACGATTGTTGGCATGTTCTCTGTCATCACGGTGAAGCTTTTCATTATAACCTTCTTTTCTTCTGAATACAGAGTCAAACACTGAAGTATGTTTATCCTTGTAGAGGAAATCATAATAAGAGAAATGTGTTAATTAGAAATAATGTTAGAAATCCCCCCCCCATAGTGTTCAAGACGAAGCATTCTTTTATCATGCACTGCATCGTTTCCCAGTCCCATTAACCATGCCAACCTTATAAATTAAGGTTGATGAATGTGCTAATGCAATTTTGTAACATTGCTTCCATGCTTATCTTTGTAGTATGAGTAGCATTTTCAGTATTTGTTTATGAAATGTTTATTTTTCATATCAAAGATAATTCTTTTTAAGTACTCAAAACTCTAACCATGTGTCAACCTACTCATCAAAAATCATAAACACAGGACTTTAAAAATCATATCAGAATGAGGCAGGAAGGAGAACACATTTTTCATAACAGAAAGACTTCACATACTAAACCTCAGAGAAATAACAATGAGTAGTCTTTGTACAGGTTTAGTTTAGCTACTTGAAAATGAGCATATGCCTATAAAAAGTCTAATTTTATGAAGAAAATGAGTAAATGCAGGAGGAGCAATGCTAAATCTGAGGGCAAAAATCATAACACTCTGCCTAAATCATAGAAGTTGGGAGGCATGAAACATACACTTTACTGCAGACAATGCAGTGCTTAGGTCATGCACCCAGCAGGTTCTCTCTTAGTACATGTACCATTATGAGAAGATGGACTACACCCCCCCCCCCCGCTATTTCAATCTTCCAGGTCTTCTATGACAATATTACTGTTAGCAAATATCTATAGTTTGGGAAGTTGCAGAGGGGAACAACTGTGGAGAAGAGAGTGCAGAAGAGAATAACAAAGGAAGAAGGCTGAACTTATTTTCATTTCAAGAAATGTGAGATAGTGGCTTGTATTATGACCACATGAATTAGATAATGGCATATTAAAAAGGGTAAATTTCCAAGCCAAATGTGGAGCACCAGAAAAAGACATGGGCAAGGATTCACGAAGCCTCCGTGTAAGAGTTATAACTCTTACACGGAGGCTGCAGTTAAACGGAGTGATGTCAGCATGCTTTGCATATTCATGAGAGCATGCTGAATCACACCTAAGTCTAACACGGTCCGTGTAAGACAGTAGGGGGCGTGTCCGTAGGCCGAGCCCTGCAAGCGGACACGCCCCCAGAAGTGTAAAAGTGCCCAAAGTAAACACCCACAACAGAGTCCACGGAAATGTGAATAAACACAACACAACACACGCCCCCACAGACTATGAACATAAAATATATAAATGAACATGTTATATATTTTTTAAATTGTAAAGATGTTTAACCGTGAGTGCGTTTTTGAAGGCGTGCCGTAAGCAGCTACAGTTAGCAGTCAGTGGGAAAGCATATAAGAACTAAATATGCAAAATAAGCCAGGAAGCAATAGCGTAGCGGTAGAGATGTTGGCTGAAGAGCAGGCAGTCATGGTTCAAGCCCCACAACACCATTTTTTTTTTTTTTGCAAAATAAGCAGGAAACAAGTCCCTGACAAATATGTACACATAAAACCACAATTTATGTAAAATGTAATGAAATAGCCCATTTATATTGAAGAAATGTGAGGTAACAAAAGAATAAAATGCCAGATGTGCTCATAGCTGAGCTACAGTTTAACAGAGTGAGTGCATCTGCCCGTAGATGAGCAGTGGTTTAACTGGTGCAAAATGAGTGCCCGTAGCTGAGCAGTGGTCTAACACGCTAAATCTATGTGCCCCTAACTGAGCTTAGCGTAATATGCGTGCCGATAGCCAAATGAGGCTTAAAGCAGCGTATCCCGCTTAGGAGCTGCGCACCGCAAACAAGCTAACCGACGGGCAACGCGTTGAGCAAGCCGTATCAAAACTGCCTTTACACAGACACACCCATCAGCATGTCTAGACAGTCATGAAAAATAAAAAGCAGTGGCCAGGTTCGAACCCAGGATACTATACACCATAGTCAAGGTACAGAACCACTAAGCCATGACAGCAGTACCTTTAAATGCAATAATAGCTAATATATAGGAATGAATACAAACTAGAGCATGACAATGCAAGTTTACTGAAGTTGATACAATTCCAAAATGGCCAATCACAGATATGTGTGGGAAAAATGGACTATATAAGCCCCATAGGCGGGAATACACAACATAAACGATTGTAGAACTGACCTGCAGGCAGAATGACAGGAGTAGGAAAGGGTAGTTGCTTTCGAGCACAGAGGTGGGGTGTTGAGGAGTCCAGGTACATGGTCTGGCTCCTAGTCCATAATCATGAGGCCCAACTCATGCAGGGCCAGGTCCTCTGGGGAGCATACAGGGCCGAGGCGTGGGACCGGTTGGCTCATGATCTCACCAGTGCCACAGGGATTCCAAGGACTGGTGAGCAGGTCTGTCACCACCATGCGGACCTGAAGAGACGCAAGCAGGACCAACTGAACCTTTGGATCCAGGAGGCCCGGCAAACACCCAACGCCCCACTACTGAGTAAGTAACATTTAATTATGTATGTAAGAAATTAAACTAGCTGATATTATGGAGATGTGTATTCCAATATTACTTCATTTATATTACAGCTGCAGGTGTCCGTTCTGCGAACCGCAGAGCCTATGGCGATAGGCTGGTGCAGTTGCGCCACCAGGCAGGTCAGTAATCCACTACCAGTAACTGTAAAGAAATATAAAAGTATGACAGTCAGCAAAAGAGTGCAGTGTAGTCAGTAAGGAATAAAATGTGCAAGTAACAGTGTGAAAGTGTCTGCAAGTATTGCTTGATTACAAAAGTGTGTTTCAGCCTGTAAGTTAAACCGAAAAATGAAACTGTCTGACATATATTCTGAAATAAAAATGCCCTACCTGTAAGAAAATAGTACACAATCTGCAGCAGGCTGAAAAGTATAGCTGCAGAAGATGATGAAATCACATGTGTGAAATATATCCCTGTGGAAATACTGAAACATGACAGAAGTGAGACTACTGGAAAGGATTGTAATAACTACAGGTAAAACATGTCAATAAAGCCTAGAAGTAAGTACCATCCTGAATAGTAAAATGAAAGCAAGTGAGAGAGTGTGAGAAAGTGTCATGAATCCAGCAATACAGTAGTAATAACCCCTGAATAAAGTATACTGCAGTCAAGACAGAATGAAATGCATGTGAGATTCAAAACCAAACAGCGAAATCTGTTCAAAGTGTTGCTGCATCTGGAATGTGTATCCCAAAATCTGGATATGTTGCTCTCAGTCTGCAATATGCAGATAGGATGATTGTCTGATATACCAAACATCCACACTTGTCTACAGCTATATAAAGCAAATGTAGCAGGATGATGTAGCTGAACAAAGCTAGATATGAATGTGTATGAAGAAGAATAAAATGTATATTGATGTTGCAGTAACAGTCCTATCACCAAGTTGAAATAGTTATCATATAGGAAACTGTAGTTAGAACAGTAGTGTGTATATAACTGTAGCTATTAGAAATGTACAGCATATGTATTGTTATTGAAGGTGTTAATATT
Organism: Protopterus annectens; assembly: GCF_019279795.1. Classification (NCBI taxonomy): domain Eukaryota; kingdom Metazoa; phylum Chordata; order Ceratodontiformes; family Protopteridae; genus Protopterus; species Protopterus annectens. The sequence goes on along the minus strand of NC_056731.1, from coordinate 1,197,840,304 downwards.
ACTTTCTTTACCCCACCCTATAACCACATATAACCCATTCCACGTGAAAATGGTATGTGCAATCACAATTAACACCCCTGGACGTTTGTCCTGTTGGGTCATATATATTTGCATGTCCGTTGATGCATCTGCCCTGTTCATACATCCACACCTGATGGCCTGTTGCCATCAATTAACCCTGCATGTTGTTGGACTGTGTATTTCTGTTCAAATGATGCATGTGTTATGCACGCTGTTCAATGGTGTGAATATTTGGGTGTTTGGTTAATGGGAATACTAATGCATGCTGTTACAACTAATTGTGAATGGTATTATATGTCACTAACCCAAACTGTCATGACATAATGCAAAACATAGGACGACAGGGAAGGCGGGTTCCAGTGGACCCACCTCTCCCACCTCAGCTGGCGAGTGCACCTGGCACTAGTGCCGAGTCCGGACCCTCCTCCGGTGGCCCTGTGCCACCTGCAGGTGGAAGCGCTGCAGGATGGGGCTCGCCTCTGCAAGTGTGGCCGGAGGAGAACCACCACTCACCCTCCGTAGCATCCGGACTGTGGTGCGTAGGGAGATTCGGGACTCTGTTCTCGAGCCCCTACGCCAGCTCGAGGCATGGGTGGCGTAACTAACGGGCATGCCTGTTGCCCGCCTACACAGCCCCAGCACAGCCCGTCCTGGGCAGTGAAGGAACAGTGGCAACTGCCTATGGGTGGGGATATCAGTTCCACTGTTGCCATCTGTGGGCTCATGGGCTCTGGATATCCAAACCTCCGTCCCGTCAATTGCGTAACCCCCACACGTGTCATACACCGCCCCTGTATGCGTCTTGTTTGTCTTGTCTGTTTACCTACCCAACCTACCTCCCCAGCTGTACCGACTTCCTTCACCTGACATACCACTCTCACCTGAAAAAAAAAAAAAAAAGGGCACTCTGTACCCACAAAAAAATTACGCCCCATACATAGCTGCCCATTCCACACACATGTCTGCTGGACATGGAACCTATCAATTACAACTGGCTGTACAACAAGTATTATTGTTGTCCTGACACCTCTCTCAGGGGTGGAAGGTTTCAAATGTCACACCAAATTACATACATATGCACAGCTGTTGCTGATGAAGAAATGGGCAGCTATGGGCCTTACCTACATCCCTCCTGCACATCCCAAGCTTGTTTCCCTACTGTCTTACCCTCTTTGTGACCCCTTTTTCACCACTTTCCTATCTCTCCATTTTCATTTCTTTCAAAGCAAATAGCGCGGGTGTGCGCAAGAGTAAGCATGTTTAAGCGGTTGTAAGCGGGTGTGCGCTTGTGTGCGCGGAGCTAAACGCCAGTGTGCATGTGTGAGCTCCGCGCAAACCAGCGCTAACCCGGTTACAACTGCTTAAAAGTGCCTTAGTCACTTTTATTGACAGGTCTTGTAGTCAGTTCAGAAGCAAAATAAAATCCCACTGGCAGTCCCGAACCCAGGACCTTGGAAACAGTAGTCTGCATGTCTTACCACTAAGCCATGACTCTTATACAAGAACACTGTGCTAAAATAAATATATCATGTAATAGTAGGAATGAATGTAAAGGGAATATAGATGTGTAGTACACAAAGCATGCCATTTAGAATTACTATCAAAACTAGTGGATTTCCATAATAGTAGTGTGTGAACAGAAACAGCCATGCTAGTTGGTAGCTAGTAGGTAATAATGTCACTATAGCACCTTGCAAGCCACACACATACTCACAGCAGGATAATCACTGCCCATACCCCACAACCTCTTACAGGAACACATCTGGACCAAGTAATAAAATATGTGGAGCAAAGGCCCAAAACCAGGGACACATTACAAATAATGTTACAACAAACGCAGACAGTTCAGAGAGTAACAGGGTCTGCATTCTGTGGGATGTTTGGAAGGGTATGAAGTCTGAAACTTGAATGTTTGTCACCATATTCTGACTTGAGCCCAGAGTGATTTGCCAGAAAAAGGTGTGCATGAGATATTGACCAAAATATGAGGCAGAAATGTGGACAACCTGCAAATATCTGTACACATGACGGGTCTGACACCACCATATTTGAATAGTTAAGAGCCTAGACATAGCAACAGTGAATGACTTACAGGGATGCCCCACAGACTCCATGTGAAATGTACAAACAGTAGGCAGAAAGGTGTAACACATGCAATGGTAACTATGGAGTCCTGAAAGTATTCACCACTTGCATGGCAGAAAAAGTGTAGTAATACATATGCTCATGCTAACCCACAGTCACAACTGCAGCATACCAGACATTTTAATGGGTGTACCCCACTGATATGTACCATTCCATGAGGCAGATAGATGAACCTGAAAGTCTCTGGGGCCTGCTCAGCAGCATACTCAAATACCCTAATAGATGTCAAGGCCCACACCATGGCCAGACCACACTGCATGCTGTAACACCCTAGCAGATATAGCAAGCATTCCAAGGTGTGAATGTACATGGAAAATAGGAAAGCTACAGCAGCACACTACAGTCAGGACACCTAGCAGGCATACAAGTAGTGACTGTAAAGGGCAAATATTGAAGCCTTAGCAACAAAGTGCAAGCAAAAGTGAAAGGAAAGCACACACACACACATTAACAGTAGTAGTAGTTGTAGGTGTCAGTGTACATACACAGTTAGTACAGGAAACTGGAGAAATGAATGGAGGAATGTTAATCTACAACACAGCTGGAAATATGAGAGAGATACCAACCTTTACACTCACAGAACATTGTCCACAGCATAACAGCATGGTCCCTGCCCTTAAAATCTGAAAGGCTACGCCTATCTCACATACCTTTTTATAGCACTGTTCTGAAATCACAGTGAGAACTGCAATCAGTACACAACTGGCTGCATGCAATTAGCAAATGCTGGCTAACAATTGGTGCAGAGGCCATCACATGGACATATGCAGATACCTACAAAAGTATGCTGTACTCCCAGTCCACACATGCAATACTTTCATTGCACCCTGAGAAGGACGTGAGAGACAGACAGACAGACAGACAGAGAGAGAGAGAGACAGAGACAGAGACAGAGAAAATTGCAATTAAGCAGACACAAACAAATTGTTCAGCAACAGCCACCTGAAAGCTGACAACTGGGAAGTGGAGCAGCAGGACAGAGAACCAGACGGCAACACAAGCAGCTGTGACAAACACAAGTAATGTAAAGTAATACTATAAAGGTCTACATACTGTGAACCCTCCATATGTGTCATTGGTCTGTATCCATATGTATATGAAGATGTGTAAAGGGCAGGGGACATACAGCAACTATCAGTGAAGGCTGTACATACATTTGTATGCGAGAGCATCTATGTGCACATATCAATGTTGGTTGATTGTAGGTTGTAGTGCCATGTACAAAGTAGGCTTCACAGTTATGTATGTTTAGCAGTATGTTAGTGTGTGTATACAGTATGGTAGACAAACATGTTGATATACCCGTCTATCATATGGATATGTATGTATGTCAACATATGTATGTGTATATATATATATATATATATATATATATATATATATATATATGATATGCATATATCTATACATACATAGATAGAGAGATGTAGGAATACATAGACAGATGTAGATAGAATATTGTACAAACATATATATGTAATGCACACATACAGATATAGATATATGTAGATACATATACATAGACAGACTGATCTGACTATCTACAGGTATGACTGTATATGATGACCTTCAACACACCCTGTCCCACCCCCTCTGTCACTCTCACCCCCTCTGTGTCCCCCCCTCTCCACATCTATAGCAATATATGTACATCAATATATATATATGTGTATATGTATACAGACATATATATATATATATATATATATATATATATATATATATATATACATATAGATATATCTATATACATATATATATATATATATATATATAGAGAGAGAGAGAGATGTATATAAATTCTGAGTGAGGCACATGTGTACAGATGTATTGCAACAGGTGCCTGGTGACAAAGGCATGGAGTGAACACCAGTGTCAAAGCCAGAGTACCATACCACATTTCAAATCACCTACACCAGTAACCACCAGATATGTGATTGGCTGCCCACCACTGCATGTGTCAGGGGTGAACAGGGTCATAAATGTGTACAATAGTGGCCCCAATGATATTCACAGTGGCACACTATCCCTGGAATACCTGCACATGGTATGTGTCAGTGAACATGGTGTGTCAGCTATGGACATGTAGGTTGGTGTACCCCTCCACACCACATAATGGATGCCATGGTATGGACCTCACATGACAGCTACAGATATGGAGAAGGACACAGTGACATGTACAACACTGTGACAATGCACTCAAACACATTACCAATGCACAGTGACTGACAACACCACAGAGTACACATATACTACCCACATAGAGGTTACCACTCCCGGATTTACATATGTAAGTCACACCCATGACAGATGTCCAACAACCATAGTAACACCTCACACCATCCACAACCTAAATGACTGCTGTGTGTCGTCCGTGCCACTGCAATAGAGTACACATGTGGAGGTAAAAGTTCCTACCCACAGATAAGACATACCCTGCAATAAACCACACAGTGTTAAGAAGCAAGACTCCCCATGAGTACATGTTACACATACCCCTGCTGAATGTTAGTCAGATAGGTAATATGCCATATGAGTCACCCTGTGTAACTGTGTGACAGCAGCAGGTACCATCACACCACATGTGTCACAATGGTCAGGGTAGCAGAACAGTACGCTGCTGTAGTCCCAGGGCAATAGCATATTGTATAGTATTGTATTGTAATGTAATGTATTGTGTTGTATTGTACTGGTATGTTGAGGTGCCTCCTTCATGGAGTGGAACCACTGCTGCTGGGCGCCAGTGTACAGGTACATATCCTGTAGTCAGGCTAGTGTTACATAGCACTTCTATATGTGTGTTTAGCTCCTGTCAGAGTTTATGTAGCATGCAACTGGGGATACCATCAGGTCCCATTCATGTTGTGTATTCTGCTGTCCTGAGGGTGGCTCTCACCTGGACATCTGTGATGACAGGGGGGTTACAGTCAGCTGGGATAACTATGTCTTATTTTGGGGGAGAGGGCGGGGTGACACCTGCACTGAACCTGTCTGCCACAATGTTGTCAATATCTGTGGTGTCAGTGAAATATTTGTTGTTGTGTACTAACAATGGGCATAGAGGATGGATCCTGACCAGGTTGCTAACATAACTGAAGAAGGCCTTCTGGTTATCTGTAGTGTCCCTCTTGATTTCCCTCTCAAAGTTGCCCATGGATGTTTGTATGATGGAAAATAGATCCTTACTAGTGCTGCTCAGACATGCCCTCCCTTTATGGAATTATGCTCTGTTTTGCAGTAGCTTCCATCTTCTGTAATACAATCTGTCTATGGCTGGGGTCCACCAGACAGGATGCTGTCCCTTTTTGGAGAGTGTCTTGGTCATATATGGGATTGCATGATCCATGCATTCTCGGAGATGTCTGTAGAAAGCAATTGTGTAGGGGTCAGCATTGTGGGTTGTATCTGCCACTGGCCCAGTGGGCTGAAAGGATACCATGTCACTGTTACAAAGTGTAAAGTTTGCATCTGTAATGTTATTCACTATAGTCGTTTGTGCTAGTGGTGGAGGTGGGATATGTATATCCAGGGCAATCAGTGTGTGGTCAGCTCACAGTAGTTGATGATGTAGGCCATACAGTACCTAGATACAAACCCCAGAGTGAGGAGGTGCTCTTGACCTGAATCAGTGTTCTGACTGCTGGGGTTTGGTAGTATGTCGTATGGAGTGTGCCAGGTACTGTTGCACAGTTGCTGGCTGAGCACTGATACCTGGCCATTTACATGTGTATCCACCAATAGACAGACAGATGCTATATATGTGAGATATGTTGTATCATAACAGTCGAGTAGCATGTGTAGTATGTGTGCCAAATTCTGCTGACATATATTGCTGATATCAGGTTATTTTCTTTCTCAGGTACATGGCCCACCCACAGAATCCCACTTACTCCACAGCTGAGGATGAGGAGATACACCAGAGCCTGGTGCGGGATTATGCAATACTCTTTTCCCGCACCAGCCAGAATCAGCAGGAGAGGGCTGCACTGTGGCAAGACCTTGTCCGTCGGGAAAATGACATAGGCACGCATAATAGGACATATGAGCAGGTACGACATCACTGCAGTGATTTAATCAGACATGTCCATCAGCGTGCGTCGGATATCCACAGGCAACAGGTCGCCACAGGTGGTGGGGTGACTACACATCCCCCACTCACCAGACTGGAGGGACTACTCATGAATATAGTGGCTCCAGTCCGCCAGCAACAACAACAGCAGCAGACATGCATTATGATGGAGGCTGGAGCCACGCAGCAGCAAGACAGTGAACGTGCAGGTAATATGCCATATGTATAGTTGACTGTTGTGTACACTCGTAGTCAATGCATGTGTGAGGTGTGTCCTTGGTTTGTAGCTGTCACCATAGTATTTAATGTGCAAGTGTGATATCCTCAATATTAGCAGCTGACCTGTGAAAGGCGACTGTTGTACTACTGACCTGTATCATACTCAGTAACAATGGCACAGTTGTGCCCACTGACATTAATTTCTTCACGTCTGCAGGTCCCTCTGGTATAACAGCAATGCAGCCTATCCATGCTGGTGAGTGTGTATTAACAATTCCTGTAATAGTCTTGATAGTAATAGTACTATTTGGCTCACTTAGTAGTGCTCTTTGTATGCATGTAGGTGTGTCTGTGTCTGTGTGTTGATATCACGCATACTGAGTACTGTACAATTGTGTGAAACTGTGTGCATGTGTGCATGTGTACATGTGTGCACCTGTGCATGTGTGCATCTGTGCATGTGTACATGTGTGCACCTGTGCATGTGTGCATGTGTGCATGTGTGCACCTGTGCATGTGTGCATGTGTGCACCTGTGCATGTGTGCATGTGTGCACCTGTGCATGTGTGCATGTGTGCATGTGTGCACCTGTGCATGTGTGCATGTGTGCACCTGTGCATGTGTACATGTGTGCACCTGTGCATGTGTGCATGTGTGCACATGTGCATGTGTGCACCTGTGCATGTGTGCACCTGTGCATGTGTGCATGTGTGCATGTGTGCACCTGTGCATGTGTGCATGTGTGCATGTGTGCACCTCTGCATGTATGCATGCATGCACATGTGCATGTCTGCACCTGTGCATGTGTGCATGTGTGCACCTGTGCATGTGTGCATGTGTGCACATGTGCATGTGTGCATGTGTGCATGTGTGCACCTGTGCATGTGTACATGTGTGCATGTGTGCACCTGTGCACCTGTGCATGTGTGCATGTGTGCATGTGTGCACCTGTGCATGTGTGCACCTGTGCATGCGTGCATGTGTGCACCTGTGCATGTGTACATGTGTGCACCTGTGCATGTGTGCATGTGTGCACGTGTGCATGTGTACATGTGTGCACCTGTGCATGTGTGCATGTGTGCACCTGTGCATGTGTGCATGTGTGCATGTGTGCACCTGTGCATGTGTGCATGTGTGCATGTGTGCACCTGTGCATGTGTGCATGTGTGCATGTGTGTACCTGTGCATGTGTGCACCTGTGCATGTGCGCATGTGTGCATCTGTGCATGTGTGCATGTGTGCACCTGTGCACCTGTGCACCTGTGTATGTGTGCATGTGTGCATCACTGGTAATGTGTAGACATTGTAAACTGTGTTTCCTGTTTCCCTCCCACAGGTTCTGGTGCTGCTCTGGTGTCATGTAGCAGGGAACCTGAATCAGGTGCCGTGGGTACTGATAATGATGACATCTGTGTAATGGCACAGGAAGGTATGCCAGGGTCCGCCATTGGTCAGTCGATTGACAATACACAGCTGTCGACCCCATCAATGCGCACAGTTATCCTGCCAATACACCCTTTGTCACCAATGTCCCTAGGTGATGGACAGCATACAGTGGGCATTGACCAGGGTAATGTGGTATCTGTGGCACATGCCTCCCCACACAGCAGCCATGGGCATGGCCCAGAGATGGTACCACACAGACAGATGTCCAGGGGTTCTTGTGGGAGCATCCGTGGGCGTACTGCCCCTGTCAGACGTGCCCACAGAGGTCTTACAACCTCAGCTATGTTTCGGGCTGTAATGCAGGCACAGTCACGTATGGAACGGTACACCAGACAGGGTCTGAGGGAGCTGACAGCATGTCGCACAGCCATGACTGACAGTATGCGTGACATTGTGGCTGCCATCCGTGATTTCACTGATGTCATAGACAGACGTTGTGGGGACATATTAGACCGGTTCCACAACTACATGTCCATGAGCCAGGGTGATGGTGGGCGGTTGAGGCGTCGACGTGGCCGTATGCCAGCAACAGCAGCAGCTGGCAGTCGTCGCGGATGACAACAGGGCCGCGGCCGCCCCCGTAGTGCCAGTAGCAGCCCCAGCAATGCTGGGTCTGTGCTGTCATCAGACCGCCCCAGGAGACCACGTGCACGTGGCTCTGGCCAGGCCCGACAGGGATCTGTGTCCAGTCAATGAACACCTGCTTCTGATGACAGTACCCAGTCTGGGTTTGTACCGGATACGGTCCGTAGCACCCCTGCAAGGCACAGGTACCGTGTCCGTGGCCAGAGACACTGATCTGTTTGACCTGGCAGGTACAGTCTGTGGCTGTCCACAAACACCAGTATATGGCAGCCATGAGGTGGAACTGTGTGCATCCATACACACATGCAAATTGACAACACCTAGGGCTACCGCATACATGCACACACTGCATCAACATTGCCCCACCTTCTACTGCTGTCCCTCACCAACACACATACACATACATGTCAATCGGTGGTATCGGTGGCTGACTCAGGCATACCAAGTTCACACCCTGTGCATATGATGAAACTGTGCCACCTCCTGCAATCTGTAACAACTGTGCAGGTACAGGTTAACATGTTGCTGATGCACAGGGTGACCACATAGAATTGTAGTAATAGTATCATGTTGTTAACAGTACTGTGTGCTGAATTAATTGTGGGTATATCACAGCATGCCTGATGCAGTAAGTGTGTGATTGTCATGTACTGTTGTCTACACCCATGGTAAGTACCATAGTGTATCATCTGCACATGTTGGCATACTGGTGGTAATGATGTCAACAGAAGGCTACATACACAGGTAGCACAGGGGATAAGGTAATGAATGTAGTAATACGCAATGATGGACATGTAAATTGCAAGTGGCATGTTGCCCACACTGGACTCTGCAATGCAGATGTTTGAGGATGTTGATATGTGTGCAGTACTACACAACTGGTACAGGACACACAGGAGCACCCTAGCACTGCATGCTCACATCTCATACCATGCTAGACAGCCCCAACACACAAAACTAACTGTCACAGGAGGGAGAGTCCCCATATATGTCAGAGATACTGTGGTGGCAGGCCAGGTAGCATACATCCTACTAAGTATGGAACCACTGAGTGAAGGCTCAGTGTCTGTTATTTGACATGTGTATTACTGCAGGTATGAGCACATGGGTTTCCATCCAGTTATTGTACATTCTGACAGTACATGGTCTGTACACTTGTGTGCGCCGAGACTGGACCCTAGCCATCTGACCCGCGTATTTCCATGTACATGTGCATAGTGCCTGCATATTTGCAGTGTTACCTACTGGAAGTGGTACAGCTTGTTTGTTGTACAATGGACTACATGCAGCCCTGTTTACTGTAGCTTTGTTTGCATGCATGTTTGCTTGCAATTACCCTGGAATACTGATCACACCTGCAATGCATAGTTATAGAACTTCTGTGGACTCCTAGTGCCATCTGCATAGCTTACTATATGTATGTCCATGTCCCACTTGACAGGATGTCACTGTTTGCCCTGTTCACATGTACATTGCCTGTGACACAGTGCATATGACTTACCTGGCATGTGTCCACGTGAGCAGTCATATATGCTACTGCTAACTAATCACAGGCACTACACCTTCACATATTCATCTTCTGTTGAACTACCTGCTTCGCTAGGGATGGCCTGCACCTGTCACCCCTGGGCTTTCAGATATTGGCAAAGGCTCTTGCTACCCCCATAGTGCCTATGTTAGGCAAGGCTCAAATGACAAACCAACCTTCATAGGTATCACAAGGGATAAAAAACTAAGAGTAATGCTACCCAATGCCAGAAGTCTAAACCTCCAGATGCATGCACCCGAAACTCTCCTTGGCATGGAGAACATCGATATCTGTGCAGTAACAGATGCCTGGTTCAGGGCTACTGAGAGCACACCAGCACTACCAGGTTTAACCTGGTTGATTTCTTTGAAACAGTCACCAAGGCCATTGACGAGGGGAAGGTGGTTCACACAGCCTACCTGGACCTCGCAAAAGCCTTCACAACAATACCCCACTTGGGCATTCTAGAGAAGCTCACCAGCTTAAATATAAGCCCCTATGTCACTAGATGGATTGCACACTGGCTCAAGGACAGAACCCACATGGTTAGAATTGCTGGAGCCATGCCAGACTCCAAACCAGTTACGAGTTGTGTCCCACAAGGCTTAGTCCTGGGACCTCTCTTGTTTGGTATATATTTATTGGAGGTACAGGCCAACACAGACGGACTGTGGCTGACCAAATATGCAGATGACTGCGAACTGAGCACCATAATCGACTCTCCAGCTGACACAAGCATCTTCCAAAGGGGCATCATAGAAACAGACAACTTGTGCCAGAGCCATGGCCTTCAGCTGAACAGTGTTTAGAAAGGGAAATGTGCATCCTGTAGTCTGTTCACCTAGTTGCCAAAAGGGACATTTCCCTCACACACACTAACCCCCCTCAGCCAAACACACACACTTGCCATTTGTAGGCTTCAAACCCCTACCTATGTTCTGACACTTGAGACGGATGCATTAGCAGAGCGTGCTATTCGCATTACTGGGAGGTTTCTCTTCTCCTGCTATACTTATAGAGTGCTGACATCATCGGTGTTTAGAAAGGGGAATGTGCATCCTGTAGTCTGTTCACCTAGTTGCCAAAAGGGACATTTTCCTCACACACACTAACCCCCCTCAGCCAAAAGCACACACTTGCCATTTGCAGGATTCAAACCCTATCGGACTATGTTATGACACTCGAGACGGAAGCATTAGCAGAGTGTGTTATTTGCATTACTGGGAGGTTTCCCTTCTCTTGCTGTACTTATAGGGTGCTGACATCATCAGTGTTTAGAAAGGGAAATGTGCATCCTGTAGTCTGTTCTCCTAGTTGCCAAAAGGGACATTTTCCTCACACACACTAACCCCCCTCAGCCAAAAACACACACTTGCCATTTGCAGGATTCAAACCCCTATCTGACTATGTTATGACACTCGAGACGGATGCATTAGTAGAGTGTGCTATTCGCATTACTGGGAGATTTAACTTCTCTTGCTGTACTTATAGGGTGCTGACATCATCAGTGTTTAGAAAGGGAAATGTGCATCCTGTAGTCTGTTCTCCTAGTTGCCAAAAGGGACATTTTCTTCACACAAAATTGCACACACACTAACCCCCCCTCAGCCAAACACACACACTTGCAGGATTCAAACCCCTACCTAACTATGTTATGACACTTGAGATGGACACATTAGCAGAGCATGCTATTCGCATTACTGGGAGGTTTCCCTTCTCCTGCTATACTTATAGAGTGCTGACATCATCGGTGTTTAGAAAGGGGAATGTGCATCCTGTAGTCTGTTCTCCTAGTTGCCAAAAGGGACATTTTCCTCGCACACAAACAAATCCCCCTCAGACAAACACACACACTTGCCATTTGCAGGATTCAAACCCCTACCTAACTATGTTATGACACTTGAGACAGATGCATTAGCAGAGCGCGCTATTCGCATTACTGGAAAGTTTCCCTTCTCCTGCTATACTTATAGTGTGCTGATATCATCGGTGTTTAGAAAGGGGAATGTGCATCCTGTAGTCTGTTCTCCTAGTTGCCAAATGGGACATTTTCCTCACACACACAAATCCCCCTCAGACAAACACACACACTTGTCAGATTCAAACCCCTACCTAACTATGTTATGACACTTGAGACGGACGCATTAGCAGAGCACACTATTCACATTAATGGAAGGGTTCCCTTCTCCTGCTATACTTATAGAGTGCTGACATCATCTGTGTTTAGAAAGGGGAATGTGCATCCTGTAGTGTGTTTTCCCAGTTGCCAAAAGGGACATTTCTCTCCCACAGACTTACACACACACCAACCCCACTCACACACACACACACACACACACACACTGAGCATTTGCAGGATTCAAACCCCTACCTAACTATGTTATGACACTTGTGACGGACACATTAGCAGAGAGCGCTATTCACATTACTGGGAGGCTTCTTTTCTCCTGCTGTACTTATAGGGTGCTGACATCATCGGTGTTTAGAAAAGGGAATGTGCATCCTGTAGGGAGGCAGACGCCAAGCACACTCTGGCTAAGCTGTCATTCCCTAGGGCAAACAGCCTAGTGTTGACCTCTACACCCATATGTTTAATTGTCAAATGCACATTATTTGTTGCTGACAGACTGTTTGCACATCTTTATTGCCATAGCATTCCCTGTTTGCATGAACAACTTGTGCATCTGTGGAAGATGTTTGCATATGGGAGGGATCCACTATATCACGTATGTCTCTGTAGTCATTTAACTGTGTGCACTGGGCAGACTGCTGTAATGTGGTTGGTTCCTGGAATAACATGTAAAAATACCAGATATGTGTGTCCAACTGCTAAACTGAGATTTGGCCTAAGTGTGTGAGCATGCCCAGTTCAGCCTTCCCATGGCATGTTGTCTGACATATGTCTCATTTATCAAAGTGTGTGAGCATGCCCAGTGTGAGCATTCCATATGTTGAACTCTGCAGCCCACCACATTTGTGGATGAGTGTGAACTTCAACAAATATTACCCGTTTATGGTTGTGTGTTGTGTGTCATGTTGTGTAGTTACTGTACAACTGCTTTGTGTGTGAACACAACAGGATTATACTGTGCCTGCAGTGTTTGCATGGGAAACTTTGCATACAGTTGTCAACATCCTTTCACACTGACCTAACACTGTAGTACTGTATAGTGTACTGGTAGTACTTTGACTGTGGTGGACAGTATCCTGGGCTTTAGTGCTATCACTGCTTTACATTTCGATAGTGAGCACAACAGCCTGGTTAGGGGCCAGTTGTGTACATCTGACCATGTTGCATTCTGTTCAGATATGAACTACTTAAACCAGGCTTGTCCAACATTGGTAGTGTATTCCACAACATAGGTGTACATTTGCAAACACTAGCGATGTGCCCTAGTCCATGTCTAATGCTAGTTGGAGAGTGTGTTTGTCCTTCAACACACATTGTAAGTGGAGTTTGCCATGACATATGTCATGGTTAGTATACTGTGCCTCTGTCTACCTGTGACATGACAGTGATACCCAGGATAAAGCTACCATCTCCCATCCACTCATCAAGATTCCTATTGAGGAAAATTGATAAGTGACTCTATGGGTAGCCTGTACTGGGAGTTCACTCATGGGTGGGGGTGGCTTCTGTGTTATGGATCATGCAGTACAGCTTGTCCTATGTAAGTCAGTGCTAGGGTTCAGGTCTCTCATGTGCACAGCTCACTGCCATTCAGATTGTACAAGGTGCAGCATGTTTATTGATACCAGCAACACAGGCAACACATGGCATCTGTGCAAGCTCTTTGATACTCCTGGTGAGGTACTGTTGGGGACTTTACGGTTGATGGAGGCGTCTGCTGAGGTACATCCCACAGGGGCTATTGTAGTCAATTGTACCGCTGATGAAGGATGACTGCAGAGCCACAATGACCTCCCCTTATCTAGATCTGACAACCTTCATGATTAGGTGGGTATATGGTATGTTTCTGTAAACACTACAGCACATGTTTGTCCAATGCAGGATATCTAACACCTTGTGTCCCCAGGTCTCTCATTACATGTTAACTACGTAATGGGTTAACACCTATGTGGTAATTGGTGGGCACTTACTGTATATCCACGGGGGTTGACTATACACTTTTCTGCAATTAGCTTGCTGACATGGCTATGGCACCAGTTGTCTGTTTCTATGTGGCCCTTTTGTGGGATGCTTGTGTCAGCTGGTGGATCATATATGGTGAGCAGTTTGTAGTCCTCTGCAAACATGTTCAGACACAGTCCTTCCTTGTTTGCCTGTACCTATGGGACATATATACCAGACGAGGGAGATCCCAGGACCAAGCCTTGTGGGATGCCAGTTATATCTGGTTTGTAGTCTGACATGGCTGCAGCATGTCTGACCATGTCTGTTCTGTCCTTGGTCTGGTTTGCAACCCCTCTACTGACATAGGGGTTTATATTTAAGCTGGTGAGCTTATCTATAATGAACACGTAGGGTATTGTATAAAAGCCTTTGCAAGGTCCAGCTACGCTGTGTGGACCACATTGCCCTCATCAATGACCTTAATGACTGTTTCAATTGAGTCAAACATGTTTAGGGCAGGATCTGCACTTAAGAAAGCCACACTGGGTAGGGTCCGTGTCAGTAGGTCCCCAATATCTTTATGTCTGTGGTACATGCTGATCCTTTCCATAGCTGTGCAGACCGAGCTTCTCAGGATTCTGGGGTAGTAGTTTTCAGTATCCATTCAGGCAACACCTTTGTTGAGAAGGACCACTGTTGTTGTACACTGCTCTTTGGGTACATATTCTGTGGTAAGGCTGACATTGAGCAGTAGTGTGATTTGGCATTCCATTCATCTTGGAGTCCATGTTGCACTTAGCCCAGGACACCATCTCATACCATTGCTGCTGTGTGTTTTGCTTTGTAGATGCTGGCTGTTACCTCAACATCTGCAATGTCAGGGGGCCAGCAGTCTGCTGGGATAGATATTCTTCATTCGGGGGGGGGGTTGCACTGCACCTGTCAGGATGTATGTTGGCAATATGTGTGTGTGTTTGTGATATTTGTGTGATTCAGAGCATATCTGTGAATTCCCAACATAGGTTCCTACCATCAGTTGTGAAAGCCTTGGGATTATCCTTAGTGTCCTGTACAATTTGTATCTTCATAGGTTCATAGGTTCATACTAGGCTATCCTCCCTAGGGCATTTGTTAGCCTAGCCAGAGTGTGTGTGGCTTTTGCCACCCCTTGCTATGTGAATATTATGGCCATTTATGATTTGCTTTGCTGTGCCTCTGTCTGGACATGACACAGTGAAGACCCCCAGTGTAACTCTACAATCATCCATCCACTTGGCAAGATTCCTGTTGAAGAGTGTCAGTGAGGGGCTCTGCCTAACATGGAGTGGGATTCTGGTCCAGGGTGTGGGGAGCCTCTGGATTATGTATCTGTCCCACCAGCACATCCTATTTCATTATTTGTTGAGGTTGACATCTCTCACTCTCACAGCTCCGATGGCTTTGAGTTTTCTGGGGTGGAGCATGTCCATTACTCCTGTGTTGGGCATGGCCTTCTACAACAGGCATGCAATGCCTCTGTGTAGGCAGTATGTGACTGCATTCAGCTGGGGTGTCTACAGCCAGGCAGCATATGACATATATTTGAGACCCTTTATCCTCTTGGTGAGGTACCTTTGAGGTCTTTCTAACTGCTGCAGGTGTCAGGTAAGGTACACGAGGCATTGTACTAGATTATGGGTGTGATAAGAGAACAGTATAGGGGCACAATGACCTCTGTTGACGTAGATGTGAATCCTTTCCTGATACGGTGTCAAATGTAGACAGTCTTCCTAGCCACATTGGCAATGTGAGTGTCACATAACAGGTTACTGTCCACTTGTGTCCCTAGGTCCCTGATTACGCCTTCCATACATAATGGTTTACCACCTATGTGGTAATTTGTGGTACCTTGTTTGGTATTTGGTGGGACATTCATACTATCCAGTGTCTTCAGGACGGCTGGGTGGGGTTCCTGTGTGTGAGAGTGTGGTCTGTAGCATGCTACAGACTGTACAGCAGTCTTGCCTACAGTTAGTTGCACATGGGTGGACTCCAATGCCTTGTGCATTGTCAGTTACCTGGACGTATGGGTGTCTGTGCTGAATATGGATACTCACCCTCCTTTTATGTTTTGTTCCAGGTTTTGGGGCCATGACACATGATATGTGGTATAACCTGGTAGTGCTGGTGTGCTGTCAGGAGGCTTGCAGCAGGTTTCTGTCACTGCACAGACATCGATGTTCTCCATACTGGGGATGGCCTTGGGAGCATGCATATTGGGGTTTACACATCTGGCATTGGTCAGCATTACCCTTATGTTTCTTTCCACTTATGTTTTCTAGGGTGGTGGGTTAGTCTTTTCAGCCTTGCCTACAAAAGGCTCTATGGAGGTGGCAAAGGCCTTATCCAATATCCAGACGCCCAGGGGTAACAGGTGCAAGCCATCCCAAGAACAGCTGCGTGGCTTGTCAAGCATGACATCCCAAGCAGACAGACATTGGATCCCCTTGGAATGACACCAGTAAGTGTGCCACTTGCTATGACTGATCATTCCGTGTTTGTACTGTGGCATTATTCTTGGTAAGGGTAGGATGCTGCAAACGGTGAGTGTCATACCGGCCTGGACTACATAATCAGAGAGCTCATCTATGTCTCTTTTCATGTAGTCTAGGGAGGTACATTTCAGGTCATTCACACCAGCATGGACTATGACTGCATCATATTTCTACTTGCTTTGGAGTGACCTGCATACTTCTGTTATGTGGCGTATTGTGGCAGCCTACAGGCAGCTTACTGTACCATTTTCCCTTGTTCAGTCTGGTGTACGGGACAGCAGTGTGTCTGACTATGGAGTCACATATTACAACTGTATCAGGCATGTTGTTTCTCCTTCTGGCCTGTGACTGTTTGGCACACCAGCTTTGTGTACTATGTGTTGCATGTGCTATGTTTGGAGGTTGTTTGATTGGGTGTCTGCTTTAGAGGCCTCTGTTGGTGTGCTGTGTTTGTAATTTGTGCCTCCGGGAATATTTTTCTGTGTTTATGTGTTTGGTTTGCAGTTGTGATAGGTCTATGTAGGACTGTGTTTGTGGTGTGTGTGGTTACCTTCTCCTCCTGACTAGTTTTGGGAGTACTGAGTTGAGGGAGCTCAGCCTCCAGTTTGGATAGATGGTTGCATCTCTCACATATATTTGTATTTCTTGGGTGGAGTTGGGGTTGTCTGTGTACTTGGGGCAGGTGTAACATTGCCTCAGGATTCACAGATTCAACTTGTTGTGGCTGGCCTTAGTGGATTGTATGTGTGGACATATTTTATTGCCATACTACTGATCAGTGATTACTTCATTGTTTATGTTTGCTCTATCATGTAGTAGCTTCCTCATTCTCTTGCATGGTTTGGTTATGACTGGTGTCCACCATGCCAGATGCCTGCGTGTATGGCATTGTGTCTTGTTTTAATTTAGGATTGCATAATCCAAGCATTCCTGGCAGTGTTCATGGAATGGCTGTATTACAGGTTCTGAGGTGTGGCCCATATTTTGCACCTGCACAGGACCTTTAATGGATTCCACATCAGTTTGGAGGAGTGCAAATATTGCTTTACACATATTTTCCACTGTGGTTTTCTGGCCAGGGACTGTGGTCAGGATTTGTATATCCAGTGTGATTACTCTATGGTCTGGTTTTACCAGTGAGCAATACACTTCTCGCCTTGCCATCCAGTACCCATGTTGCTGATTATCACATCCAGTATGCTTACCCCTCTTGTGGGAGTGGTACGTTGTTCCTGGGCCTTTTGGTTTATGGATTCTATGAACTTTTGTCCTACACTGTTGGAGCTAGTATAATGCTCCCAGTCTATGTCTGGGTATTTTCAGTCACCCAATATAATGTGGTTTGGAGGACTTGATATATTCATGTATTCCAGCATAGGCCAGGTGCAGTTCCTGGTGTTGGGACAGTAGTCTGTAGCAGGCTATAAACTGGGGGGCAGTTTTAGCCACTGTTACTTGACCATGGCTAGTCCATGCTGCTTCTTGTTGTGGTACCAACATGGGGGTGTGGTTATCCTTGACAATTCTTGCTAGTCACCCTCCTTTTGTAGCTTGTTCCATGTTTTGAGGCTGTACAGCACAGTATGAGGTGTAACCTGGTAGTGAAAACAAGCTGGAAAACCGGTAAAGCAAAAACGGAACTTCTGCACCAATTCAAAAGCGTTTTAAAAGTTTTAAAGATTTATTCTCCAAGTCACTCGCCCACTGACAGCAATAAAAGTACAAGAAAAACAAGTAAACGTGAAACGCTGCATGCGTTTTTCGTTCCACTTAGTAGTCGAACTTCTTCAGACAAAAAATGTTCTATTACAATGCAGTTTTTATATGCATACATATGCTCTCAATTATCAAAATTAACTTGCCAATAATGTTTTAAAGTGCTAGTGCTATGACTTGAATGTCATAAGTTGTAAATTTGTACGAATAATTTAAAAACAAGTCATAAAAGGGTTCTGGCTAATTACATTCATTCATTATTTATATTTGACTGTATAATAAAATAAATTACACAAATACATATTTAAAAAAATACATATAATTAAATACCCACTTTCTAGTAGGTCCTTATTCTAAATACAAATATTTTATTAACAATTAATGTTGTATTGCATGGACTATTTACATTATATGTGTGTTTAAAAATTATTTTATTTTTATGAACAGTAAACTATATATGTGACTATCCAATTTTAGAATTTTCATTATTTATTAAGCCTTTTTGTACTAAAAACAAAATTAAATAAACAATTCTAGTCCAGCCTTCAAGCCATAACTTATATCTTTGGTGGGACTCATCTATGAATGTTCAATATACAAAACTAAGCCATACTGAATAATAATATTCACCTTTAAAGCTATCTCATGAGATTTTTAAGTTTTAAAATGCATGCTATAGAACATGTCTCGTTAATCCCTGGCTCTCTACACGCAGCTAACCTTAGCTGCCAAGCAAGTTCTTTTTTCTCCAGTTCCAATTTTAAAAAGTTTTCATTGGCACAATTAATATCTACAGGGTACCTGTTTATGCCATCTATAATCATAAAGGAGAGAAAGTGACCATGATTGTTACTGACATGTCTAGCTAAGGCATTTTCTTCTTTGCACTTTGTGATTGCATATAAATGTTCATATATTCGGTCACGCAATCGTCTGTCCGTCTTGCCAACATAGAAAGACGGACATTGTGTACATTGTGCCAAGTAGACTATGCCTTTGGAGTTACATGTAAACGACCCCTTTACGTAATAAACTACTGATCTTACTGTAAATGAGTTTGATGTCAAAATGTGCTTGCAATATTTACATAAGCCACATTTCTTAGTTCCCCCTCCTGTTCTTGATTTGTCAATTTTTGTTTCCAGTAGTTTTTTCATGTTTGTGCCCCTCCGATATGTTATTACCGGAGTAAAATTCAATATTTTAGAAACATTATTGTCCAATGAGAGGTAACACCAATATTTCCTTACTATTTTGCCTATCTCAATTGCTTCTAAACAATATGTGAATGTAAAGGCAATTGAAAAGTTACTATGTTCACCTTTATTTGTTTCCAAACATGTTTTTTCTAAGGGCTCATGTTCTAAGTCAGCTAAAGACATTTGATCTACAATTTCATTAGAACTGGATTTATTACTGTCTCTGCCACTCTTCAGAAGTGGTAAATAAAAACCTGAATATCTTTTTTCCTTGACTTCCTGGAAGATATTATCTAGGAATGACCTAGGGTAGGTCACATTCTTCTTCAAATTCACTCTCTAGTGTAGTCATCCTCGCTGCCCTAACCAGTTGTCCTTTTACGACAGCTTTTTTCTGGAATAAGGGATGCATACTAGAAAAGTGAAGATAGCTGTTAGAATAGGTGGGCTTCCTAAAGATTTTTGCTGTAAGCCTATCCCTATCTTTCTTCAATTCCACATCCAAGAAGTTAATACATTTTTCTTGAAAGTTGTAGGTAAATTTCAAGAAAGATGTTGTTGAGTTTAAAAACTCTACAAATTGACCCGCTTCATTTTTATTACCTTTAAATAAAATGAAGATGTCATCCAAGAATCGTCTGTAACTACAACACATTTCTTTCCATTGACTACTGAAAATAGAGTTATTCTCCCAATGGGCTAAAACCAAATTCGCAAAACTAGACCCTACAGGGGAGCCCATTGCCACTCCAATTTCCTGCACAAATAATTTTCCTTCGAATGACACAAAGTTGTTTCTCAAAATAATATCTAGGAGCTGTTCGATTAATAGGCACTCATTGTTGTCAGCCCCTTTTGACCTGATAAAATCGACAACCCATTCAGTCCCTAGGTCATGCGGAATGCATGAATATAAATTTACTATGTCAATTGTTAGAAAATTAATCTTTTCATCAAATTTAATGGTTTCCATGTGTTGTAAAAAGTCCCATGAGTCTTTAAGAATTTGTTGTTCTGCTTTCACATATTCTTTTAGGTAGTTGTCCACTAATTTAGCACATGGGTAAGTGACAGACTGTCTTGCATCTACCAGTGTCCTAAAAGGTGGGTTAGTAACATTTTTGTGCAGTTTAGGAATCCCAAAAATCTTTGGGATCCTCGGAGCCAGCATAGTTACATAATTGTACTGTTCCATTGTTAGTAACTCATCTGTATACAAGTCACTAAGGAACATCTTAATTCTACTATGTGCTTGATTCATTTCATTTCTACTAACTGGCTTGTAGGTGTTGCTTTCTAACAGTTTAAACATAGTGTTAGAATAATCATTCTTATAAAATACTACCAAGCCACCACCTTTATCAGGCTTCATAAATCTAATAGGCAATTCCCTTAGCAGGTCTAATAGTGCTTTTTCTTCCAATGACGTATTAAAGTGTGAATTTTTAATTTTTAATTAGCCAGAACCCTTTTATGACTTGTTTTTAAATTATTCGTACAAATTTACAACTTATGACATTCAAGTCATAGCACTAGCACTTTAAAACATTATTGGCAAGTTAATTTTGATAATTGAGAGCATATGTATGCATATAAAAACTGCATTGTAATAGAACATTTTTTGTCTGAAGAAGTTCGACTACTAAGTGGAACAAAAACGCATGCAGCGTTTCACGTTTACTTGTTTTTCTTGTACTTTTATTGCTGTCAGTGGGCGAGTGACTTGGAGAATAAATCTTTAAAACTTTTAAAACGCTTTTGAATTGGTGCAGAAGTTCCGTTTTTGCTTTACCGGTTTTCCAGCTTGTTTTCACTTCCTGGTTTGCTGACCCGTGTTGGTGTAACCTGGTAGTGTTAGGGTGCTGTTGTGAGCCTTGACTCAGTTTTCTTTTACAGCAAAGATATCAACATTCTCCATACTGGGTGAGTTTAGACTGCATGCATCTTGCTGTTTCGACTTATCCCTTATCTTATTCTTATCCCTTCTGATACCTATGGAGATAGGTTTGTGTTTCGAGCCTTACCTATTCAGGGCACACTGTGGGTAACAACAGCCTTTGCCAGTATCCATATGGCCTGCACTGATAGGTGCACGCCAGTCCTAGCAGGTGGAGCATCATGTCATGCTCAGCATGTCATCCCAGACTGGCACACATTGGATCCCCTTTGACTAACTGCGATACTTCAGTCAATTATTGCACTTGATCATCTCATTGTCATATTGTGGCATGATGCTTGGTGAGGGTAGGATGTTAGTCAGGGTCCTCAGGTGTGCATATAGTACATGGTGTTACATTACTTAACACATGGCATTCATGCCTCAGGTGGTGATGCAGGGCTGCCTCTGTCTGATGCGCATATTACACTTCCCTGTACATGTTTGAGAGCAGGTCATGTCATTGTAGGCATCCATGTTATTATTTGAGTGAGTCAGAGGGGGTATCATTCCCAGGGTTCCTACTGAGCCAGTGTATGTGCTATGCGTTGCCTCTTTGCCAAGGCCAGGGCATACTGGGCATGCCTCCTTCTGCCTACTGGGGCAGGCTCAGGTTGTTCCTCCTCTGAGTCACGCTCTGCCTGTGATGGCCTTGGCAATGGTGGGGGGCTGTTTGGCCCGGCCCTATGCTGGTCCTGCTGCAGCTGTTTTCGCAAGATCATATTATGTAGCATAGCACATACCATGACAATTTGGGTACATGTAGTTGGTGTGTACTGCAAGGCTCCACCAGATGTGTCCAGACACCGGAACCGTGACTTGAGCAGCCCAAACACACGCTCTATTACATTACGTGTTTGTGCGTGTGCCTCATTATAGCATTCCTGTTCAGGTGTGTGTGCGTTTCTGATGGGTGTCATCAGCCACGGCTCCAGTGCATAACCTGCATCCCCCACTAGGTGTCCGTGCGGGATGTCCCCATTGGCAAATGTCTGGTACAGCTGCGTCAAATGCCAGATGTAGGAATCATGGTAGCTCCCAGGACAGCCAGCACACACATTCATTATTATGCCCTGGGCATCACACACGACCTGGCAGTTGATGGAGAGGAAGCCCTTGCGGTTGATGTATGCCCTACCCCGCTCACCGGCTGGTGCTTTGATGTGTATGTGCGTGCAGTCTATTGCACCCACTACCTCAGGGTATTCCGCTATTTGCTGGAAGAGACGCATATTGCTGGCCAATACCTCACGGGCATTGGGGAAATATACATGATCACCGACATGTGCTGACATGGCATCCAGGAACTGGTGCAGTACCCTGGAGGCTGATGCCTGTGATATCCCCATCATATCACCAGTTGGTCTCTGGAAGGTACCTGTTGCTAGTATTCTTAGGCCAACACATACCTTGGTTTCAACTGGGATGGGTTCCCCTCTGTTGGTTCTGTGTGTGAGGCGTGGCCTGCACAGCTCCACTATTTGCTGCAGGAGGTCTCTGTCCACTCTATAGCGCTCTACAATCTCCAGCTCATGTAACCCGTGGTAGGTGACCCTGGGCCTGTACACTCTTCTCCGTCTCCTCACTGTGGGTTGTCTGGCACCATCTGCATTGTCACCACCCTCAGCAAGTCGCCTATGTCTCATTATGACAGCTATGGCAGCCCCTAACATTTCTGCTCTGAGTTCAGCTTTTCAGTTTTCACTTCTAATAACTTACTCCTGTCTTGCAGTGTCTCTTGAGAGAAACATCCTGCACTGCTGTTTGCAGAGTTTTAAGTGCTGGGCTGGGCTACTATTCTGCCTGTGTAATTGCCTGCTTCTAATTGTTTTCACCTGCTAGCTCCAGCAGTATTCCCTGCTAGCTTCCTACTAAATCTGTTGCTTCCTTTTTCCTCTCTGTTTCCTCAGGGAGGAGCCATGTGCAAACCAGCAGAAACATGCTCACAGTGGCTTACACGCATGCACACATGCTTACATGGTTTAGAATCTGCTTATTCAGATTAAAACACGTGCACACCCGCACAAACAGTGTTAAACATCTCCCAACACACTCCCACATGTTCAGTCTGCCTTACACGCGCGCACACTGCCTTACTCGCGCTTCATGGCGTGCACACGTGCGCATGCACGCCCAGCAAGAAACTTTGGTGTAGGCAACAGTGTACACCTTCCATTTCTTGACTTTCTCATGCTTATCTAGTGGCACACCTCTTTCCATGATATCTGTCTGACATCTGTCATGTAACTCTGACCTCCAATGAACTGCATTTCTTTCTACCATTCCCCCCTGTGATGTCACCTATCTCCTACTCTGTTCCTCCCCTTCTGTAACTCTTACACTACTCAGACTGTGCTCATTTGCTATGTGACAGTGGAATTCAGTATCCTAACACTCATTTGCATCAGATTGCCTACTAATGCTTAGTTACATCTCTTAGACTCAGCTTCCCCCCTTAGCAACCACTACACGGTGGCCATGTTGGTTTTGGTCTGCTGGTCCCTGCATTGACATTCCATGTATTGCATAAAACCCACATTTGTGGGTTTATAACTTTCGTTTTTATGTTTTATACAGTGCAGCCCATTTGCGCGGGGCTGCACTGGGATTAAACATCGGCGATCGCCGAAAAAAAAAATTATATTTTTAATATATTTGCATCAGGTTACCTTGCCAATGGCCACATATTTGGCCATTGGCATGCTGCCTGACACATATGCACCCTTTATTTGGAGCTGACATGGCTCCGTTGTGGTTTTTGCAGAAACGTACTCAGTTGTCAACTGAGTACATTTCTGCAGCTAAAACAGCTCTTACACGGGCTGTTTTGGGCTTCCTGGATCGCTAATCATCTTCATTTGCATGCTATTCGGCTGCAGGTGAGGTGATTAGCTTATCCACGCCCACTCCGTGTAAGAGACGTTTTAGCTGGTCTCTTACACGGACTTTGGGCTGTTCCTGGATCGCGAAGGCTGCATGGAGTCTTACACTACTCTTAGACTCCGTGCAAGCCTTCGTGAATCCTGCCCATGATGTACAACTGAAGACCAGTATTTTAAATGTGTAGAGGAGAATTTTCTTTACTGAAAGAGTGGCCAGTCTGTGGCCTGTGCAGAGTGAGAAAGTAAATGCTTAGACAGATACAGACTGGCAAAAAGTCACTTTTCTGGGAGCATAGCTGTGTTCTACATGTCTGAAATGAATGTACATAATCCTGAACAGGAATCCTAAGACATCTGTTTACAAATGTATCAAAATATGCCTGTTCAAAATTATATCTCTTAAGATCCAAAGACATGTGTCTGGAGCATTTCTCCCCAGGCTACCACTGAAAATAGGCTCTGTCCTAGATGGACTTTCCTGGTCAACAAATGTTAAAAAAAAAATTACAAAACTGAGCTGAAAAAAACCCAGAAAAAAAACGGCAAACATTGTGTGGGCAAATACAAGTCTTTAGGTAGTAGACAGAAGGTAAAACAGATGCAGAAAATAAAAGAGGAACAAACACCGACATGGACCATAACTGGTTAGTCATATTCTGCACTACAAGAAGCCAGAAGATGAAGATGGGGAGTCGTAAGCAGTGATGTAGGACTGGAGAGTGGACATTGCTGTTACCAGACAAGCATGGGTCATTGACAAGAGGGGATACGGACACAGAGATGCCTGGGTATAGGTTGTTCTGGAATTATATAAATGGAGACATAAGAATGAAGTAGCAATCCACATAAAGAAGTGTGTCACATGAAAGGTCAGAGAGGAGGAAGAATGCTAATCCAGGAATAGGGCAGGATATATCTGGGGTTAGAAGCTAAATTAAATACACTGGGAATTACAGTACTGAAAATGGGGAGAGAATTGGTAGACTGATACAGTGTGTCATCCACCAGGAAAAAAGACAGAAAAATGACAAAGTGGAAGAGAGAGAATAATAGAGTGGAAGACGAAAAGGGTAATATTCTTGGGGGAGCTGTCTCAACCAGAATCACAGTGGGAGATTCCAGGCTCCAAGGAAGATAAGCAGTAGGAAATTATTTAGGTTTTGGACTAGGAGGGGCCAGTCAGATGTGTTTCTAATGAATGCAGAAAAGTGTCTTGCCATCCAAGTTAAGGTCCTGTTACCCAACAGAGATCATGTCTCAGTGTTGTTTAGAGTAAGGGGAAAATAAAAACACAAAGTCAATGTTGAGAGATTTACAGAGTAAATTTTGATATGCTACAAGGTGTGGTCAAGGATTAGTTAGACGACTTGGAAAAAAAAATCAAGGTAGTAAACAAGTTATGGAAGTGGATTTGATATGGAATACTCATGGCTAGGTAGAAGAGTGTAATGAAAAAGCAAAAACAAGAAAAAAAAGCAATACAAAAGGAACAGATGGGCAAAGCATCTGTACAGGAACATGAGGCTAGCAATTAGGGCAAAACATGGGGTCTACGAAAAGGTGAGAAGGAATGGATAGAGAGGTACACTATAAGTAGGTTTACAAAGATGATAAGGACAGCAAAGGCTAAGGGGAATTAGTAAAATGATTCAAAAGGGAAGGAAGTTATTTTATGTACATTGTAAAAAAAGGATGGGATGGGCAAAACTGGCCAGGCTAAGCAAAGATAGGAGGGTGAAAGAAGAGGTAGGAAAAACAAAAGTGCTGAATTAATAGTTTACTTTAGTCTTCACAACAGAAAAAAAGGGAGGGTGCCATGCTAGTAGGGATAGGTTCACAGGTGGTTACTAGGCTATTGATCCTAATGAAGGTCTTTATAAGCCTAGCCATGTGGAACTAATATAATACTAGAGGAAACCCAATATAAAGGATCTCGCAACTGCCCATATCTAGGAGGATCATAGGTGAAATCCCTGGCAGGAATTTCCAGTTTCCCATCCAGTCATCCAGGCTGCATTTAAACAGGGTCATAGAGGGGCTCTGTTTTATGTGAATTTGCAGGTTATTCCAGAGGAGTGGCACCTTCTGAGAGACATAATCTCTCTTTCCAGCAGGTCCTATTTGTCACAGGCCAAGTTAAGGTCCCTGAAGTGGGTGACCCTTGCCGCATTTGACTTCTGGATGTGCAGAATTTCCTTTAGGTTTGGGTCCAAGATTGCTCTGTCAGCCAGGCACAAGTTTCTTCTAAGTAGTCTGTATGCTACGTAGTACAGTGATAGTGATTTCAGTCTGTCAGTGTATGACATGTGCTGAAGTCCCTGAATTTTCTCGGTTAGAAATCTCTGAGGTCTCTCAAGTTTCTGCTGGTGCCTGGTAGGGTACATACCAAAGGAAGCATAGGTCTACTATACAAGGTCAACATTTCAGAATGTCAAAGACCATATGGCCAAGATCATATGATCGACATTCGAAATGCCATCCATGTAATAAAAAAAACCACAACAATAACTTACCTTCACACTACTAGCAGAGGGGTTACTCCCCCCTGTGCCCCCCAGAACCCCAGTAACTTAAATATAAAAACTCTGAGATCACACTACAGTGCGGAAGATGGAAATCTTTCCATTCTGCACTGTACAGAGATGCCAGTTCCACATGGACGACATTTCGAATGTCGATTATATGATCTCAGCCATATGGTCTTCGACATTCTGAGATGTCGACCATGTGAAGGGGACCCAGGGAGCATTGTACTAAATTATTGGCCTGATGATGGTCAAGTACAGAGGAGTTATGACCTCTTACACTCTTGAAGCAATGCCTTTGCTAATGAGGTGTGTGATGTAGAGTGCCTTCCTTACCATAGTAAACACATGGTGATCAAAGTTTAGGCTATAGTCAACTCGCATTCCCAAATTTCTCACTACTGAGTTGTTACTTAGGGTATTATTATTTATATGATATCTTCAGGGATATAATTTTTACTGAAGGAGATGATAATGCATTTTTTAGCCCGTGGCTTTAGCACCAATCATTGGTTTGTGTAAGTCCTTTTTAAGTATAAATACCAGTTGTAGTGAACATAACCACAAAATAGTAGATATCCAGTAGATGTAAAATATATATAATAGAAAACTGCCACAACACGTATTCAGAAAAAGTGTTGTGGCAGTTTTCTATCTACATTTAATAAATTGGATATTTTATTACTTGGTGGCATGATCATTCATCTAGAGAATGTGTAGTGGCAGTTTTTTACGTATTTTACATCTACTGGATATCTACTATTTTGTGGTTACGTTCACTACGACTGGTATTCTTGCTTGTTTGTGACTTTTCACCAGGTGTACACCATTTTTCCTTTGGTCCTTTTTAAGTATAGTGACATCATTGGTTTTGTGAGTCCATTTTTAAGTATATTGACATCATTTGGGATTCAATGATTGCACCTAATTTACAGTCATCAGCAAACTTAGTCAGCCACAGCCCCTCTGTTTTGGCCTGAACTTCTGAGAAGTATATTCAAAATAATAGGGGGCCCAGCACTGACCACTGTGGAACCCCATTGATTTCAGGACTGCTGGTTGAGATAAAGTAACCAAAAGAAAGGCACAGCATATCAGCAAGTGAAAGTTTAATGACACTCCACACGTAAAATCACAGCACAAGCAGAGCCAAACAAAAAAAGCATCAATGTGTTTTAAAGTCCCATGAGTCTTTTAAAATATTTGGGTAATCCATAACCAGTGACTTCAGGTGGACGTCTATATATTTGGCTAAAGGGGCTGTCAAAGAGCCCTCCGCTGACACAATAGGTCTAAGGGGTGGATCTAAGTGGTTCTTGTGGACCATGGGTATACCAAAAATGGAGGGAATTTTTGGTTTTTCAACATGTAAGTAATTGTAGGTTTCTAAGTCAATAACCCCCTCCAGAAGTAAATCATTCAAACATATTGAAACTTTCCTTGTGGCTATATTAAACTCATTCAGGGACACTCTTTTATATGTATTTTCGTCATTCAACATTTCGAACATTTTAACTTTGTAGTCTATTTGGGCCATAAGAAACCCCCCCCCCCCTTGTCTGGCTTCATAATTCTAAGATTTTTGTTAGTTTTACAGGATTCTAAGATGTTTAATTCATCCTGTGGAGGGGCTTATTGACTTAGAAACCTACAATTACTTACATGTTGAAAAAACAAAAATTCCCTCCATTTTTGGTTTACCCAAGGTCCACAAGAACCACTTAGATCCACCCCTTATACCTATTGTGTCAGCGGAGGGCTCTTTCACAGCCCCTTTAGCCAACTATATAGACGTCCACCTGAAGTCACTGGTTATGGATTACCCAAATATTTTAAAAGACTCATGGGACTTTTTAAAACACATTGATGCTTTTTTTGTTTGGCTCTGCTTGTGCGGTGATTTTACATGTGGAGTGTCATTAAACTTTCACTTGCTGATTTGCTGTGCCTTTCTTTTGGTTATCAGTGACAGCTTGGGCACACAGACCACTTTTTGTGTTTATTAGTTGAGATAAAGTACCCAACTCTGACTGACTGTAGTCTGTCAGTAAGCCAGTTAGCAACCCACCTGATGACATAAGGACTGATATTCAACTGGAAGAGTTTATCAATGATGCCTGAATATAGGATTGTGTCAAAGGCTTTGGCTAAGTCAAGGTAGGCTGCATGCACATATTTGCCTTCATCTATGGCTCTGGTGATGATTTCAAAGAAGTCCGCCAGGTTTAACAGGCATGACCTGCCTTTGACAAAGCCAGACTGTGTCAGAAAAGGGTTTGGTTTATTTATAAGGTCCATGATGATTCATTCCATGGCCTTACAATTAGGGCTGGTTAAGCTTATGGGTCTATAATTTCCAGGGTCTGTTGGTGTACCCCATTTATGAAGGGGGATGACGGTTTGTTGTTTTCCATTCAGCAGGGACAAAACAAGTACTCAGTCTGTGGTTGAAGACAGTACCTAATGGAGTTGCTAACTCATGTTTTATGTAAACTGAGATGCCATCCAGTCCCATAGAGGCTGTGCTTTTGGCCTTGGAGACAACATTAACGACATGCTCTTTGGAGATGCAAGGTGGGGAGATGTAGAGGGAATGCTTTGTGGAATGTTTGAAGGGGATGGGGGTTGAAATTTTTGCCATACTTGTCAACTAACAGGTTATCTATTTTCATAGGATCAGTGTGTATGATGCCATCCACAGCTAGCTCAGCACACATCTGGGTTCTACCTTTTAGGTTATGGATACAGCTGAAGAATGCCTTATGATTATCCTTAGCTATGGTTGCTAAATTTTTTTGAAGATGTCCTTAGAGGATGTTACAAGTTGTCTAGTTTTTTTTTTTTTTCAAGAAGAGGAGGGTGGTCTTCCAATGCTGGGACCTCTCTTTTTTTATTTTTAGACAGCAACTTCTTCTTCTTGTTGTACAACTTCTTAATCCTAGATCCTATCAGCTGTGTCAATACATTTATATACATGTTTGCACATGGCATTTGTGTATACCTTAGTATAGTTGTCAATGCCATCTGCAGAAACTAGAGGTTGGAAGTTATTTATGACATCACTTAGAAGGCTATAACTAGATTTGGTGAAATGTTTTAGTCTGATTCACCTAAGAAGGGTTCAGGTGCAGGATGCAGGGCAGAAATGAAGAGAGGACAGACAGCAGAATAAACACAAATGAGATTCAGAGGAACTGGCTGCTCTTAATGAGTATAAAGCAGAAGGACCAGATTGGCTGTCTCCCAGAGTCCTCAGAAATCTGGTCAGATGGAAGCATGCCCTTGTAGTGTGTTTGCAGATACCTTGATAGAGATCTTCAACAGTTAACTGACTAATGCAAAAGCATCAGAGGACTGGAGGACAGCAATTGCTTTTACAAGGGATAGAGCAGAAAAATGCCAGCAACTACAGAACTGTTAGCTTAACAGCGGTGTTGAGGAAACTCATCAACAAAATCCTGTATGGAATACTGGCTGCACTTCTAGTTCATAACAATCAACATGGGTTCTTGGTCAGAAGGCATTGCCAGTCAAACCTCATCCACTTTTATGAGTAGATTACAGGTTAATTTGATGGGAGTACCAGTAGGCATAGTCTTTGAATCAGTCCCACACAAAAGGCTGATTGGAAAACTGAAAGGAAGGCAATTAATACCAGGAACGAGGAACTGGAGAGTTGCATGGATTAATGGTACAAAATAGAGGGTTATGGTGAGAGGAACAATGTCAGGAATTAGAGGAAGAGCTAGTAGAATACCACATGGTTCTTTCCTGAGTCTAGTACTCTTTAATGTGTTTTTCTCAGACACATATGAAGGGCTAGAGGACAGGATCAAACTCTTTGCTGATGATAAAAACACAGTTTCTACAGTGGGGGACTGGGGCCTTTGACAAAGCCAGACTGTGTCAGATCAAGGGTTTGGCTTACTTATGAGGTCCATGATGATTTGTTCCTTGGCCTTACAAATAGGGCTGGTTAAGCTTATGGGTCTATAATTCCCAGGGTCTGTTGGTGTACCCCCTTATGAAGAGGGATGATGGTTGTTGTTTTCAATTCAGCAGGGACAAAACCAGTAC
This sequence comes from Protopterus annectens, assembly GCF_019279795.1. Lineage (NCBI taxonomy): Eukaryota > Metazoa > Chordata > Ceratodontiformes > Protopteridae > Protopterus > Protopterus annectens. Next base: position 1,197,809,347 of record NC_056731.1, on the reverse strand, counting down.
TCAGGCTGTGGTTGAAGACAGTACTTAATGGAGTTGCTAACTCATGTTTTAAACCATTCAAAATGCAAACTGGGATGCCATAGGCTGTGCTTTTGGCCTTGGAGACAACGTTAATGACATGCTCTTTGGAGATGCAAGGTGGGGGAGATGTAGAGGGAATGCTTTGTGGAATGTTTGAAGGGGAAGGGGGTTGAAATTTTTGCCAAACCTATCAACTAACAGGTTATCTATTTTTATAGGATCAGTGTGTTTGATGCCATCCACAGCTAGTTCAGCACACATCTGCTTTCTGCCATTTAGGTTAGGGATACAGCTGAAGAATGCCTTATGATTATCCTTAGCTATGGTTGCTATTTTTTTAAGTTGTCCTTAGAGGATGTTACAAGTTGTCTAGTTTTTTTTTTTTTTTCAAGAAGAGGAGGGTGGTCTTCCAATGCTGGGACCTCTCTTTTTTTATTCTTAGACAGCAACTTCTTCCTCTTGTTGTACAACTTCTTAATCCTAGATCCTATCAGCTGTCTCAATACATTTATATACATGTTTGTACATGGCATTTGTGTATACCTTAGAATAGTTGTCAATGCCATCTGCAGGAACAAGAGGTTGGAAGTTATTTATGACATCACTTAGAAGGCTATAACTAGATTTGGTGAAATGTTTTAGTCTGATTCACCTAAGAAGGGTTCAGGTGCAGGATGCAGGGCAGAAATGGGCAGAAGAGAGGACAGAGAGTAGAATAAACACAAATGAGATTCAGAGGAACTGGCTGCTCTTAATGAGTATAAAGCAGAAGGACCAGATTGGTTGTCTCCCAGAGTCCTTAGAAATCTGGTCAGATGGACGTACGCCCTTGTAGTGTGTTTGCAGATACCTTGATAGAGATCTTCAATAGTTAACTGACTAATGCAAAAGCATCAGAGGACTGGAGGACAGCAATTGCTTTTACAAGGGATGGAGCAGAAAAATGCAAGAGACTACAGAACTGTTAGCTTAACAGCGGTGTTGAGGAAACTCATCAACAAAATTCTGTATGGAATACTGGTTGCATTTCTAGTACATAACAATCAACATGTGTTCTTGGTCAGAAGGCATTGCCAGTCAAACCTCATTCAATTTTATGAGTAGATTACAGGTTAATTTGAAGAGAGTACCAGTAGACTTGGTCTTTGAATCAGTCCCACACAGAAGGCTGATGGGAAAACTGAAAGGAATGCAGGTAATACCAGGAATGAGGAATTGGAGAGTTGCATGGATTAATGGTACAAAATAGAGGGTTATGGCGAGAGGGACAATGTCAGGGATTAGGGGAGGTACTAGTAGAATACCACATGGTTCTTTCCTGAGTCTAGTCCTCTTTAATGTGTTTTTCTCAGACACATATGAAGGGCTAGAGGACAGGATCAAACTCTTTGCTGATGACACAAACACAATTTCTACAGTGGGGGACTGGGGAATGCATCTGGCAGAGGAATTAGAAAATCTTAATAAGTGGGCAGAAAAGTGGCATTTGAAGTTCAATGCAAATAAATGCAAAGTACTGCTTTTAAGCAGGGATGCAAACAATGAATTCCATTTTTGTACTCACAAACACTGTTTCCCCAACAAACCTGGTATTTAGAAATAGACATTTCACTGAAAATAAACAATAATGACTGTTTAACATAAGCAAATGACACCAGAGTCAGTCAGTTTCATCCATAGTGTCTCGCAATTATAGCCACTTTGTTGACTGTATACACCTCAGATTCTCTTCAAGGTATATGCTACACAGAACTTGACTAGCAAAAAGCAACTATATCTTCAAGGGAAAGAAAAGGCTGTCCATGGCATGGCTTTCCATTTTGTACTGTACTATACCATATAGTTGTCTGACTGTGACAAACATAATGGGCACAATAATGCAATAATGTGCTTCAGCTTTGTTTCAGACAAAGAGTAGCCACTGTAAAGTATTCTAATTTACTTCATACAAAAAAGAGAGCAGCCCTGAAAAGCCAGAGTAATGACTATTCAACATGATCATACAGGATCAGTCAATTTAATCCACAGAGAACCACTGTACTCAGTAATTATAGCCACTTTATTGACTGCATAAACTTCAGATTCTAAGTGAGATATATACTAAAATATTTTCAGGATTCTAGAATGGAGAGGACTTTGAAGGAAAGCTTGTTACAGTGTCAAGGACAGATGCATGTAAAAAAATCTAATGACTTTCTAGAAACATCTGCTGTCACCAGAGTTATTAACTGTGTAAAAACAACCCTTCTTGGTATATCAGGAAGAATGTTCATATCTTTGTCTAACCTCTTTGAAATTTCTACTCAATGTGCCACTAGCTGAATATATTCACCATAGTTTAATCATGAATGATTGGTGCTTTAACTTCCTCGGTGGGCCTCCTGAATGATAACCACTCTTCCAAATTTTAGTTGTGTCACATGCTCAGCTCTTTTAAAAATATTTGTTGAAATATTCATTTATAACCTCAAGATTAGATAATGATTTGATACTGCCTGATGCACTCTGTCTAAAAATTTCACAGAGGAGCTAGCCATCTCACTGTGATCACCCACTTAATCTTGTTCAGGATCTCAAGAGGGCGGAAGCCTATCCTGGCACTTGGTGGATACAAGACAGTAATATCAGCACAGCAGTATATCATCTCTGTTGCGCTCGCACACACACACACACACACACACACACACACACACACACACATACACACACACACACACACACACACACACACACACACACACACAGACACACACACACACACACACACACACACACACACACACACACACACACACACACACACACACACACCTATGAGTAATTCTATGGATTAACAGTTCACATATGATATGTCTATGGGGATGTGAGAGGAAACTGGAATACCCAACAAAAGCTCAAACAGAAGGCTCCTACTATGGACCCCAGCCCAAAACAAACTGAACAAAGGACTAACCCTCTATCTTGTGGAAATGAACTTGGCAGAATATTTGAGAAGTTCGTCCATGATGCAGGCTGCCTTAGTATGTGATGCATTTATCTACAGAAGTGTGGAATAAGGAGCCAGTTGATGGATGATAAAGTCCAGGAAATTGGAACCATTTCCAGCTATACATTAGAAGAGCTGATATAGCTTAGTCTTAAAGCACATAGGAAAGTCCCTGTTTCTTCCTCGTTGCTAAAGCCATTATCAGTGTGGAATTCCATCCAAGGTTTTCTCCTGATAAATTAAGCAAGGACTCTAGTACTACAGGCAGCTATCTCAGAGCTTGAAAAACTCTTCTATCCAAGTAGGTGAGGATGTTATAGCTTGCCAGAAAATTAGAAATGTATCATAACTTAGGTTAGTGGCTTATACTGGAGAAGGGTTAGAAGGGTTATAGTGATCTTTAAATTGATATAATTATTGATATCCCCACACTTGGCTATTTTGTTTCAGTAGTAAATATTGTGTTGGACAGTGCAAATTTAGAATTTACTAGTCGTGGCTTGAGCCTCTTGGTAGGTAACTAGAATACCTAGCTTATGCAGAACAATCCAAACTTCTGTCCAACATGTGATTTTCCCTGGGCTGTACACATTAACAATAACTAGTTTGAAGTTCTTAGTACTAATAAAATGTATGTGTCACATCAATTATCACATATACAATTTACAACGGATAGTGCATTCATGCAACCTCTGCTGTTATTACTATATCACTACTATATAAGTGGAAACCAGGTCACATGCAGATAGTACATAATGGCCAGTAGACTGGCATATGTGGCACACTGTGATGAAATGCTCTTTCATGACAACAATGGTGGCAAACATTTACACTATATCTGACAGCACCTTGTACATGATTGTGTAAGTTGAAGATGTGCCCTGTAATACACTGTGTAAAGCCAGACATAAGTAATGTCTTTTGGCTTTTCCCGGTTAGGGGTCGCTACAGTGGAATGCCGGTCCACTTATGATTGGAAGTAGATTTTTATGGTGCCAAGGTGCCAGCCCGATGGCCAATCTTCAACGAAGGTGCACCCATTCGCACATGCACCTACCTGCATGTCTTTAAATGTCACTCAACCACAGTAAGGACATGCAGACTCCACACAGAAGGCACTCCAGCCAAGAATCAAACCGGAGAACTTCTTGCTGTGAGGCGAAAATGCTAACCGCTGCACCACCATGGCCTATGCAAAGCCAGACAGAACTGCAATAATTAGCATGGTGTGTTCATATGCATTTTGTTAATTGTACACATGCACAATATTTGCATTATTGCTCATGATGGTATCTCTAGTTTTTAGACACATTTATGTAGTATTTTCCTTATGTTCTGTAATGTGTACAAATGGCAGTGGATGATGCAAAAGTCAAACTTAGTGCAGGAGGAGGAGAATGCTGTCAGAATGTGTGTCCTACAATGTTATGGTATGATACTGTTGCACAATGATGGTAAGGTATGGAATTGAGTGTCTATATGTGAGTGTGAGGTGGAGTATAAGTGTGGATGAGTGTGTATTATCTGTGATCTTGGGTGGAGGGCATATTTGTCAATGGGAAAGTCTGGGATTTTAACCATTTAAAATTAAATAAAACAGTGCACTAAGAACCACATAAAAAAGCATGGAAAATGGCAACTCCCTAATAAACACACCAAAAAGTAATCTGGCCACAGTTTAATAAATTGTTGCATAGGGCCATACTGGGATGTTGCATATATCTGTGTGTGTGTGTGTGTGTGTGTGTGTGTGTGTGTGTATGTGTATATGAATGTCTGAATGTGTGTGTGTGTGTGTGTGTGTGTGTGTGTGTGTGTGTGTGTGTGTGTGTGTGTGTGTGTGTGTGTGTGTGTGTGTGTGTGAAAGAGAATGAGAGAGAGAAAGAAAAATATATATATATCTGAAAGAGGCATTCCAGTACCTTCAGGGAGAGACAGGGTGCATGACTACACTATATTCCTAATTATACAATGACTGGCCATTAACATTCAAAAATGAGCAGGCTGATTGTTCAGCCCAACCAGCATGCCCATTGTAAATCGAGCATATACCAATAGAAAAAAGTCTGGTTGCCCAGACATTCTTCTATTAACATATGCTATAGCTTTTTCTTGACTGTAAAAAAATAAATAATAATAAAATTTGACATATGGACAGTCCGTATGTATGAGACAGATGGGACAGAGAATAATAAAAGGAAAATCAGGTACTTTATGCAAAACTACAGAAAGTACCTGATTTTCCTTTATTTTCTCTGTCCCATCTCTCTCATACCTCCCAAATGTCCTGATTTCATACTGTGTGTGTATATATATATATATATATATATATATATATATATAACTAAAATTAACCGCACTCAAAAAAATTGAACGAAGAGAAGAAATTTTAACTAAGAAATTAACTTCGTGACAATAAAAGCATTCAATAAAATAGTAAAAAACACCAACAACTCTTGTAGAACTTTAGCGCTTTCGTCTTATTTATTATCAAGACTTCTTCAGAAAGACATGTTTCATAAGTATGAGCAACCATTTTCACTTCCTTTATATACATTAGTTCTAGCAGGCCATTTAAATTAACAACAGTTCCTTTCCAATAGAAAAGTGTGAACAAGCAGGGTGCTGTGTGCATTTTCATTAACATTACAATTGCAGTTACATAAGGCAAATTGGTCAGACAGTAATAGCCTTGTGGTGCCGTGTGCATACTAAAAGGGATAGTGTGCAAAAAGGGATTGTGTGCAAAAAGGGATTGTGTGCAAAAAGGGATTGTGTGCAACAAAGGGGATTGTGTGCAAAAAGGGACTGTGTGCAAAAAGGGATTGTGTACAAAAAAAAAAAAAAATGGTTGGGGGGGGGGGGGGACCAGGAAAGATGACAGTCATGCTGTGATGATTCTAATATAAACATGTAACTTATGAGTGTTTGCCTCTAAAGGTAAGTAAAGAAGGGAACGGAGGAAGGTGGAGGAGTCAGGTAGAGAGTCCTACTATGCTTTGGCATCGGTGTGTGTGTAGAGAAATGTGTGGGTATGCCACCTGATGGGGGAGTGGGAGGAATGCGGTGTGGACTTGAGGGGGGGCTGTTAGAAAATACCCAGAGTATCTAGTGGACAGAAAATACCCAGAGTATCTAGTGGAAAGAAAATACCCAGAGTATCTAGTGGACAACCTGTTCCAAGAGATCATACAGCACAGACACTCCAGGTACCCACCAATCCTGGAAAAGGGATTCACAGCAAGGGCACAGAACGGACCGAACAAAAAGGACTGGGTGTCAAGTTTCCCCCTTCCAATTTCCACCGATATGTTTGGAATTAGAGGGGTCTTCACCAACAATTGGGACATCTTGGGAGGAGAAAAAGGTCTGACAAAGTTACTTGGGACATCCCCAAACTTCTGTTTCAAACAAACCTCTTCTTTTGGTGGTGCGTTCGAGAGGAATAAAAGCCCATCCCCACAGAGCAAAGTATCGACAGAACCTGGAATGTCTGACTGCGGCAAGTGTGTTGCCTGTGTACACATACAAAAAAACAACAATGTCACCTTCCCGCACTGCAACAGAACTGTCGGTCTACATGACCACTATGACTGCAACACAAAAAATGTAGTCTACTGTGCTTTCTGCGAACACTGTGGGAATTTCTATATCGGCAAAACAAACAGGAAGCTGAGTAGCCGTATTAAAGAACACACTGCAGCAATACACAAACAGGACAGTTTGAATGCCTTGGCTAAACACAGTACTATTTGCCCAAACTTCACAGGATTCAAATTCACAGTGCTGGAAAAAATAACAGAATTTGTAGGGGACATGGATACATTCCTGCAAGTCCGGGAATTAAAATGGCAGATAGAACTGAGAGCTGATGTCTATCCAGGTCTCAAAGAGACACTGAACATTAAATGTGCACTTAAATGGTATAGAGATTGAAATGTGATAGGGTTTGAAGAACTGTGCAAGAGGGTTTGAAGAATTGTGCAAGTAGATTTAATGTGTTTATGGATTTACAACTGTGCAAGTGAATATAATGTGTTTCCTCTCTCTCTCTCTCTCTCTCTCTGACTTTTGACTCCCCCATACCCCATGCACACATGCTCCCACTCTCTCTCTCTGACTTTTGACTCCCCCATACCCCCTACACACATGCTCCCAATCACCAGGCTAGCCCCCGCTGACCCCACCAACTATACCCCCCGGTCTCACATTTTCACGCAGCCATTCAAGGGGTGATACCATCCAAACCAGCCCACGGGTGGTACCATCTGCACTGACAGTCTTCTGGGGGACACTGTTATTCATAGGCTCCTTGTCATGGGTGGCCCCCTAACAGCCCCCCCTCAAGTCCACACCGCATTCCTCCCACTCCCCCATCAGGTGGCATACCCACACATTTCTCTACACACACACCGATGCCAAAGCATAGTAGGACTCTCTACCTGACTCCTCCACCTTCCTCCGTTCCCTTCTTTACTTACCTTTAGAGGCAAACACTCATAAGTTACATGTTTATATTAGAATCATCACAGCATGACTGTCATCTTTCCTGGTCCCCCCCCCCAACCTTTTTTTTTTTTTTGCACACAATCCCTTTTTGCACACAGTCCCTTTTTGCACACAATCCCTTTTTTGCACACAATCCCTTTTTTGCACACGATCCCTTTTTGCACACGATCCCTTTTTGCACACTATCCCTTTTAGTATGCACACGGCACCACAAGGCTATTACTGTCTGACCAATTTGCCTTATGTAACTGCAATTGTAATGTTAATGAAAATGCACACAGCACCCTGCTTGTTCACACTTTTCTATTGGAAAGGAACTGTTGTTAATTTAAATGGCCTGCTAGAACTAATGTATATAAAGGAAGTGAAAATGGTTGCTCATACTTATGAAACATGTCTTTCTGAAGAAGTCTTGATAATAAATAAGACGAAAGCGCTAAAGTTCTACAAGAGTTGTTGGTGTTATTTACTATTTTATTGAATGCTTTTATTGTCACGAAGTTAATTTCTTAGTTTATATATATATATATATATATATATATATATATATATAAACAATGGAGATATTTCTTTCTCCATTGCTTCCTTTTCAAAGCACTGATGTACTGCGTAAGCGTGGAAATGTAAACCCCATACACAAGCTAAGTACATCAAGAAAGCCCCAGAATACGAAAAGAAAGATGAACACCATGGTCCCATTATACAAGGACATTATTTAAGAAAAGTAAGTCATTGCTTTTTTTCTTAAATAATGTCATTGTATAAAATCTGGCATACCGTGAGGAAATTTTTCAAATAGCAGATAACATGAGCAATGCCTGTTTTGGCTCTTCCCGCACATATAATTAAACAAGCAAAGCTGCCTGATTCTAAGTTCTCTGATGCTGGAACCTATTAAAAGCCCACTAGGAAAAAGTAATTATTCCACACTCATTCTGTCTCTGCCTGGAACATTCTTTAGAAGAACGACCATGTAAATCATTAGCTCACACTAAAATGTATTGCAGTAAACTATCAATGTAATTTTCAGTCAGGAAATTTTATTCAAGATCTTATACTGGACATGTACTGCACTACTGCACCTGCAAACCTACAAATGGGTCTGTGCACTAGAGCATGCTAAAAGATCATGCAGTAGGCACACCATGCAGAATTATTAAAATATCAACTATAACACAGTTGATAAGAGTATTGTAGTTTGGAAACTACTCAGTATTCGACAAAAGAGCTCAGCATAACAAAAATACTCATAAATATACCTTTATGTTTTGACTTAGTAATTTCTTTACTTTTAAAAAATAAAAATTGTAGCATCCAGGAATTGTAGGGATTATAAAGAAAATACACCGTGATATTCATTCTTTGAAAATTAGTTTGGATTAGACAAAAGGGCTTAGCATAACAAAATGCAGTATACTTTCATGTGTTGCCTGGTAATGACATTTGCTTTACAAATTACTGATAATACTGGTATTCAGTGAAAATGTAAGAAAATAGTACAAAAGAAAGAACCTAATAATAAGAACCTATGTGCTTATGCAATGCATAATGTTTCATCTTACTTTTTAGAAACAAATGCAGCTATATATAACATTTGAAATGTAGCCACTTAACAGTACCTTTTTTTCATTGTTAAAATAAGTAAGCTCCTTTGGATCATTTCTCAGAGCTGGAATAAAGCTGTATGAAGACCGAGCACAGAGTGGAACCTCTCTGTTTTTAGCCACTGCAGTCTCTTCCATGACTGCAATAAGTATATACTTAAGTGGAAGTATGTGTTGTTTTTCAGAGCTTTGCAGGCCTGTGTTCAGCGACTACCTGTTGCTTAGAAACCAGGCAGCTCTCTTAAACAGTGGTTTGAACAGTATCATGTTACAGACAGCCTCCTGTCATTATTCATACAGATAACTATTTTTATCTTTTTTATAAATTGCTAGTTAACCATTTAAAGCTTACTAGGCACAAATCTTTTTCATTAAAATGGTGACTGCATACAATTACTCTGGATATGTGTCACTTCAATTCACAGATGTATATGGAGGTTGTGGCATAAAGTATCAAAGGTCAGCAGACATACCTTGTTTGCAGTTGTTCATTGTTTTAACCAGATATACAATATTGCCGGTTTTTATTTTGTCTGTGTCATGTAATTTTTTTCTACAATGATGATGTCTCCTTCATGGGAAAATTTTCTGTGTGTTTGACTTCTGCCTGAAAAGAATAAATTTAGAATTATACAGCAATATTACTAAAGAAAGAAAGAAAGAAAGAAAGAAAGAAAGGAATTTGCTTACCTTTTCAAAAAAGTCATTGTATAAATGGGACTTCTGATTTTTTTTATCTGAGGTGACATCTACCCTTATTGGGATGTAGACTGCATGCATATTCTCCAGCAGAGTGCATCTATGTGACTGTTGCTGCCACTTTTTTCCCCACGTGTATTTGGCAGCTGGCACCAAGACCAATACCACCAATACCTCTCAACTTCCTAACACAAGAAATCTGGACAAAGCCTTAAATAATGGGAGGACAAAGACCCAAAAATAGGAACAAGTTTTAAATACTGATCTTATAAACTTAGAATGTTGTTAGAATAACAGGTTTTGTATTAGCTTGCATTTTATGAAGGATATGAAGTCAGAAACTCAAATGTATGCCATTATTTAGTGACTTCAATCCTCTAGTTTGCCAGAAAAACACACATTTTAAGGCTAGACCAAAAATATGAGGCATAAATCTGGCCATTTGAGAAGTATGGTACCACCACATTCCATTTCAATAAAGCAATTATTAACAAGTTTTAAACTGTAGTTTTCCAAAGTGAGGGTTGCTTTGAAGCAATCAACTCATTTATGCATCATGTTAAAATAGTATAAAAATTCCACTAAGGATTATGCTACAATTTCCACCATCTCAGTTCAAGTGATGTAAAGAAAAGTTAACTTTACCCCCCCCCCCTAAAGGGCCCATATCTATACAGGAAGAATGCAGAGTCCCTGTAATCACAACTACGCAGGTAAAAGATGCACTCTCTAAAGCCAAAAACACAGCATCCATGGGACCGGACAACATCCCAGGCTGGGTTTTACATGAACTTTACAATGAACTGGCTCCCCACTTAAGCACCATCTTCAATAATAGCCTTGCATCAGGCTTTGTGCCCACTGAATGGTGCACAGCAACAGTTATCCCACTCCACAAAGGGGGAGCCACCACGGATCCCAGGAACTATCGACCTATTAGCCTGGCGAGCCTGGTCTGCAAGGCCATGGAACGTATCATCATGGAACTCATAAACAAAGACATTGGTAACCTCTAAACTCTTGATCCCACCCAGTTTGGGTTTGTGAAAGGCAGATCATGCCTCCTGACCCTGAATGACTTATTTGAGGCAGTCACCAAAGCCGTACATGAGGGTAAGGTGGTTCACACAGCCTATCTTGACCTCGCCAAGGCTTTTGACACCATCCCCCATTCTGGAATTATAGCTAAACTCACTAAACTAGGTATAAATCCCTGCATCACAAGATGGGTTGCCAACTGGCTCACTGACAGAACCCAAACTGTAAAAGATGCAGACTCCAAATCTGACCTCAAAGCAGTGACAAATGGAGTACCACAGGGTTCCGTCCTGGGACCTCTCCTGTTTGGTATCTACTTCTCCGAAGTACAGGCTAACACAGAAGGCCTCTGGCTAATGAAGTTCACAGATGACTGCAAACTAGGAGCCATAGTCAAGTCACCAAATGATGTGGACATCTTACAGAAAGGCCTCGCTGAGACAGATGCCTGATGTCAGAGCCATGGCCTCAAGCTCAATGCCAAAAAGTGCAGTGTTATCCCCTTTGGTAAAAACTCTGTACCCATGAACTACCACATAGGCAGCAATCTACTTAACACCGAATGTGTGATAAGAGACCTTGGGACCCATGTGAACAGTAGTCTCTCCTTTGATAGTCACATCGCCACAGTAGTCAGGAAGTCCTTCTATGTGGCACACCTCATCATAAAAGGGTTCTCATCCAGGAAAAAAGAGGTCATTGTTCCCCTCTACCTGACACTCATTAGACCCATTATAGAGTACAACAGCCCTTTTGTAATGTACCTCACAAGACATTTGCAGCAGCTGGAAAGGCCACAGAAGTACCTCACAAAGAGAATTACTGGCCTCAAACAAATGCCCTACACTGACCGCCTCAAAAAACTCCAGCTTTACTCCATAGCATATCGCATACTCCGAGGTTTTCTCTGCCTAACATATAAAGCTATGTCAAACCCAGAGCTGCTGGACATGCTACACCTAAAGAAATCCCAATCCCTCCGAGCTACATGTTCTAGGGACCAAAACCTTTCGCCACAATAAACAGGCCATGCTGGAGTGATAGATTCTTGTCCCAGAGACTTCCCATACTCTGGAATAGGCTACCCATCTATGTCAAGGAAAGTTCTTCATTAGTACTCTTCAACAAAAATCTTGATGAGTAGATGGGAAATAAGAAATACAATCCAGTATCAATAAAGGCTTTCCTCTGTAACCTGTGACCAAAATAGTTCCCTTGTAATGGCCAGTGTTCCAAAAATCCAAACTGACAATATTTCAAAGTTTATTGTAGTAATACTAGTGAAACAAAAATAGTAAAGACATCCGAATTGAGTGCTTTCATCTCCGGTATGGAGACTTCATCAGAATCTATTTTAACAAGTACTTCCTCCATTTAAATAGCTTATCTAATTGTTCAATTAATCATTTTTAAATTCTTATTGGCTGGCCATTAATTAATACAAATTTTAACCATTGCTAGTATAATATGCAGACAGTTTAAAAACATTTTGTTGTAAAATATATGTATGTATGTGACAGAAAAGAAAGGAAACTGACCCACAAATTCTAAAGTCATAAAATATTTATAAAATAATGTTGAAAATAAATACATAATAAATACATCATAAAATGTCGATATGTAAAAACGTCATATAAGATATCAAATTGTATATTAAATGTTAAAAAATATATTTGTAAACAGTCTCTAAAAATTAATAAAACATATTTATTTATTTGTATTCCTGTTGAAATACATTCATTTGTATTTGTTAAAAAGTATATATATATATATATATATATATATATATATATATATATATTTTATCCTACTAGTGCATATATTTCAAGTATGTATTTATATAAAGTTGTGTGTATATTTTACCAAGGAGTTGTAAAAAATGGTGACCTTAATGGTGTCTCTTGGGATCCTCTGCTAGAATCTTGAGGGCAGGGTTAATGGAAATGTGGTCATTTAACCCATAATTCCCACATGAATCTAACCTTAACTGCCAAATCATCTCTCTAAATTCTAGTTTAGTTTCCCAATCCCCACCTCTTTCCTGCCTAGCTACCTCTTCAAGTATCCAAAATTTGAAATCAGCATCCCTACATGTTCGGGTGTGTCTGAATAATGCATTATTATCATTCATTTTAGTAATATCTCTTATATGTTCGTATATACGTGTCCTAAGGTTGCATTCTGTTTTTCCAATATAATATTTCCAACATTTCTTGCAATAACATAAATACACCACACCTTTAGTGTAGCAGCTATAATATTTGTTTCCTGTCAATGTCATATTTATACTGGGAATATCTAAATCTTTTGTTCCTGCTATAAATGGGCATTGTGCACATCTGCCACACTTGAATGTGCCATATTTAGTACATGTTCCACCTATTGCCCTTGTAGCATTTTTCTTTCTCTCAAAGATGTTTTTCAGATTCCTATTCTTTCTAAAAACATATCTAAGCGGTTGTTGGAACACATCTACTTTTGTAGGACTTTTATTGAACATTTCCCAAGTGTCATTTATGCATTTCTTTATCCATCCAACACCATTGAAATGCGTCAAAATCAAATAGGGCAACCTATCTTCGTTACCTTTGTTACTACTTTTCCTTTTTTCCATATCAATAGTACCTGTATTAGTGAGTAGGGGTTTGTAAACCGTATCCCATTTATCCAGTACAAATTTCTTGTTGGATTCAATCATGTAATCGGGGTAACCTCTCTCCTTAAACATTTTTTGGAGTACCAAATTGGCTACTGAACAGTTTGTGGTGCCTTTAAAGCTCCACCCTGCTCCCGTTCTCTTTTCTTTTGCCACCAGTAACCTCAATAATGAAATATTTCAACTGCAACTCATGCTCAAAGTAGAAGACTATTAAGTTAGTAAGTTTAACAAGCTTCACATATTGCTTCTCAGAAAATCAGAAAATGATTCTCATTACCAAATCTTTGCTTTAATAGTCATCCTGTGTTAGGAAAATGTATAACTGCAATGCAATATGTAGGCTTAGTGTATTGAAATATATAACTGCAATATGCAGGTTTAGTGCATTAAGGGTTAAAAGGAGTTAATACATTTATTCTGCTTATTCTGTGTGAAAATATGCAGCTGCTAGAAGCTCTGAAAAAAGAACAATGGATGTCTGTAAATCCACCATGGTCAGCAGAATGTGTATTGAGGCCAGGACTGTACCTTGAATGTATCATAATAGTGACCCTATTCTTACCCAATGCAAAAAGAGGAACAGTGTGCTTTCAAAACTACGGGAAAAACAGAGGTTGGAAATAGCACCTGTAACATGACAGTGATACATTACTGTACTGGAAATTCCTGCACCACAACAAACGAGGGCCAACAATTGCAAGTTGGCAATAGCAATGACTCCACTGAAAGAAAGAAAACGGTTGATAAAAATCAAATTGTGTATAGTAAAATGTTCTGGGCTATGACCCAACAAAAGCCCGGCAACTATAAATCCAGCAACATTTCAGTCGCAATTCCTGACTGCTACTTCATGTGTGGTGATAGAGCATATAAATGGCTACCAGGCAATTGGTCTGGAAGCTGTTTTCTGGCATATCTGATTCCAGCAATATGACATGTATCGACACTACCCCAGGGGAAAATTCAAAATGTTCGAGAAATCAAAAAACCCGCTAATCTGGTGGGACAAGTTGATGCATCCTGGATATATCATCATGATTTAGCCCATGTGAATGACAAAGGACTGTCGCACATGGATCTGGGTGATGACATCATATCTTGTGTGGGCATAATACCAGCATACGGAGCAGTGAAATTGATCTGGGAGCTGAAAAAACTATCCAAACTTCTTGAAATAATGAGTAATACGACTTTTTCCACCCTAGAATTGGTGACTGATAAACTCACAGCCATGAGGACAGTGGTGCTTCAAAATCACATGGCTCTCGACTTCACCCTAGCGGCGAAAGGAGGTTTGTGTGCTTTAATCCAGGAGGAGTGCTGTTCATTTATTCCTGACAACAAACATGAAATAGACAGCCATCTCAACATTATTCAGCAAATGTTGGCTATGACCAAACCAGGACCAAATCCATTGACAGACTTTTTCCAAAAATGGTTCGGGGGTTGGGGCAGCATCTTGATGAACATTCTGATTGCCATCTGTGTAGGGGCAGCCTTACTGATGGTGTGTGGATGCTGCTGCATCCCCTGTATAAAAGGACTAGTTGAAAATTTCATAGACACTCCAATTTCAAAGACTTTATATCAGAATGTTGAGTTAGAGGTACTGATTAAAAGCTGAAGAAATACTTTCACAAGCTTGAACTGAATGACTCTCTAACTGCAAATCCTGAGTGGGAAATAGTTAACAGAAGAAACACTGTTTATGCTTGTTTTGAAAGTAGAATAAAGTATTAAAGGGGGGAAATGTTAGGAAAATGTATAATTGCAATGCAATATGTAGGCTTAGTGTATTGAAATATATAACTGCAATATGCAGGTTTAGTGCATTAAGGGTTAAAAGGAGTTAATACATTTATTCTGCTTATTCTGTGTAAAAATATGCAGCTGCTAAAAGCTCTAAAAAAAGAACAATAAATGTCTGTAAATCCACCATGGTCAGCAAAATGTGTATTGAGGCAGGACTTTACCTTAAATGTATCATATCAAAACTAAAAAAAAAAATTGTAAAAAACTAAAGAAAGATGAAGCAAGCCCAAGGCTAGGTTGTTTTTCTCAAATATGTTTTTGCAAGACAGCAATTATCTGACCATGTCAGCAGCAAATCTAATAATAGCATGTTTCTGTAAACTTGCAGAAAACTGTATAAAAACTGTAGGCTGAACTATAAAAAAATCAGACAAATCTTGTACCTACATGCTTTGTCTTCTTGCTGCAAGTAATAAAGGGTGCCTTGCTTAAACCTAACATGCATTGATCTTTGTGTTTTCTTTTACATCCTGTGTCTGTCCTCATTTCAACTTTTCATTTATTTATTTATCATTTATCCTGTGCTGACCAGGTTAGTCCCACTAGGCTAGTAACCTCTTGTCAGAGGAAACCAGAGGTGGTATTTATACTACTATGGTAAATTTAGACAGTGAATGGGGAAACTTCTCCTACTTGTCATTGTTGTGAGTGGCACCATTTTGGAGGAACACTTCCTGTTTACATTCTAGGTGCAGAGGTAGCCCAGAGAAACAAGGGAAATGGAGAGAGAAGGAGGTGATAGAGTGGTGAAAGAAATGAAATATCGAAACCAGAGAATGTGTGCAGGATTCTCAGGAAATATTTTAAAGAAACCTGTTTGATGGAGATGAATTAGCAAATGACAGATGTGTAATTACAACCCCCAGTCAGGAGAGTTGTGGGATGATTTATTAAAAGAAATGGTGGTGCAGCGTGATGCAGAAAATGAAGGAGATGTTTCCTGGGGGGACATTATGGAGAAAATACAAAAGGAAAAGTCAGAGACAATCCTGAAGAATAGTGGCAAGATGGAAAAGAAAACATATGCAGAGAAAATAAAAGATGGCAAATGTGGAATAGCAGAAAAGAAGGCAGAAGAAAATGAAAAACGGAAGTACATGTTAAGGATTCAAAGTAAAAAAGACAAAGAAATGGACTGGTATGAAGTGTGGGACAATTTAATAGCCTGTTTGAGTATAAAAGCACATGGGGTAAGTGCATTTATTCTTATTAACAAAGAGACATTACATTTGAGAATGTTTTTTCAAAGGAAAATTTTCTTGAAAATATCAAATGAAGAAATACTGTAATGCATGTAATCTTTATGTGATACAAGCATTAACAGGGAAGAAGATGGTAGACAGAGAGACTTTGAGAAGACATTAGAAAGCTTTATGTAAAGTACTGGACATTGCAAAAGTCTATGACAAAAGAGTTTATGGATTGGTGGCTGGGGGTGTAATATCGTGTTAAAAATGGAAATAGAAAAATTTATATGTATATCAAACATGATAAATGGGGAGGAGAATAGGGGTGTTGTAAAATACTGGGGACAACCCACAACATGTTTTTTTTTTTGTGGAAATGAAGGGCATTCAATAATTAACTCTGACAAAAGAAAATGTTATGTTTGTGAATAAATGGGGCATGATGCAAAAACTGTGAATTGGAACATTATATATGTAATAAAAATGGATATTTATGTATGGATTGCAAAATGGAAATAATAGTAAGGAAAATGAAAAGAAAGAGAAGAAAATGAGCAAAGAGAAGACATTTTGGAAGTAGCAGAAACAGAAGAAAATTTAGATGAGAAAAGAATAATAAAAAAGGATATGGAAGAATGTTCTGAAATAAGTGATGAAGAAGACATAAATTGGTAGGTAGTAAAAGGGAAAAAAGAATTCTACTGGTAGAAAGGCAAAATACAGAAAAAGGAAATTTAAAGGGATAAGTACACAAGAAAAAAGAAAGGAAATGGGTGAGAAAGACTGTGCACAGCTAAAGATTGGGATGTGGTATAATGATGAAGGTGTTTGACTCACAGACATGAGGTACAGTATTTGATTCCCACCTTTGAGAAGGAAATTAGTTAGGCTTAGAATGGCCTAGTAATTAACTATGAATTTATAAAACCATGATTCTAATGAAAAGGAAAATTTTAGAGTCTTTCAGTAAATGTAAATAGTATTAAAAACATAGCCAGGAGAATAGGAATTTTGGAGTGGTATAATTCATGTGATGTAGATGTAATGATATTAGAAGACACAAGATTTTTGACAAATGAAGAAAGATTACAAACAGAGAAACTATGGTGAGGAAAGAAAATCTGGAACTTGGGAAATTAGAGATGCTCTGGAATAGCCATATTCTGTAGAAATACAGTAAAGCTATTAGATGTGGTTTTAACAAAAATGGGAATATTAACCCTCGTAGGTCTACAATGGAAAGAACAAGTATATAGAATTATAACATTATATGCTTATACTAATTGTAAAGAAAGGGAAAGCTTATTTCATCAGATTTTAGACTATGTAGCAATAAATATGAATATTATAGTAACGGGAGACTTTGTGATTTAAGAGGTAAGTGTAAAAAGAAAAGAAATTATATTAAGAAAATGGTAGAAGTTAAAAGATGTGGTAAGTTAAAACTTTGGGACAAAAATTC
Organism: Protopterus annectens; assembly: GCF_019279795.1. NCBI lineage: Eukaryota > Metazoa > Chordata > Ceratodontiformes > Protopteridae > Protopterus > Protopterus annectens. The sequence goes on along the minus strand of NC_056731.1, from coordinate 1,197,791,370 downwards.
ATAGACTTACAAAGGGGTAATATATAGAACTGAAATAGATTATTTTATTCTATCAGAAGATTTAGGTATAGGAGAAGGAGAGGTAGTTGAAACAGGTTTTTCTTATCATCTTGCAATATGGCTAGAGATAAAGGAAAACAAGGAATATATAAAAATTTGGCAAAGGAATAAAAAAAGGATAAATGAGAAAGCATGGAATGAAGAAGGAAAGAGATTAGAAATACAGTTATGGAAAGATTATATTACTATGAGAACATTTTATAAAAATTGGTCTGAATGGTGGGTGATGTTTAAGGAAATATATTTAAAAAATGTTTTTTAGAGTGGCAATATAATGTGAGAAAAGTAGAGAAGAGAATATAAAAGAACATATAATGAAGCATTGGAAGATTTAGAACGCAATGATAAAAAGTACTTTGACAAAGAAAAAAGATTTATATGAAAGAAATCAAGAACAATACAATAATTGGTATATAAGCAAATATATTTTTACAAGGAAAAAGAAAAGCGTTGAGTTACTTAAGCAGATTAGTAAAGGAAGATGGTAGTGTAATGTGAGAAATAAAATGCAAAAGGAGAAACAGAACAATATGTACAAGAAATGTTTAAAGACAAAAAGAAGGTAGTGAAAAACCATGCAAAGTAAAAAAAAAAGTTAACAGAAAACTGGCATAAAGAGTTGGAAAATGAGATTTCTTTAACTGAGCTAGATAAAGTATTAGGACAAGTAAATATAGATTCAGGTGCAAGCCCAGATGGAATGGGGTATGAAATTTATAAAAATGTAAGGGATTGGCACAAAATATTTTTTAAAGATTTTGAATGAATGTTTAAATTAAGGTTTTCTGTATAAAGAATTGTGTACTTGAATACTTAAATTCATATGGAAGAAGAAAGATAGAACATGATTTCAAAAACTGGAGACCAGTAGTACTGAATAACAGTGATAATACAATCTTTATGAAAAATAATACAAATGAGATTTAAAACTAAAATGGAAAATATAATGGAAGATAACTTATATAGTATAAAGGGGAAGGGTTGTCAAGAATTATTAATGATAGAGAAATTGTGGATGATATTATGAACAGAAAAGAAGTGAACATCTTGATAGGAGTTCTTAATGAGGCATTTGAAACAATTAGGCATAAAAGCTTATTGGTAATAATAATAAAATAATATAAGTGAGAAAGTTAGGAAATTATGTATGTCAGTGTATAGTAATAATAAAATAAAAATACTTGTAAATGGTTGGTTAAGCTAAGAAGTACATTTGAAGCATGGTGTAAAATAGGGATGTCCAATAAGTTGTATACCCTTTGCATTAGTTATGAATGTGACAGTATGTGAAATAAACTACAAAATGAAGGTGGTGGTGTATATAACACCTGAAGGGTTAAGAATTCCAGTTCTGTTAACATATGCAGGTGACGTTATAATAATTACAAAAAACAAAATGTGTATAAAAGAAGAAATAATTTGCACAAATGAGTGTCTAGAGAGAATAGGGATGGCTTTAAATAAAGAGAAAAATACATTTTTAGGTGATGTAATAAAGATTGGGGGTAATATATTTTACAATCAATGAAATTTCTGTGTTAGATACAACATTTGGTAATAAAGATGTACGTAGAATTTAATGGGAAAAGTCCCAGAGAACGTATAAATTATCATTCAGAAAAAAAGTTTATTTGACAAATTCAGTACTGATGGCAAAAATAGCATACTTAGCAAGGGTATTTATGTTACCAACAGTATTTGAAATTAAATTATTGCAGATATTTTTTTTTTCATTTATATGAGGTTCTGGATTAAACCCAGCAAAAAGAGGAGTTTTGTATGTAAATAAATAAGAGTGAGGGTTAAGATTAATTAACCTAGTGGTATATGCTGCTTCATTAAATTTGTACAAAGTGTTACAGTGGATAAATGAAAACAATGAGAGATTAGTAGTAAAACTGTATAAATATATAAGTATGATACATTTTGGGGTATGGTAAAAAGAGTAAAAGAGAAAAAGAGTGTATAAATGAAGAAATAAAATGCTACCAAGAAAAAATAATTTTGCGGAAAATAAAAATTGATGATATAAAAAAAGAAAAGTATTGTATAATAGTGTAATGATAAAACACTACTATATAAACCACAGGAAAATCTAACAGATGAAACATTAAAGCTATCAAAATATGAAGCAAGTGGTGTAATCAGAAAGTAGAATGTTAACATTTTTTGTGGAAAATTGTAATATATAAATTGCCAGTAAAAGGGAATATGCCATATAAAAAGGAAAGTGATAGAATATGTTTACATTGTCAAGAAGAAGAAACAACGGAACATGTGTTTTGAAATGTAAAAGAGTAAAACACTTAGGGGGAAATTATGTAAAGAAGATTTTTGAAGATATAAAGAAGTGGATAAAATAAACATGGATATTATTAAATATGGATATTATAATAATAAAAGTAAACAATATGTTAACATAATAGATAAAACATTATATTTTATGTTATATGGGTTAAATTGAATTAAATAATAACTGAAATTATGTTTAATGGTAAATGTATTTTAGCAACAATATTAAGTAAAATCAGATGGCGGTTATGGAAAAAGGAGTGGGGGGTCTAATAGGGATGATAATTTAGCAGGATTGTAAAAGAACATGAAGATGTGTAAACAGATTTGTACATTTAAATATTTGGACATATGTAAATCTTTATAAATATGTAAATAGTTTGTAAATAAGAGTTAGTTTTGTATAAAAATAAAGGACCTCTACTCTTTTTTGATAGGTATTGTAGGGTCTCTTACATCCATCTGAGCTACCACGAATTCAAGTAGATGGGGCCTCAGTTTAATGTCTCAACCAAAGGACAGCACACTCAGGAGTGCATCACTCCCCTTATGCCATAATGCAGTGTCTGCAATCGATCAACCTGGTGTAGGATTAGAATCCACAGGCTTCTGGACAAATGGTGAGTGTGCTACCTGTTGTGCCACTGACATTACAAACAGACTAGGCACAAGTCAAGAGTTGGGGTCCTAATTTTCAACATTTTTCAACAAAATATTAAGAAAACCCACCGAAAGCTAGGTATGCTGTATAGGAATAATCACTTTCTCTCCAACTCTACCAGGCAAACTCTGGCTTCGACTTATCTTCTTCCTTCCTTCCTTCCTTCCTTATTATACGGAACCCCTCTCCTAACCAACTTGTCCTCCTCTATCACCTCTAAACTAGAAAATTGCTACAACAAAATCTCTAAATTTGCCTGTAAATCTTAAAATATCACCCATCACTGCCTAACCCTACAATTCCTGAATTGGCTTGAACTCCCAAACTACCTAGACTATCTCCAATTCACTACTGCAAACAGACTCATATGTTACCCAACAAAATGTTCCCCTCTAACTAAATCCTCCCTTATACACCCAACAGAGCTCTCAGATATGAAAATCAGAACTGAATTACTATCCATAAACCTAAACGTCCTGCTGGCCAACTTCTCCTATCTTTCTCACTAGGCAAAAAAATGGAATTCCCTTCCCTCCACACTAAGAACCATATCAAACTCAGAAAACTTAAAAAACAAACTATTCAAACACCTGTCCACTAAATGGAGATGTACCTGCCTTCACCCAACCTAAGCAATGGGGGTTCTCTCTCTCTGGTTCCCAAGCTCTACAACTCTCATAGTTATCTTCCTATGAGCCTATCTAAGCACTCAACAATTTCTATAGCTTCTCTCTAAGCTCTCAACAACTCCTACAGCTACCCTCACACAGCACAATCTTGTAAATATTGTGAATAGCATTCTACTGTTGATGTGTGTATGTAAAGCGTATTTACATTTTTCTTAAAAGGTTTGTATGTAAACTGTTTCCACACCTAACACATATCTGTTTTCTTCAAATGAAACTGTATGATCCCTACCTTCAAATTTAATGAATTTGTTAACTATGCATGATATTGAATGCATTTATGAGTAACTATTCTACATAATATTATCTTTAATATTAACTATCAGTTGTATCAAAATTATATAATGCATCTTGGAGCTTTTCTCCCTGGGCCTCCACTGAAAATGGGTCAATTCGGCCCAGTGGACTTCCCCGGTATTCAAACTGCAAATAAATAAAATAAATAGATAATTATGGTACACAAAGAGGCAAGTATTGCCCCATTTACCAAAATACTGGTGCAATTGAATGTCACCCCCATTAGACAGTACTTCAACTTCTCATAAGAGGTCACATAAACTATTTATAGCTGCTATTTATATTCTTCTGTTTTCTCAGTTTGTACCATTCAAGACATTCTAAAGTAAATCTTAGACATTATGGCCAGCCATAAATTGATTATCTGTGGTGAACTAAACCTAAACTGGTGCTCCTCATAAAAGTCCCCACTAAAAAGATAACCTTACTCTTTTAATCTCGCAACTAGTTACTGCTGGAGCTAGACTATATTACATTTCAGAAGACTACTCCTATTAGACATACTGATAAGAAATATGCCAAGCAAAGAGGCAAATCTTCAAGTACAACCAAGTATACTTAGTGATCACTCTTCCATTTTTCATGATGGTCTTCTATAAAGTCCCCTCCTAGAGTAATCAGGTCTCACCCCTTTCCAAATAACTTTGAAAATCTTCTAAATAATGAAATTTACTTCCTAGATTAGTCATAAAATGTATTCTGTAACAGAGCCTGCTACTGCTTTATCTTTATTTTTCAATATCCTTACTTTCATTCAAGACAAGCTTCTTATCACTATTAAATGCACATTCAAAATCTGACATATATCATATATTTTATCATACCATAGAACTCTGATGAAACACAGAAACAAAGCATGAAGTGAATGGATACCTCAATCCCAATAAGCTTCTCATCTACCAAAAACTAAAACAGTCTGTAAAAGTTAAAACAAACTCGGCCAAAATTCAATATTTCAGGAATCTACTAGCATCCTAACAAAAACTGGCATAAAATAATCTCTAAGCACTAACAAAATATTTCCAAAAGACTATACTACATTTTTCATTTCTTCCATCCCCAGTAGATGATACTGCTTTACATACTGCCTCCTCTTCTCAAGCTATCCCTTCTCTTTAGTTGTCTTAACCATGCTAATCCTTTGCTCCATCAACATAAAATTCTTCATTATCCATCTACCTATTTATTGCAAAACTACTTCCACCAACTATATTGCCAAACACCTCAAATATATCAGCTACAAATATAACCCCACTTCACTAACTGTATACTAAGATGTCAAATACCAAGACTGATTTACTTTCAAAACCACTAGTACATATCTTCAACTTGTCACTCATCACTGTATCCTTCTCCCAGCTTCAAGCTCAAAATCTATTTACCTAATATTTTCACATATTCACATACTAAGACTCATATTGACTAGAGGTCTATTGCAAAACTTTGTCCTTTCACTAAAATTCTCAAACAACTCATTCATGAATAGATACTATATGATTTTTGTTGACAGACCACATGACTTCTACCCAACTGTGTGCTAGCACTTGCTCTGACATCACAAAAAGTACTTTCATCCAAAACTTTAAGCATACAGTCCCAAGCACATCCTCATGTTGTTCATAAAATCTGACAATTCAGATAGTACTTAAAACTTACAGGTCATTAACCTTGCAGACTGCATACATTAGCACTGTCTGTTATTAAAAAGTATAGACTGTCTAAGTGACTGCCAAAAGACCGACACACTTGTTTACTACCACTGTTTGCAAAACACTGAATTTTGACTTCCTTCCTTCTCATAACAATAGGCTCACTATATTCACCTCTCACATAACACTTTCTATGAGAGCTCAACAGTCTGAAGTTCACATATTAAATAGATCTGTCTTTGTTTCTGCTGCTAAAAGACCTTTTTCAGCAGTATGCAATTACCTTCCTTCTGATAATCAGAAATCCCCAATTCTTTCTGACCTTAAGATGCCTATATACAAATTTGTAGCAAAACATTTCCTTATATAACTGCTTCCGTGAAGTAAGATAAGATCTGTAAAGTTCCACATCCTGATATGCTTAGCCTAAACAAAGATATAAATGTACATAAGATAAACTGTGGACCAAAACTGTGACTCTAAAAATGTTGAAAAATATATATACTCCTCCTCAAATATGTACCAACCTTAGAGGAAGGATACTTAGAGGTTGACGTTCTCAGAGTCAACATATTTGGTCGTCACAATTTACACAAACAGCACTTTTTTATGACCTGATATTTACTGAATTATCTTCCTGTCTTATGGGCTGATGTTTATAGAGGTCTTAAGATGTCAAACTAAATTTCTTTGGGCAGCAAATTGTCTTGCTCCTACAGATATTTTTTAAATAGCTTACATGCATTAGGATATCAGTTTATTATGATTTGCCAATAATAATTGTATGTGTATGCACACACATGGACCAGTGAACATAGCTGACAGTCTCTGTTAATCATAGCTGCAACTGCATATCTTAGGCTGTAAATATATGTTTGTATACACAGTGAACATTATTTTTCCAATACCTTCTCTGAAACTCATTTTTAATTTTTACGTCTAAAACAAACCAGGAAGAAACTTTAAAGGATTTTCAATAGAGGATTTTCAATAAAGGATATTCCTTTTTTTAACTCAACTGTGGGACTACCTAGTATTTTCTATTTTATTATTTTGTAGTATAGATTTTACAGTTCAATTTTTATTAGTGAACTGGGTGCATAACATATGTTAAGGAGTGAACTTCACACCCTCCACACTGCAAAGTTTCTTCTTGGTTTGTTTTGGACCCAGTATAGGTTGCATATTGGGTTTTATGAAACTTTGAGGGATACCACAGATTTTATTTTTTGTAGTTTCTATATTGCTTTCCATGACACTTGTCACATTTGGGAAAATATCTTTGAACCAGTCCATTAATTTGGTTACAATTAAACAAACATGCTGTTTCAGGAATTCTAGGCATCTTGTTTTTAGTTCATTTGACCCTGTGATGGCTCTCATACTAATGTCAACAACTGCAGTAACTAGCATCCAGTAACTCAGCTGAAACCATCCTAGGTTTTCTTTGAATACACCTCTTAAGAATTTATATGTAGGCTGTGCCACCAGCACAGAGGGACAGATGGATTAAGCCTTAAATAAGGCCCCGGCAACTTAAGTTTGAATGGCAGCTCAGGTGCTTAACAATGCAGGCCTATGAAATGGGAGTGCTCATCCTGGGGGTGGTGTGCACACTTGGATGCAGCTTCAAGGTTGAAGCCCATTGAAGGTCGGGGATGTGTGGTCCGCCTTGTTCATCCATGGGGGTGCAGGGTTTTAGCTGAGTTACATGCAAAGTTATGGAAAATACGCCATGTGGATGATACACCAGCATAGCCTATTACATGCCTTTCTTTGGGATGGTACAGTGGCAAGTCTTTAGGAGTAAAAACACTCCTCAGAGGAAGTATATTACTGCCCAAGATAGCCTTGATCTCATCAGTGGCCCTGAACATGAGTCAAATCAAGTCTTGGGGTGGCCTATTCAAGTTCAGTAGAACCGGTTAACGAGGAAAGACTGGTTGCAGCTCATGGTCAACTGCAGGGAGCCAAAAATGCAGATAAAATGTAAATAAAACTTAATCTTTCTTATCCTTCAGCACATTTTTCCCCTCAGGTTCCTTTTTCTCTCTCTGTCTCTTATTTTGTTATATCATGGTTTCCCAGTAGTATTGTGACCTTGTTCCAACAGCTACATTTTAAGTTATTTAGGGGCTACCACTGGATTCATAGGATGCCATATTTGTCTGAGTTGGAGCAAGGTGAAAAGTCCAGACAATTTCAAAGTAAAAATGTGCAGCTTACAATGTTGAGACAGTGGGTACCTCACCTAAAAAAGGACTGACAAACAATAGACACTGCTGCACTGCAAAAAACAAAATGAAAAAATACATATACAATAAAGTTAAAAAAAACTGGGGAGAAAGAACAGTGTATCATGTCTCTCACTCCTGCAAAATGAGTACCCATTCCGCATAGGAGAAATATAAGATGTGAAGACCAATACATGAACAGAGACCCAAAAGGCCAGTCAGTAGTTGTCTGTTTCTCTTCTCTATTTTAGATTCAATAGTCATGTTAAATTATGTTTCGAGCAGAAGTGTTCATAAATTCTTTCGTATTTCCATAAAAAGTTATTTCTTAATAGTAGTGGAGATTAGTATGGGAAAGCAAATTAGTACTGAATGCTATAACAGACAATTCAACTCATACTTTTGGGAACTACATACCCAGTTAATTTGAAACATAATCCATATCTCTCATTTGACTGATTTCTGTATGGGCTATTAGTCTTATTCTCTCCAGCACCACATAAAATTGGGTACCCGTGGTAGTGGTGCTGCGGTAGCGTTGTCACCTCACAGCAAGTCATTGTCCTGTTCGATTCTCAGCTAGAGCATCTTCTGTGTGGAGGCATATGTGAATGGGCGTGCCTTCATTGAAGGTTGTGCGTCAGGGCTGGTAACTCGGCACGGAAAAATCCACTACCAAACATTAGCGGACCGGAGTTCCGCTGTGGCGACCCCTAACCGGGATAAGCCAAAAGACACAACAACAACAACCACATAAAATCTGGTCAACACCATCCCATAGAGTAAACTGGGCTATATAATGAGTAGACAAGAACCCCCTACTGCTATATCCAAATGTACTGAAACTGGTGCCTTTTAAATTAAGGATCCTTCCCCTACTTCTTTTGTCAGTTATAAAAAAAACTCTGCAAACTCATGACCATTTTGGGAGAAAGAGCCTTCTGCTTTTAACAACATATCCATCTGTATGACTTTAAAAATTTGACTGAGGAGATTCTAAGAGAGTATCCAAAAATGTGCTCTCTTTTCATTATGATGAAATATCTCTACAATAATATTATGGGATATGATAAAAGTCGTTTAGTTTTGCAAACACAAATCTCCAGCATGAACAATTTAATTTTATCTAGTATAAGCCATAAAAATCTAGAGACACATCCTCACCAGGTTGTGATAGATAGATAGATAGATAGATAGATAGATAGATAGATAGATAGATAGATAGACAGAGATTGAAAGAGATGTGGAGATAGAGAGAGAATTTAAAATGTATCTTTTAAGTCTAATTTGACTACTTAAACTGTAAAAATAAACTTTATTCCCCAAAAAATAACATAGTAAATTTTATCTTTTAACATTTAATCAAGGAATACTGAATGACAAATTAAATTAGATATGGGCCAAATTAAGTAACTAGACAAGCCATAACTACTCAGCTGGTCTGGGTTTGACTTACACTCAAGCTACTGGATAAGCCAACCAGATGTTGGAATACGTAACCATTGTCAACTTTCAAATTGTTAAAGGATAGGGTATGTGTTACAAGGGGATATGCCCCATCAATGAATCTTTGGTAAAGTCTAGAGCACTGAAGGGGTGTCAGATCTCTAGAAAGATATAACTACCTAAGGTGATAGTCCCTTGCATGAATAAGCAAGGTCTCATTGCTGTGTAGTACATTCTGTGAGGGGGTGTTAGGGAGTTAGTTGTGAAAGGTAGGTGAGCCATCATTTATTATAATTTATCATTAAGGATAACAGCCTAACCAGTGCTCAGCTTGGTTTACTTATATTTCATTGGGTTAAAACTCTCAGCACAGGTAACTAGATGAAACAAGCTCATCCTAAGTGCAGGTCATTGAATCCACTAAAACAAATTTCTATAAGGGGCAAGCCTTTCCCCCCAATGTAAAATATACTAATTTTACATTTTCACAACTGTGGAGAAAAGACATTGCACACAAAAGGAATGACTGCCATTGCTCAGAAATTGATATCACACTATGGAGATTACAGTGGAGATCAACACTAGGGAAATGAACTCAATGAGTTTGATTTTTGTTGGATTTACACTTTATGAAGAGTAGGGTAATGGCTCAGTTCTTGTGCCCAATGACAGTAGCAAATGACCAGCCAGAAAAAAGAAGTAAATAAGTAAATAGGACAGTTGGAGAATGGCTACATGGTTAGCTTTGGAGGAAAATAAAACGAGAATATTAAAAAAACACTGTTGCCTAATAAGAGATAATCCAAAATTTCAAGAAATATTATTACACTATATGCATTCCACACACCATGATCAATCATGGGAGCTAAACATGCCCCTATATATGCAAATTTGGTTTTGGCTGAGTGGGAACATCATTTTGTTTTCAGTTCACCTTTTAAGAACAACATCTATAGATATTATAGATTTCTGAATGATGTTCTTATCGTGTGGGAAGGAGACATCAGCTTGGTTTTATTATTTTTGGAATATTTGAACACCACTACTAACTTTCTGAAATTCACCTTGTCTTGTGGATTAGAAAGTGGTAATTTTTTGTCACCATTAAGAAACATTTCTAACATTTAACATACAAAGACTTATTCCAGCATATTATTGCATTATCATATTTGCCATCCCTTCTCGCAAAAGAGAAGTATAGTCAAGAGGTAGATGGTACAACTATCGAGATTAATTTGCAGTGATCTAGATTTTGAGCTGAAACTTAATATCTTGAAAGAAATGTTTAAAGACAGGAGTTACCCTGATACATTATTAAAAGCAATTAAATACAAATTTATAACAGGGAGAAAAAGTAAATATGCTCGAATATTAGGTAAGGCATGTGTCAGGTAACACAGAAAGGAATTTACATCAAATGATTAGTGAAGTTGACAATGAGATAATCAACACAAGTAATACAATTAATATAAATAAAGATGAAGCTATAATTAACCCATTTAACCACACTACCCCAAGATTGTTTAGCATTATTAATCAATGTTGGGGGATAGTATTTACAGGTGAACTAAAAACTATATTAGGTAACAAGCCAAATATTGTATACAGTAGGGGCAGAAGTATCAAGAGCTTGTTAGAAAAAGCAAGTAAAGAAATTACAAGCATTCCAATTTCTAAAATGAGTAAGTGTGGAAGTTGCATATAATATAAATATATAAATGAAGGTCCATATGTTATTGTTGAGGGAGCAGACATAGCATTAAGGTACTCAGGGAAATGTAATTGCACCACTGGTAGCATTGTATATACTGCAACCTGTACTTCATGTGCTGCATATATACTATGTAGGAAAAACTACTAGAAAATTAAAGGACAGAATTTATGAGCATACTTATATCAGAAAACAAAAAGTTAACAATGCTTTATACAAACATTAATCGACTTGTGGTACTTTTAATAAGTTCATTTCTTCATTACTGACAGGGTGGTTACTACAGAAAAGGGAGGTGACTATGACAATTTATTAGAGTTAAGAGAATTATTATGGCAGATATGACTAAATGCAACTGTTAAACTAGGAATTAATGAAAAAAGAAGTTATGTCTTACCATAACGTTCCATCTGTGTTGTAGATCTTTATTCATTCATTACTGTTAGGACTTTGGTTACGTCCTTGGAACCAACATGACCGTTACCAAGCTCGCCCCAGCCAAAAACTCTCAGCTAAGACCTACCCATAATGCTCCTCTCACAGTCTCTTCAGATCGAGTTTGCCTGCCCCTATAGTAGAGAAATAATAAAAGAGACAGTTGGAGGCTCTGTCTGAGCAAATACCTTAACTAAGGAAATCTCAGAGTCCACCAGGAGTCCAGCCAGGGGGAAGGAGGGTGGGAAGTAATGAATGAATAAAGATCTACAACACAGATGAATGTTATGGTAAGACATAACTTCTTTATCTGAAGTTCTAAATCTTTATTCATTCCTTACTGTTAGGGCCGAGTCCACAGCTACTTGAGTCCTGAGTGGCCCTAAGGAAGGATATTCCTGAGCACCATAGAACTAAAAGATGCTCATCCCCTGGAGGCCAAATCCAATTTGTTATGAGTGATAAAGGTATGAGGTCTTGCCCAAGTGGCTGCTGTGCAGATATCATCCATACAGGCTCTGGAATGAAAAGCCACAGAAGTAGCCATCAATCTAGTCGAATGAGCCTTTATTCTGGAAGGTAAAGACACTTTACTGTGATGGTAGATGAAGGTAATGGCATTTCTAAGCCAAGAACATAAAGTCATTTTGGAGACAGGCCTACCCAATCTGGGTCCTGCAAAGGCCACACACAATTGATCCATTTTTCTGAAAGATTTAGTTCTGTCCAAGTAAAAATGAAGTTGCCTATGAACATCAAGGGTATGCAAAAGATATTCCCTTCTACTTGAATGATGAGGGAAGAAGACCAGCAGGTCAATAGATTGATTAATTGAAAACCCAGAAATGACCTTAGGCAAAAAGGATGGGTCAGTGCGTAGGGAGATTTGTTCCCTATGAAAAATCAAGTAAGGTCTCTTGACACTCAAGGCTTGCAAGTCAGATACTTTTCTCACTGAGGTAAGGACTACTAGGAGTAGAGACTTCCAAGACAAAAATTTCATATCACATGAATTAGAAGGTTCAAAAGGAGGGCTTGTTAATGACTGAAGCACCAATGCCAAGTCCCAAGGTTCTATAGGGAGCTTGACAGAAGGTTTAGCATGTAATACTCCTTTCAAAAAAGTTTTGCACAGTCAGTGTGACATAACAGAAGCATTATCAAATCCATTGTGAAAATTTGCGATAGCTGCTACATGTACACTAATTATTGATGCTGAAGCTCCTGCATGTAATAGGGTAGTCAAGTATTGTAGGATCATCTGAATAGGTATGGAGTAGGGGTCTATGTTATGATCTTTGTCCCATGTAGAGAACCTAGCCCACTTACTAGAATAAATTTTCCTGGTGGAAGGTTTGTTTGAAGCCTGAAGAATCTCATGAACAGGAGATGAAATATCAGGTAGCCTGGCAATCATCGGAAGTGGAGAAACCAAGCTGTGACTTTGAGGCTGCTGAGACTGGGGTGAATCAGTCCCTGAGGATGAGACAGCAGACCTTGGGACTGATCCAGGATCCATGGCTGTGAATTAGATGAGGCCATAGGAAAGGGAACCAGACTTGATGGGCCCAATAAGGGGCAATGAGGATCACTTTGCTTTTCAACCTTTGAGCTTTCTGGAGGAATTTTGGGATGAGGGGAAATGGGGCAAAGGCATACAGCAGACCCGGGGGTCAATCGTGTGTCAGAGCATCCCTCGGTGACTCCCCCTGAGGGGAGATCAGGGCAAAGTAGCTTCTGCATTTTTTGTTTAGGGGGGAAGCAAACAGGTTGCAGCAAGGCCTGCCCCAATGCAGAAGATCTGATCCGCTATAATAGGACTGAGGCACCACTCATGAGGCATCAGAATGTTCCTGCGCCGATTGTCCGCAATAAGGTTGGAACTCCCAGCAATGTGCATTGCTATAAGAAAGCAGTTGGAAGCCATCGCCCAGTGCCAAATTCTCATGACCTCCTGACATAGGGGGTAAGACCTGGTTCCACATTGTCTGTTGATGTACCAGATGACTGACATGTTGTCCGAATGAATTGCAATGGTCCCAGAAGGAAGGGATGTGTGGAAGTCTTGCAACACTAAGAAAACTGCCCTCAATTCCAGGATATTTATGTGCAAATTGGCCTCCATGGGGGACCAGGTGCCTTGGACTGTCTTTCCCTGGAATCCCCCCTCCCCCCCCAGCATGGAAGTGTCTGTGGTCACTGGGACCCTAGGCTGGGGAAAACAAAACAGTCGACACCAAAGATTTGATTCTGGCTTCATCCACCAGAGCATTTTTTTCTTGCAAAGGTTTGTAAGGCATATCATGTGGTTGAGTGGATGGGTTGAGAACGACCTTTGTGATGAAAGGAGCTACTGTACTAGTCTCATGTGCAACCTCACCAGTGGAACTAATTTAATGGTTACTGCCATAGATCCCAATAGCTGTAGTACAAGGAATGCTTGTACAAATGTCTGTGGGAGGAGTACTTGAATCTGGCTTCTTATTTTTGAGAGCCTGTGAGGAGGAAGGGAAGCCTGACCGAATGTTGTGTCGAACAGCACTCCAATGAATTCCAGTGCTCTTGTTGGGGACATTTGAGATGTGTCCGTGTTGATCGTGATACCTAAGCGAAGAGCAAGGCCTTGAGTGTAAGAGAGTCTGTGAATGAAAAGATTCCTGGTCGTGGCAGTAAGGAGCCAATCGTCTGAGTATGGAAACACCTGGAATCCTTGTAGTGGGAGATGAGCTACTATGACTGCCATACATTTGGTGAACATTCTGGGGGCTGTCGAGAGACCAAATGGCAGTAATCTGAACTGATAGTGATTGGCTCCCAGCCAGAAGTGGAGAAACCTCCGGGAACATTTGTCCATCTTTATGTGGTAATACGCGCCCAGGAGGTCTATACAGCACATCCAGTTTTCCTTCCGTGGAAAGGGGAGGATGGACTGTACAGTGACCATCCAGAATTTTTGAGGTTTTATGAATTTGTTTAATAAGGATTGGTCTCCAGTCCCCTGTCTTTTTTGGCACTAAAAAGAACCTTGAGTAAAACCCGGATCCTCTCTGGTCTGGTCGGACTAGCTGGATGACTCTTTTTCTTAGCAGCTTTTCGATTTCTAAGGCTGCTGCCTCCCTCTGACTGGGTGGAACATCGAGGATTCGTTTGATGGGTCTGTGAGTAAGATCGAATGGGATATGGACCCATGCAGCCATTGTTATGAGTTGCCAGGCTTGTAGGTGCAGAGAAAATCAACCCCCTGACTGCTTCCAGAGGAAAGCAATTGGGCCACTGTTCAGGAGCGCTGGTAGGGTCGGCCGGAGAAGGAATCTCTAGCACCCTGGTTGCACGAACCTCCTCTGCCCCACAAGTGGCGACTTCTGGATGGGTTGCCCCCTCTGTACTGGGGGGATTGCTCACCACAGGAGTCACGAAAAGATCATTGGGACTTTTTGAACCACATCTTTCCTACCCTCTGGTTCCTGGAATAGGATCCCTGGGGGGGGGGGTGGAAAACCATATGCCCACAGCAGACAAGGTCTTCCTGTCCTTCTCACTAAGTGATAGTGTGTCTCTTATTTTGGGACCAAAAAGGGAAGATTTGTCAACAGGCACATTGACAAAGGAAGATTTAAAGAGGTCCGCGAAATCACACAAATGCATCCAAGCATGCCATGTCATGAAGATGCCTGATGCAGCTGCTCGAGCTGCCCCCTCGGTGGTGTGAGATATCAAGCGCATTGAGGAGTTCAAGATGGATTCCAGGGTAGCCAGCTGAGAGGCTTCCAGGGAAGGTCTTGTGGCTCCCATGCTCAGAATCCCAGAGTAGGGGGTTGAGACAGCTGCATGCTAGAGGGGGGTTCTGGTGTCAATGCCATTGGTGCTAACTGCAAGCCTGTTGAGGGAATGGCCCTCTCCATCACCTGGAAAGCAAGCCTGCCCGAGGAGGGATTAGAGGCCGGAACCGAGAAGGACAACCTCGGACCTGGGGTCACACCCCACCCTGAGGATCCCGCCTCCAGGTGAGGAGCTCTGAAAGGACTGGCAGCTGGCAGTGGAGCCATGGCCATAGACGGTGCCAGCAAAAAAATAGGTGCCAAACTAGGAAACACGGTGCCAACAGCCCAATCACTGCTCCAAGAGTGCACCAGTTCCAATGGAGCCATTGCATCAACAGTAGTTGGTGCTGACAGGGAAACCTCTGCAGTCAGAGCTGAGATAGTATGCACTGGGGTGGTCATCAGTACCAAAGACTCCAGGGCCTGGGAAGAGGCCGGAGGAGGATATACTGGTGAATATGCTGTGAAAACTTTCATTCCAAGGGGGAAGGAAGACCTAGCAGGGGTGGGCAATCCTCTAGCTGCCAAAAGCTGGTCTACAACCCTCACTACATCTTGTTCTGAAAGACTCCTGATGGAACTGAAGGAAGCTGCTGAAGGAGAGTCTGGTCTCTCTAGAAAAGGACTAAACTGGTGTCCCAAAAAGGGGTCATAAGTGAGAGAATGTCTGGTTCTGGGAAGGTGTTCAACCTTCGGACCAATGGTGTCATTGTCTGTGGAGCCATATAAAATACCGGCACCATGGCCAGGAATGGTGCCGATGCGGGTCAAAGCCGGTGTCAAGACTAAGGATGGCACCGAGGAGGATGGTGCCAAAGCTGGTACAGTGATAGAAGTCAAAATTAGGGGCAGCACCGAGGGAAAAGACATGGAGCCTGGTGCTGAAGTAGTCTGTGCCAAAGTTGCGGGAGAAGATCGGTGTCCATTCAGTTCCGAGGAGGATGGAGAAATAGGAACCGAGTGACTCCATTTCTCTTAGCATTAATGTGGTCAATGGCCAAACAATATAAGCACTAAGCATGACTGTCTGAATTAGAGTTTTTTTTTTTTTTTTTTCTATAGATGGATAGAAAATGTTGAGGAGTACCAACAATGGTGCTTAGAAATACCACAGGTGGTAGGAAAAGGGCCTACCAAAGGTAGGAGAGAGGGACAGTACCAACGATGGTATAAAGAAACTACCAAAGGTAGAGGGTAGAATATAGAAAAGGTATATATGTTTACAGATGAAAAGAAGATATATAGAGTAAACTGATTAAGAAGAGGTACTGAAATAGATAATCAAAAAAAAAAAAAAACGCTATACTTAGCTTGAGAGAGAAGGCTTGGCACGTCTGATGAGGAACACAGCAAACAAGATCTGAAGAGACTATGAGAGGGGCATTATGGGTAGGTCTTAGCTAAGAGTATTTGGCTGGCGGGAGCTTGGTAATGGCTGTGTCAGTTCTGAGGATGGAACCGAAGTCCTAGGAGTAAGGAACGAATAAAGATTTACAACATCAGATGTATTTTTACAATTTTTTACATAAAAGCTATTTTATTACAATTGTACAGTATCTAATATTTTAAATGTATTTATTTATTTATATTTGTTGACCGGGAGTGTCCGACTGGACGTAAGTCCATTTTTAGCGGAGGCCCAGGGAGAAAAGCTCCACAGTTAAAATAAACAGACAGTAGTTACATTGGATTACATAGAGATTAACAATTTACATAGCAATTACTTACAACATATTTACAGATGAAGAATATAGTACATCAGTAGACAACTAGAATCGTTATCTGTGAAGTACATAACAGACATTAAATGTTACAATAAGAAGTTCCTACTGTATAATAAGTACTAGGCTTATGAGCATCTGAACTTGCTATAATCAAGGTAGTTAGTGGAGTGGAAAGAAAGGTAGTGGTTGGATGGGGTGGGTGATATTAGAGTGGGAGTTGCAAGGGATTAGCCAGCATGTTTTTAGGTGCACTTTTAGTAAAGTTTTGAAGTGGGAGCATGATGGTATGGAGATAATTGTGAGTGGGAGGGAGTTCCATAATTTGGCTATGGTGCAAGAGAATAGTGCTTCACCAGCAGAGTTATTGGCTTTAGTGATATGCAAGTGATTTTTGTTGCTGGATCTTAGTGGTCCGGTGGTGCAATAGGGTTGGAGTAGATTCTGGAGGGATGGGACATTTAGTGGATGGTTTACTAGTTTGTGGGTGAGTGAGAGTTGATACCATTGAAGAAGGTGAGGGAGTTCAAGCCAGCCTAGTTCAGCAAGTGAGAGACAGTGGTGACTATGGTAAGATGCCCCAGTGGCAAATTTTTCGATTTTGTTGTAGCAGGTCTCTAGCTTGTTTAGATCACATTGCCTTAGGTTGGTATATATTGGAGAGGCATAAAGTAGGGTGGAGATAAGGTGGGAATTTGCTATTGAAATCTTTGCTGCTTTGGTGAGAAGTTGCTTATTTCTGTATAACGCTCCTAGTTTTTTGTGGACTTTTTTTATGGTCATGGATATGTGAATGTCAAGTTTTAGTTTACTGTCTATTTCCACTCCTAGCAATTTGGTGTGTTCAGTTGGGTATATAGTGGTGTTGTCTTTTGCTGTGATGTTAAAGTGAGTTGTTTTTAGTATGTTTGGTGGGTTGGAAGATGAGTAGCTTAGTTTTGTGTGGGTTGAGTATTAATTGGGCATCGGATAATCAAGTTTCAACAGAGGAAAAGGCTTCCTGTGTGACTTTTTGCAGTTTGGGTAGGGACTGAGCTGAGCAGATGATGGTTGAGTCATCTGCGTATTGTATGAGTGTGCCATGTTTGGTGGCAGAGACTAGATTATTGGTGAAAACAGAGAAGAGTAGGTGTCCAAGGATGGATCCTTGGGTAACCCGTATGGAGACAGGTAGTTGGGGAGATATGTCATTCTGCCACACAACGGATTGTTGGCGGTCAGACAGGTAACTCTGAAACCAGTTGGTGACTGATTGTGTGAAGGCTAGGTTATTGAGGACAGAGATAAGTTGTTTGTGTGGGACCTTGTCAAATGCTTTATATAGGTCTAGGAAAGTAGCAGAGGAGAGACAGCCATTGTTTTTATGCTGAAGGATAGTGTTAGTAAAGGAGAGTAAGGCAGTGGTGGTGCTATGGTTTGGTCAGAAACCATGCTGAGTATTGGAAAGGAGGTTGTTAGTAAGGAGGTAGTCTGAGACCTGAGAGTGTATGCATCTCTCTAGTATTTTGGAGAGTGGAGAAAGAATAGCTATGAGGCAGTAATTGGTTAGTTCTGTGGAGGGTCCACCTTTGTGGAGGGGAATTATATGTGATACTGTCCACAGTGTGGGAACGTAACTTTCTGACAGAGATCGGTTAATCAAGATGGATACTGGGTAGGCCAGAGCATCGGCTGCGATTTGTAGGTATTCACTTGGGAGGTTGTCTGCTGCTAATTTGGTGGGCTTACGTTTAGTTAAGAGTTTTTTTTTATGTTGGAGGCAGGTACAGGAGAAAAAGAGAAGGCAATGGGGAGATTACTAGTTGAAGGTGTGGGTTGGAGGGGAGGGGGGTTGTGTTGTTTAGCTAGTGATAGTATGGTTTGGGTGAAGTGTGTGTTGAATGAGGTAGCAATATTTTCTGAGGAGTGAGGGATGTTAGGAGGAGGAGTACTGACTTTACCTGGGTGAAGGATGGAGTTTATGGAGGACCAAAATTGTTTGGGGCTGTGTTGGGAGGAGTCTAGGGCAGACTGGTAGTATTGGAATTTGTCCTGTTTTATTAGCTTTTTGACTCTATTGCATAGTTCTAGGAATTTCTGTCTAGTTGAGGGGGGTTTAGTTTTGCGCCAGTGCTCCCAGGCTTTATCCCTGTTTTTCATTTCTGACTTAGTGGTTTTCTGTAGCCATGGGGAGGGTCGTGCTTTTATTCTGGAAAGTCTTATGGGGGCAGGGTAATTAAGGATGCTCAGGAAGGTAGTATTAAAAAATTCAACTGCGTCATCAAGACTGAGGTACTTTAGAGGATGCCAGTTACATTCTTTGAGGGATGAGATAAATGTGAGTGGGTTAAAGTTTAGTTTTTTACATATTTGACGGTAGATGACAGGTTTAGCTTGGTATAGGTATTTTTTAATAAGTACATTTAAATGGATTTGTAATGTATTAGTGTTTAATTGATTGATTTATTAAAGGTTATTTAAGGAAGTGATCTCATGCATTGTGATTAACTATTTCCTGTGTTGTATGGGGGATGAAAGTGCTAAGTTTTTTTATACTGAATAAACAAATACGTGTGGTTCCACGTACCACGTAGTTTATTTTCTGAACTCAGTGTGTGAATGTATGCCACTTGTTGAGATGCTGCAGGGATACCAGGGAAGTTACAGGCTCTCTTAGAGGGAGCCAAATAATGCTTATGTTTGCTATGTCATTAATTGGGTGTAATTGAGCTTTTTAAAAGGTATAAAGGTAAAAAATGTGTTCCATACATCCTGTCAAGTACAGTCATGTTGTAGGGATTAGTCATTATGAGTTTAGGGAGATGATCTAAGTAAGAAAACAGGAAAATAGAGATGAGTACATTGCACTTACCATAACAGCAGATGTCTGAAGTCATCACTGTTGCATTAGCCCAAGTAATATGGATTATATCCTGTACCAGGATATAACAGCTGGACAGTGTTCTAAAGCCACTGGCTTCCCTCCGCACTTGCACCCCGGTTGCTTGAGCTACAGAGGAAGAAAACAGCACTTCAGTGCTTTCTTACCTCACAGAAGGGAAAGTGTACCATACTGAAAAAAATAATGATAGGTTAGTAAAACCTTCCAACTCATAAATAAATACAAAAGAGAAAAAAATGGGGGGTGGTGGGAAGCAGAGGCTACTGCCACTGGGAAGTGAGAATCATTATTATCTCAAATCTGTTACCTTACTCTTACTATAAAAGCCCTTTCATTAAACTTTTACATGTATGCAGTATATACAAATATTCTGCTAGTGGAAGCTCACTATTACAAAAAGGGGAGTGGGTAATGAAGGGAGAGAGTGGCTGCTGCACCAGGGATAACTTTTATTATCTACTAATATCTTAAGTGCAACTTACAGAACTGTACTACATTCATCAGTATCACTGCTGTGGTAACCTAAGCTATATAGGTAGATCTCCATAGCTAATCCTACCTGGGAGGAGGAAGCATAGAGTCAGGATCCCATGGAGAAAGGTCCCAAATAAGCTTACTCCAGACCAGATGAAGGAATCCAGTAAGAAAAGCTTTGTAAGAGTATAACCCAAGACCCATAATGTATCTATAGAAAACTTTAAGAGTCCATCCTTTACCAATAAACAAAATAAGACTCTAACAGAATGTGCCTTAATTTTGCTTAGAAATTATTTATAATGGTGGTAATAAAGAAAATCTGAGTTTGACACAGGCTGACCTATGTATGTTCCATTATAGGATGTACACAGCTATAAAACTTTCCTGAGGAAAATGTTCTTAAGAAAATACCTGAATTGCATACGCATGTCCAAAGTATGAAAAATCCTATATCCCTGGTTTGAAGCTCAAAAAAGAATACAGGGAGGTCAATAGCTAGATTCTCAATAAACCCTGAAACCAGTAATGACACAAATGGGAGATATGTTGCAGAAATAACCTTGTCTCTATGAAAAACCAAATAGGGTTCACCCACTATGAGAGTTTGCAACTCAGATGTTTTCTTGCAGATGTCAGAGCAAATAAGAAAACTATATTTGATGTAATGAACCACAACGTAGTTAGGTTCAAATGAAGACAGCTTTAACATTTTTATCTTCAAGTTAAGATCTTAATAAGGTTCCACCTGCTTCCTGGATGACTTTATATGCAGAGAGCCCCTTCCTAAAATAGGTTGGGCAAAGCCTGAAATGAAAAAGAGGAAACATAGGCAGACATGCTGAAATGACTACCATATGCATATTGCTAAAGGAGAAAGACAGATTGCAGGATAGTAACTTACACAAATATAAAGGAACTAAGATGCCTGTGGCCTGGCCCAGCAATCAAGGAGTCTCAATCCTCACCACTAACACCAGAGAGGGCATCTTATATAGGAGGAAAGGATAACAAATGCACACAGTAAAGTGCAATTTCCCTTAAGAGCACACATATATCACAGTCAGTCCAGGGCTGGTCACTCCCTTGCTCTCCAGGTCCCCAATAAGACTCCCCAATGGCACAGCTATAGGGTCCAGATCTCAGCCAGCTGAGCAAGCTAAAATCTCCAGCACCCTCTCTGTCCAAACAGTGCTTTGTGTCCCTGCCCAAGTAGCTGACACACACACACACTTTGTGACAAATTTATACAACCACACTGACACTCCTGGGGAAGGCTGGCACAGGTTCTTTTACCCAGACTATACAGTAGAAATCACTGCCACCACCCAGATAATACTTATCAGCTACTCAAAAGTCCTTAAAAGGGTGTCCAGTTATTACTGTGCAATATTATTATCCAATTGGTAGTATAATCCAGGGTTAAAGCTATTAGAGTGGCTTTGTACAGTTTTACCAAAGGCATTCAAGTACTCTTAAGAGCTTAAATTATCTCTACACCATCCAGCCACAGTTAAAAAGGTTTTAAAATATTTAATAATAAATAATTAAAACCACAAGACAATACTTTCTACTACACAGTCAGTGCTAGTCAAGAGTTCAGAGATCACAAAGAAATACTTGCAATAAATCCGTAGTACAGTTCTGACATCACAGAAAAACACTTAGTCTAATCTCTATTTTCTAGCTATCACTAAAAGAAAACACAAGTCTAAGATAACTTACATAACTCAACAGGCAGAGTGCTGATGAGTTGGATGGTCAAGACAAAAATGCTTATTGCCTTCTGATTGTTTAAATTGCTATTGCAGTTCTGATAAACATTACATCATTGTGTTGTCTAAGGTTGTATCTTCTGGTATTTAAGCCCTAACTTTGAGAGGGTTTCTGCCTATACACACTGAGCAGAGTGGAGGAGAGGTGTTGACTACAACTCTTAGCTGAGATATATAAGTATCCTGTTTTTTTCAATTATTTATACTGATTATTGTTTCTAGCAATTTATATATAGCACTTTTTATTGCCTGCTGCATAGTTTTTGAGTGTATTTTTATTGCTATTAACTAATCTGCAAGGGTAACTGATTTGTTTGCAGTTTAAAAGCATTATCTAGAGTCTCATTGCTCCTTTATATGTTTAAAAACTTTCATTTTGTGGCTTTCTGTAGTGCTTACGGTCTGTAGACTAATGCTTTAGTATTGTCCCCACCGTCCCTCCCTGTTGGTGTCTTGCTGTTATACTTGATGGCTTTGCAGTTGCCCATCCCTACTGTAAATCTGATCTGGGACACTCCTCCCAGTCTAGTGTCATTAGCTCATTCTACCTAATACAGGGAGAACATTTGATAAGGCCTTCTGTTTCTCCTTTTTCCCTTCAAAAAAAAAAAATTGCCTGAATCTCCTTGTGTTCTGACTGTGCTTCTCAAACATTTTAGAAATATAGAGTATATTTTAGAGCATTTATTATAACTGTAATTGCCTTAATATTGCTACAACTTAAGTGCTCTAGGATCCACTGCATCTGAAGTGTTTGTGTGTTTTAGCTGCTTTTCTGCATATATAGACTTTTCTGTATATGTAGACTAGCTACTTATTATGCTGTGTTACTGCCTCTTAAATCGTTTTTCAGTTGTGCATGTGCCTTGCTTCATTTAAAAAGTTTTAAATTGCTAATTTTGTAGAGATTTAATTGCATTTACTGTTTAGGACTACACACTCAAGTGTGTTAGTCTTTTCTGTGTTTATTTACTGTATTATTGCATTGTTTAGCCTGTTTCAACAACAAAAAAATACTATCTTGTTTGCTTGTTTTCCACCTTTTCTAGCCAGTCCATAGCCCAGGCTTTGCTTGCCACAGGACTTTATTTTCTGTGCTCAGAGCTACCCAGACCTTGCTGTGGTAGAGGGAAGTCCTACTGCTTACCAGTAGGACTGGTGAGCATTGTACTGCCTATCTAATGCTAGAGGAGTGGTTTCCAGCTCTGAAATTGTAATTTTATTAGCCTTTTTGGGCTGATTTCTATCCCTTTCAATTTTCTGGCTTAAAAACGCATGTGTTTGCACATTTTTCACATCATGCAGCACTGCGAGGTTACAGTTAAACTATTCCAGGTGCCAGAAAGTCTGCTGTTCAAATTTTCCCTTAGAACTAGCTGGTTTCTCAGTAGTAGCACTAAAATATGAACCCCTGTGACTAGCACTTGCTCTAGAATGTGCTGGAAAGCACTAGGAAGCCTGAAACTGATTCAAGCACTCAGCTTTCCTTGTCAATAAGGAGAAATTAATCATAGGCAGTAAACAGCCTATAATTGCAAAGTACCTTGCAAAGGTAAGGGAAAACAGCTCTTAAACTTTATAAGAAAGCACTAGGAAGCCTGAAACTGATTCAAGCACTCAGCTCTCCTTGTCAAAAAGAAGAAATTAATCATAGGCACTAAACAGCCTATAATTGCAAAGTACCTTGCAAAGGTAAGGGAAAACAGCTCTTAAACTTTAAAAAAAAAACACCTAAACAGGCATGTCCAAGGGTCAGCTTCCGGTGATTTCTCCTGTCCACCTGGTGAATCTGGGCATACTGGGGCAGTGCGGCAACTGCCTCATGTACACCTACAATCCTCTCCTCCTATCACCCAACACTACAACCGGCGAGAGATGCACTTACATAACCAAACTGGAAGCAAAGCTCTCTCCGGCCAAGACTGTGCTAGACAGTCAAGAGGAGAAGGTTAACACCTGCATTACACCTCTAGCAACTCATAGCCCTTCAAAACCCACACCATCAACACCCACACATAGCAACACTAAACCCACATATGCGTAGGCCCTTAACATTAACCTACCCAAGCAACAAGGACCTCCGAAGCCGAAATGCAAACAAACACCAGTCACAACCAAAGTGACACACAGCTCATAACACCAGTGTGCCACCCAACAACAGCCCCTAAGGCAAGAAAATGTACCCAACACTTTTGTCATAGGTGACTCTATAGTCAGGCATACTGATGTCCCACTCACCAGGCTGAACAAGGAGAAAATTACAGTCAGCTGCCTGTCAGGTGCCAGGATCCACCAGATAATGCATGCACTCAAGTCACTCCATAAGTACAAATACGACTCTGTCATTGTCCATGCTGGAGTGAATGACTTGAGATGTACCTCCCTGGAATAAATGAAAAGAGACTTGGAAGAGCTCTTGGATCATGTGACCCAGGCAGGTATGACCCTAGCCCTCAGTAGCATCCTGCCTTCACCTAGAATGATAGCACAATATAAGGACAAAATGATTGCCTTCAACAATTGGCTAAGCTTCTGGTGTCATTCAAAGGGGATCCAGTATTTGTCTGCCTGGGAAGACATGATCGACAAACCACGATGCTTTGCCAGAGATGGTCTGCACCTGTCACTCCTGGGATTCAGGTTACTGGCTAAAGCTCTTGCCACCCCTATAGTGCCTTTTTTAGGCAAGGTTCAAAGGATAAAACCACCACCATAACAGATACAAGCATGAAAAATCTGAAGGTGATGCTACTCAATGCTAGAAGTCTACACCTCAAAATGCACTCGCTCGAGGCACTCCTAAAAATGGAGAACATCGATATCTGTGCAGTAAGTGAGACCTGGTTCAAGGCTCCAGGGAGCACCCCTGCAATACCAGGCTACAATTCTTACCACACTTTCCGGCCAAAACACCAAGACAGAAACACTAAAGATGGAGTAGTGTCCATATTTGCCAAGGATATTCACACCTCCAGGCTAGTTGCCCAACACAATGCATCTGAAATTCTCCAGGTGCAACTAACACTAGGTAAGACTGCAATCCAAATTGTAGCTTGCTACAAATCCCCCACCATGCCCCAAGATTCTCACTACACCTTTCTAAACATACTGGAAAATATTAAGATACAACCAAACACCCTAATACTGGGTGATTTCAACTACCCTGCTATTAATTGGGAAAACTACTCGGGTACCAACTCCTTTTCCCAACGGTTCTTGGAATTCATAAATTCCAACGCCCTGGATCAACTAATCCATTGTCCCACCAGGGGTTCCAATATCCTAGACCTGGTCATTACCAACATGGGAGATAGATGCTCCACACCAGTGGTCACCCCCTCATTGGTCAGGTCTGACCATAACCAAATCACCTTTGACATCCACATCCCACCCCCACCCCCACCCCCCAGTAAGGAAACCTCCTTAAAAAATTCTCCAAAGCTAACTTCATGCTACTTAAGTCAGAAGTGACAAACTTCACAACACCCACGCAGACGGGATCTGGAAGTTTGACTGCAGAATCCTACACTAAGGCACTGTACGAGCACATCCACTCGTGCATGGATCGTGCCATCCCAAATAGAACCATGATGCTCTTCTCCAAAAGAAGAAAGCCAATCTGGTGGTCCCCTGCTATAAACAAACTATACAACAAACTGTTGCAGAAAAGAGGAAAATCCCAGGATGCAAAAAACTCCCTCACCAGCCTCACTAAGAAGCTGAGATCCCTCATAAAATCCACAAAAGCTAGTTACGAAAATAAAATTGCCAAAGATTCCAAAGACAACCGCAAGGCATTCTATAGTTATGTCAAGAATCTAAATGACAATGCTCAGATCTGCTCTGAGCTACAACAGAATGGCATTAAATATACTGATCCCAAGGATATTGCCAATATCCTGACATATCGATTTAGTGCCAACTTCACCCTCCTCTCACCCCCTAAAGGTCCCATCTCAATACCAAAAGACTGCCAAATTCTGATAATCACGGCCACACAGGTAGAAACTGCACTCTCCAAAGCTAAGAATACAGCATCCATGGGACCAGATGACATCCCAGGCTGTGTACTACATGAATTACAGAATGAACTGACACCTCACCTAAGTGTCATGTTTAATCATAGCCTCACCTCAGGCTTCGTGCGCACTAAGTAGTGCACAGCTACAGTTATCCCACTCCACAAGGGAGGATCCGCCTTGGATCCCGGGAACTACCATCCCATCAGTCTGACAAGTCTGATCTGCAATGGCATGGAACGCATTATCATGGAACTTATAAACAAAGACATTGGCAACCTTCAAACACTGGACCCCACCCAGTTTGGGTTTGTGAAGGGCCGATCTTGTCTCCTGAATCTGATTGACTTCTTCAAATCAGTCTCCAGAGCTGTGTACGAGGGTATGGCGGGTCCACACAGCCTATCTGGACCTCGCCAAGGCCTTCAACACCATCCCCCACTCTGGAATCATAGATAAACATACTAAGCTAGGCATAAATCCCTACGTAACTCGATGGGTTGCCAACTGGCTTACTGACAGAACCCAGACTGTAAAAGTAGCCGACTCCAAATCCAGCTCCAGACAAGTGACAAGTGGAGTACCTCAGGGTTCAGTCCTGGGACCACTCTTGTTTAGCATCTACTTCTCTGAAGTACAGGCCAACACTAAGGGACTCTGGCTAACAAAGTTTTCAGATGACTGCAAACTGGGAGCCATTACTGAATCCCCAAATAATGTGGATGTTCTACAAAAGGGCCTTACAGAAACAGATGTCTGGTGCCAGAGCCATGGGCTCAAGCTTAATGTCAAGAAATGTATAGTTATCCCCTTTGGGAAAAATCATGTACCCTTGAATTACCACATATGTGCAGGACACTAAACATCAAAAGTGTGATGAGAGACTTAGGGACACAGGTGGACAGTGGTCTCACTTTCGATAACCACATCCTTCTATGTGGCACACCTCATCACTAAGGGCTTTTCATCCAGAAAAAAGGAGGTCATTGTCCCACTGTACTCATCCCTCATTAGACCCATTATAGAGTATAATGCCCCGTTTGGTATGTACCTCACAAGACATCTGCAACAGCTGGAAAGACCACAGAAATGCCTCACTAAAAGAATCACAGGCCTAAAGCAGATGCCATATGCTGACTGTCTAAAAAAACTCCAGCTATACTCTGTGGCATATCGTCTACTCAGAGGCGATCTCTGCTTAACATACAAGGCCATGTCAAACCCTGAGCTGTTGAACATGCTTCACTAAAAGAAATCCCAATCCCTCAGAGCCACACGCTCCTGGGATCTAAACCTTGTCATCACAATGATCAAAACATGCTGGAGGGATAGGTTCCTGACCCAGAGACTCCCCATACTCTGGAATAGACTGCCCATACATGTCAAGCAGAGTGCCTCCTTGGCTCTCTTCAAAAGGAACCTTGATGATCGGATGAGAGATAGGAAATTCACCCCGGGGATCATGTCAGTCGCCCTGCTAGACAGGGGTCCACAGAAGTAAATATTGTGGGAAGAAATATCCAGGGAATTGTTATGGCTAGGCTTGCATAGGCCCTAGGGCCGATAGCCTAGTACCAAACTATGAACCTATGAATCATCTTTTTACACTTTCCTGGTGTTCCCAGGCTAACTGCATTTACATTCTTAACATCTCCCTTTTGTTATCTTGCAGCTGGTCAGGAACAGAGCAATAAAAATACATTTGCATGCTTAAATCTAGCAATTTAAATCTTGGTTAAAACAATAAAAAGAATTTCTTCATCTAGACTTTTCAGCACCACTGCTACTTCAAAGGGTCACTACATGCTTTACTTTGATCAGTAAAGTGCACTGTTGTCACATTTATTTCCAGTTCCACATGTAACAGTATTTCTTTACCTTTAAGACAACAAGCCTGTAGTTTACATTCATATTTACAAATGACAGAATTATCTGCAAAATTCTATCTGGCTAGGCTGGCAGCCTTCACCCTTCTCTACCAGTCTTCACAGGAACCCGTGGAACAAAATCTCAAAAAGGCCTATGGTTATAATTGTGCCACCAACTAGTAAATCCTTACAAACAATTAGCATAAGCATTACCAGTAGCAAGGATTATTGTCTTGGTTTAATTTCTTCAATTCTTTTGCGTTTCTACTACTATGACAGGAATGGATCCCATTCTTAATTCAGGGTATGATTAATATTGAAGAATTAGAATTGTTACGATCCTTCATGTTAGCCAAAAGTGCTCTTCACAGTACCCACAATGTGTCCAGAATTGACTCCTTCTGCAAGTCATATGGAGTGACATGCAATGGTAGAATATCTAAACATGACTGCAAATTCTTTTTTTTATGACATCCATTTCTCATACTACTATTGCAACTGTATGGGTGTCTTTCTTCCATATTGCTCTCATTTCTGTCTGCAAATCTTGATATTTTATGGCTTTGTGTCTCTGTGTATGTGAGACAATGTAATAGCTAGGTGAAGCAATTTTAATGAAAAATGCTACTTTTGTCTTGTATTCATTGAATACTATATCTGGTTTACTCACATCTATTTTTTGAATTGTTGGTAATGGGTGATCTCATGTGATATACACCATCGTTCTCTATAATATGTTGTGGTTCATATTTCCAATACTTTTCAGTTACTTCCATGCTGTTACTGTAGTGTTTGCACAATCCCCAATGCAACAATCTTACCACATTACTATGCCTTCCAGTGTACAGGCCCTCTGCCATAAGAATATCACACCCAGCAAAAGGTATGTAACTGTTTTTAAATCTTTTTTTACAAAACTTTGACTGTTTCCCCCATATGTTCAGTGGACCTTTGAAACCAACATGTACATAGTCCTCTCTCCTATGTTGCCATCATTAACCTTTTATCCTTTGGTCTCAACTCACCTCTCCTTAATCATGAGGTTGTTCCAGGATATTACTATACTTGCCACTATAGTTGCAGCTTTGCCATATTTCTTTTCTTCTCATCTGTGGTTCTCCTTATATTCTTTTGTTTTTTGGTACATTCAGTTGCTGTCGGATTTTTGTCCACTTCTGGTTTGATTTCCATTTCCATTTACCATCTGAATGGTTTTGCTAAACTAAGCAGGGAGGTCATCTTAGACTTCCTCTCCTCATGCTGTAAAACTTTCACTATGTTTGGATTTGATGAGGTCAGCAGATATGTATGCAGTCCCAAGACCGAGGTGGCCCGTATCTCTTTCAGTGTGTGGAATATGTGATCTTAGTATACACTCATATTTGTATATCATTTGATAAGCATGAATTATTTTTCTTGTTTTTCTATACAACTGATCCAATACCTTTTGGGGTAGGTCAGTCACGCCAAAACTGTAAGTTAAAACAGAAGATCAAATTGTTTTATAGCTTGGACTTTATTCTTAGATATCAAGTCAGATTTCAATATTAGTTTCAGTCTTCTGAAGTACTCTTTACTGAGTTTTATTCATATCTGTTCATGTTTTATTGCCAGTCCTTCATCAATTCCCAAATATTTATACACTTCTTCCTGTTCAAGCTCCTTTAATTTGCATTCCTGTCTAAGACTGAAATTTTCTTGATACTGCAACCTAGATTTTGCAAGCTAAAAGATGGCTCTTTTCTCTGGAAAAAAGTTGCCTAGACTCTTTACACTGGGAAGATCCTTCAGGAAAACTCTCATATCCAAAGAAAAGTGGTTCTCACATGCCTGGGATGGAGCCTGTAACTGTAGAGGATGTGAACTGAGCTACACCTGAGGGAGCTAGGAAACCAGAGAGTAGTCTGAGGAACTACTGGTGGACACTGCAGAATAACCCACCAATGACTGAGGCGCAGAGAGAGCCAGTGGAAAAGGCAAGGGCACCAAGGACAATTATTTCTTTTAAGGATTAGGGGAGGAGGAGGAATGACTGGACCAGTATAGGAATCCAATTTCCAGCTTAGAGCTAGATCCTATTAATTGGCAAGAGATGCTGGTTGAGTTCAGATGTAACACTTGATACATATACCCTATCTCGCAATAGTTCCACAGCTAGTCAAAGTAATATCCAATACTACACTTTAATTCCCCTACAATAGAGTGACACCTTTTTTAAAAAGTGTAACTGTAGAAAAGCACAGCAGGTACGTTGTCTCAAACTGCACATAAGCAGAACACATACATAGCCTCACCAAAGAGAAAATATATATATATATTTTTTACATTAGTCTTACAAAATGGAGGAATTTATCTCAGTAGAATAGAGAAGCTAGAGAAAGACAGGGAAGGTAAGATGTCACACAGTGTGCACAAGCAGTGCGCAGACTTACCCTTCCTAAAATTTGCCCTCTTTTAACATAAAAACCATACCAAAATCACAGAATTTATAGCCAGCAAAAAGAGAAATAATTCTCATTAGACACTGAGACTGCAAAGTACATAAGGTAAACGTTCACAATGTGCACTCAAGCACCACACACTGTGCCCCACAATAGTGCTAGTCTTTAAAAAGATATAAAAATATTTTATATATATATATATATATATATATATATATATATATATATATATATATATATAGTAGTGTTTCACTAAAAAGAGGAACCCTTTCTCTAACGTGTAACTGCTGAGAAAAATGGAAGGGAATTTGTGACAAAGTATATACAAACTAGACACTGAAGTATACATAAACATGACACAAAAGTAATCCAGAACTTTCCCTATACTTTTAAAAGCAACAGCCAAACACATTAAAAAACAGCAATTACTTCATAAAAAGTTACATTATAAAGCCAGTCTTATTAAAGAGACCTTGTCTAAAACTGTCAAAAATAGATAAAAAATATATTTATATTTTTATAGTGTGGAAGGATACCACAGTGTGGATTTATTTTGCCAGAAAAAAATGGATCTAACCATTGATCTTGTGAAGCCCAGAGATGTACTCTCAGGGGTGGGGTGGGAGGGATGGGGAAGAAAGCATTGAAGTGTGTTCACACCCAGATGGATAGATTGGTTTAAAGTAAGCTCAACTTAACATTTTAGGCATAAAAGGATTAGTTCTCATGGAAACTGTGTCTCTGTGAAAAGATGAGATAAGGGTGACTTACCATAAGAGCTTGCATATCAAATACTATTCTTGCAGAGGTCAGAATAATCAGTAAAACTGTTTTCCATGTTAAGAATCTCAAGCCAGCCAGATGAGTTTGTTCAAAAGCAGCAAATGGTAGTTTCACTTAAACAAAATTAATACCATAAGGAACAATCACCCATTTTATGGAAGGCTTCTTATGTAGCACTGCTTTAAAAAACATCGCATGAAACTCCATTAATATAAGGGGATCTCTGGGCAGACATGCTGAAATGGCCAACAAATGAAATTTGACAGAGTAAGACAGAGCACAGGATAGTAACTCACACAAATACTGTAAAACCAAATAAACATTAACCCTGAATGGGTGCTGGTTGTTTTGCTGGCACCAACCAGAAAATGTTTAACATTGGCTTATATATGATTTTCTAGTAGCAGGGTTTCTTGCCTACATTAGTACCTGCTGTACATCCTTAGGAAACAGGTGCCTAAAAGGTATTAAGGCACTATTATCCAGGCTGTCAGTTGGAAGATATTTGGGATTGGGATTTATCAAACAACCCCAATCTAATGTGAGTAAATCCAGTTTGTGAAAAAGCTTATGGTAATTGCCCTTGGCCAATTCCAAAAGAAAGGAGAAAACTTTTTGCCTGGGCCAAAAGGTAGTCACCACAGTGATCTTTGTGTAATCCTTACAGATCTTCAGAATTACCCTGGAAGTTATTGGAAAGAGTCGAAAAGGATGCATGTCAAAGTAATATTCTTGATAAGGCAAATGAAAAGGTATCTGTCTTCCAGGCTTTCTTACACAGAGTTCTGGGACATGATTTTGTCAGTTGATTGTTTACAGAGGAGGCAAAAAAGGTCTGCTTGAAAAATTTCTCAGAGATGGATCAAATGTTGGAAGACTCCCTAAGATTCAATTTCCATTCCTGAGGATGCGCCTTGGTCCTGCTCAACTTGTCTGTCACACAGTTTTGCTCCGACCGAATGTAATATGCCTGTAGATTGAGATTGTGTTGTAAAGCTATATCCAGTGCTAACATGTTCAGTCTGCATAGTGGTAAAATCTGGTTCCTCCTTGCTTGCTTAGATGGACCACATCACCATAGTATTGTCTATGACCACTTGAATAGGTCCCCAGGGACCACAGATGATTCACAGAGTTGATAGCCTTTATTGTACCAAACACTTCTTTGCGTTTGTGTGTTTTGGTCTGTCTGGCTTTGTATTCTCATTGACACTGCTCCCCATGTCTTTCTTCTCTGATTGCATCCACTATTTCACATTTGCTACTTTTCTTTTTATAGTTGAGAATTTTACAATTCTCTAAGTAGGCCAATATGACAAACAGAAGAAAAGGTTTACCATCAATATGTTTGTCCTTAGCATAACAGCAATGTTAGGTATTTTTTTAACTGTGTATCACACTTCACCTTTGTACATTTTTTCCATCTTCACATGCCTTTCCAGCTTACCATCAGCTTCTCACTGTTTCTGCAATTGGTCCTAACTTAACACCACAGCCTAATGATGCTTCCTGGTGTATCTGTAGTTATATCCTACTGCCATCTCTAGGTATCTAATATATCCTGTACATATCAGCATTAATAATTCCAAATCCATGTTACTTACAAGCTATTGAAATATTTAATCTTAAAGCTTACAACATGGGTAACTCAACTGTACTGATATATGGTCTCTGTCTAGTGCTGCTAAAGGGACATTAATTGTTGTTTATATACTATTTATTTATTTATATTGTCATAATGGTCTTGTTTCTTCAAATATCTCAACAATCACATAACACAGAAAGAACTGCTCACTCATGAAAGTTCACAAGTGGATGACCATAATACTGTTAACAGTATGTGCATACCTTGAGTGGTAACTGAAACATTGTAAGTTGTTTATACAATTTTACAAAATTAATATTTACTGTGTTTATTGTGCCTTATAAAATCTAGCTTAAGACTTAGAATCTAGTGGACATCACCTCTGTAAAGATGCGTTTGTCATTTACATTTTTTAGTAACCTTTATCGATCTAGAGATAGGAACATTTGTTTTAAATGTGGGGAAATAACTTGATTTTTCAAAAAGTTCAGAAAGCAAATATTTTAAAGACAGAGTACAAACCTGTAGAGTTGCAGTGGAGTGAATGGGTTAAGTGTTCCTCTTCACTAGCTCTGGGACTGGACAACTACAGGAGGTGGCAGGTGGGGAAGGGAAAGAACAAGGAGTGAAGCAGCCCAGCAGTGTTATATAGCATCGTAATATTCCAGGGATTTTTTTATACTCAAACTGGGTGGGGTTGATTGACATCAAGTCCATTACTGTATGTAGTGTCAATTAGAGTCCATCTTCCTGGTATGAAAATTTCAACAGCTATAAGCTATGCAATTACATCATTACTTACATCACTGGGGCAGTGAGAGATAGCAAGCAGAAACCCCATCATTCCACTGAGACTCAGCACGGCAAATGTTGCCACCCCTACCTGCCCAGCACCTCCAAAGTTTGAGCAGTTAGTCAAACTTAAGACCTCTAGGCCCAGACAAAGTCTCCTACAAATGGCACACAGCCAGTGTAACTCTGTACAATTTTAATGTTATACTGATGACAATTTTATTATTATACTGATGAGATCAAATAATATCATACTGAATCAGAGAGCAGATATTCTCCATAATATAACTTTCTTCTGGTAGTGTGGTCTAGTATTATGTCACTCTTCTCAGTATCCTACCACATTACCATACAGAATACAAACATGAATGAAAGGACAAATTAGAGGTATTTAAATACCATTTTTATTAAATGCCCGTGTAAAGAACACTGCAATCAAAAACAGACTGTGGGATGATACACTTGCAGTAACAGTTACAAAAATAAATGCATTGCAATGTAAGTTTATAAAGGGACAACAAAAAAATCAACATGTACATAAATATATCTTGGAAACAAAGCTGTAACTACAACAGTAATGATTTCTTCTTCATAATGCCCTTAAGAAAATCTTTGTTAAAATGTGTTCAAGTATACCAATCTTTTAATAAACAGTAGGAAAAAATGCAAAAAAAAATGCACATGTCACAGTGCAAATATTTATCATAGTGCAATACACCAAGCAATGGTTTCAATTCACAGTTTCAACATAATTAAAATAACCATTTGCATGAAAATGCATTAGCAAGGTTTTCTCATGAGGCTTTAAAAGCCTAGCCTGATCATAAATGCCATTGCAGTTTACCAATAGGTTTGAAAGAAATGTTTTAAAGTGCCAGCGCATACCAAAGAGTTTGATGTTGGTAATGACCCCAAAAATGAAATAATAATCAGTTTCTAACTGAATACTTTGTATTAAAGTTACTGAAAATGAACTGCAAATTGAAGACAAGCTTCTTTACTCTGCAGGACAATCTGGAATTAATAGAGAGTTTGGTCATTTTTAAAAACAAAATGAATGTGCTTATTCTTCAAATGATTTATTAATTTCCATCCTGTACATTCAAGTCAGTAGTCATTGTTTAAATTAACACCCCTCAAAAAAGTACCTGCAGAAGGCTTTACCTCTAATATAAAGACATAAGGGTCCAGAGTGTGTGTTGGTGGTGGTGGTGGGGTTAAATGCTTGGGAAGCCTAACAAAAGTATTCCATGTAACTACAGTTACTCGATTTAAATTAGCAAGCCTTGTTTTACTTTCTGAGAGAACACTGTGCTCATTAAGAAATGCACAATAACTCAAAAAACAACAAAGGTTGACAGGACTCAGTGTAGATAAAAAATATATAATTTAATAAAGTAAACCACACTAAATAAGCACTTTCATCTCTCGTGGAGACTTCATCAGATGTTTTATCTTATGAAGTCTCCACGAGAGATGAAAGTGCTTATTTAGTGTGGTTTGCTTTATTAAATTATATATATATATTTTTATCTACACTGAGTCCAGTCAACTTTTGTTGTTTTTTTGAGTTACTGTGCATTATTTTGGCGGTTTTCACTTGGTCTCATTAAGAAATGAATGGGCCTCATCTTCTAATAGGCAGTCCTGTAGTACAACTTGGGTTAATTAGATTATCAGCCCTTACAAAAGCACACACAAAATTGTGAGCTTTCCTTCCCTACCCATACCATAATGATATTATAAGGACATCATGTGAACTATGCAGGGATGTGGTGAATTTGTGACAGTAGAAATACTCTCCTCTCTCTAAATACAAGAATTTTGAATATCTCTGTCCCTCTCATTTTTTGCTGTTATTTTTCAGATTAGAATGATGCATTGTTAAACCATGTTTGCATAGTGTGATGCTACTTTAATTTGGGACAGATACAAACAGAAGCTACATGAAATTTATTATAGGCAATGAAATGCTATAACAAATGTGTAACATCTTTTTCTCCAAGGTGTGAAATAAATATGGAAAATTCACCCCAATGCAATCAGTCTGTACATTTAAATATATAACTGATACCTCTGAAAGTATTGTCTTATTTCTATACCTTTTAAAGCTTGGGTTTCACTTATTTTCTCACTGCATATCTATATGATTGACACAGAAATGTATAGATCACTACACCAGAAATAAAGCAGAGAAGCGAGGCATTGCATATATAAACAATATTTAAAACCTTGCTCCATTTGTAACTTCCTGTATCAAGCCATACACTGGCCTCTAAAGAACAACAAGGATGAGTCCCTTCTTTACATGTCCTTCAATGCAAAGTTTTCTGCAGAATCTTACTGCACGTAAACAAATTTGTAACACAATTAGGGCATCACTACTGTGTCTTGAACTTTATGCTTTGATATTCTTGGTTTTGCATTGTGAATTTTAACGACCACATCTAAATGCATTGAGTAATTCAAAACTGCACAGCATGTGGAACATTAAAGATTTATAGCACATCTTTCGACTCCTATATGCAACATGCTCTGTAGACATTCACATCTTTCATATATTTTGCCTTTCCACTAAGTTAAAAAGAAATGTACTTATAGGAAAGTAGAGACGATAATGTATGCCTTTTATATCAAATGTGTATAGAAACAACTACTGGCGCATGAGCACGGCATCATTACCTGAAGTTTTAACAGCCTGAGTGTATTTTGTTTTTCCACTTCATTTACTACTGTATAGCAATTCTAATTAAATAAGACCTAACCCAAGAAATAATACTGATATTCACAGAGGTTGACTTCAAGCCATAACACAATGCAGTATTTTTTAATAATATATGAAGCAAATACATTCTTGGACTAATCTTATTTTCCGGGGGGGGGGGTTAAGCAAACAGTTTATTATATAAGTAAAATAACATTCTCTATTTGCAAAATGCATACCCTTTAAAGTGATAAAAGCCACTGAGGCAAAACTGCTCACTGGTTTGGTACATAATTCATGTTTGTCCTGTAATTAACAGAATAGTAAAATTACAGAACTAAGTGTGATATTACAGCATTTTATTAGAAAGAAACATTTTAAGAAAATGGAGCACTCGGTTATGGCTTGACTAAATGTATAATTCTAACTACAGACATATAAGAATGGTAACTGATGAACGTCTGGCTGAATTAAGAAGCCCAATATATATATATATATATATATATATATATATATATATATATATGTGTGTTTTAAGATGAGTTATGCAAGGTAGTCCACAAAAGAATATCATACATAGCTCAATATGTGAATCTGAATGCCTGAAGGGTGCAATGAATCTATCCAAAAAGATCAATCAAGATTTGTCTACATGAAAGTTTTAGGCAAGAACTACCAGCAAAAGTGCATACATTAAACTGTAGCTTTATTAAACAAATAATACAGTATATTTTATAATTGCACACGAGTATTAGGGAAATATTAACAGAGCAAATCATCAACAATACGTAGTAAGATTTTAAGTCATGAAATGGCTACAGCTTTACGAAAATGAGGCATTCCATGTTTACTTGACATCACAGAGTAGAGCCACTCCCCGTAATATCCAGTGTTCTGGAGGCTGGGTTGTGCGAAGATCCACTGCTGCAATACAATTTAGGTCTGTTCGAACTGGCTTCTTATAAATTGGACAGGAATATAAACGAGGATCTTTGGTAGCTGTGAGGGTTTAGGAAAAAACATGAGTTTACAAAGTATATAAACTCAATGATATTTGAAGGTTATAATTCTCAAAACACAATTTTAAAGGAAAAACATATTATCTTCAAGTATTTTAACAGGAAACACTGCTTCATCACTTGAGTGTGTTTTCTGAGAGCAAGCCAGTTACTACATAGGACGGTCACCAGATGAACAAACCAAAAGTCTGAAACATGATGTCTGTGCAGTAGATAATTACCTACCTCTGTCTTACTTGTTAACCCAGTGTCACTCTCCAACTGTCTCACAGACTTATCCTTGCCATTTTCTCCTTTAGTTCCAAAAACGGTCATCAGGAATCCTGCAATACTAAAAAAGTGTGCACATGGTACCATTCTGACTTGTGTACTGGCAGGACACAAGATATTCCAGTACTGTGGGCCATGGTAACAGTACACACTGCCCACAGCAGTGAATCATTATTTTTTTTCTTTTCTTTACAATCCTAATAACATGGATGTTGGATGTGACTGTCAATGGCAACAGAAAATTAAAATACATTGTTATTGCCATTATTTCTTTTAGCTGATCACAAGTAAAGATACTTCCCTTACAGGTTCCTTTAACTGGCAAAATACCATATATACTGGTACATAGTCATACATGTGCAAAGGTAAAAAGCATAACCTGCCTACATCAGTGTTCCTTTTGCTTCTCTCTTTCTCTCTTTTAATAATTACAATGACTGGGGTTGGGAGATGAGGTTATGAACCAAAGCAGAAAGCTGAAATACATTATTGTGGCCATACTTTCCTCTACTCTGCCTTCAGATACTCTTATCTTCAGGCAAAGCTTTTCTCTTGAAAGTACCTTTTATAGAAAAACAGCATTTTCTATTTTTTTTTGGGGGGGGGGCATAATTTTATATACTTTTTTAAGCAAGCTCCGAAGCACATCAATGTATATCATCAAAATTCTGCATGACCACCATCTCCTTTTTTTCAGTCCATTTTCTAAGCAACACTTAAAATCACACAGGATAATAACAGTCCATTTATTTTGTAGAATTCAGAAACAGACTTCATTACTGCAAGAATCTGTCATGGAAGAATGACTATCTGCAACTACCAGGCTACTGAATGGCAAACATTACATTAATTCAAGGCCTGTAAGCCCTAATATCAATATTCTAGAGTGACTGAGGGTCCAGGGAAGCATAGACTCATGTTGGAAGCACAAAAAGTTGTGGTGACCTACAATTAGATTATATTTTATTATAATGGCCCCATCACCTTCTATAAAAAGTGCTTTTTTAAGTGGCACCTGAATCTTCTATCATCAAAGTCTCCATCTGCCATCTGTTCTTCGATTGTAAGCTAACCTCACTTGTTCTCAGATGCTGAAAATAAAGTAAGCTCTCATCATCTCCCTCAATTTCTTATTTTCTCAAATGTGCATGCCATAGCCTCTGCACTCTTTGCTACATTATATGATGTCATTCCTCTATTTTATGACATTTTTCTACATGTTCTGTAGCAGTGTGACATCTTTCTTCTGTAAGGCCTCCCGAATTTTACAAAGTATCCTAGAAATGGCTGTGGAGTCGGATCTAGTGAAGTATCCTAGCTGCATCACTATAACTGACTGGTATAATAAAATAATTAATTCTGCTTCCCTCAAGGTCATCCTAGTACCTAAGCTACCCAACAACAAATAGGACTCCACGCACAGTAGGTTTACCTTGTATAACCTTTTAGTTATTACAGTTACGGAAAGCAATATGAAACATTTCAGAAGATTTATACACTAAAGACTCACACTTTCTCCCTCTGGTTTTGTTGCTGCACCACAACAGTATCAACTCCCTAAAGTAAATAATAAAAATTAGCACATTTTTCATGTTTTATGCATCCTGACTCCTCACTGCAGAGAAGTAGTGGATTCATGGAATGGCCAGACACAGAACTGGGGGCATGTAGATTAACAGTAGAATTCAGGGTGACCTGGAGTACTATTCAAGATGGGGAAATCACATGAAGGCTGCAACAGGTGAATGAACTCATTGTCCACTGGTCCTCTTCCAACAAGTTATTTGTGTGCTCTACAGTTTTCTGTAAAACTAAAACTTCTGTTAAAGTTGGTGCAAAACATACCTTCATTTATTAAGGTTTCTTTCAATTTTCTTAACAAAATTAAGGACAAAGAAGTAGATGAAAATGATTTACTAGTAACAGTGGATGTTAAATCTTTGTATACTTCAATTCCACACAACACTGGATTGGAATGGGTAGGATACATGCTGAGAAATAGTAAGGATTATGAGTCGGGAGTGAGTAGGTTTCTGATTGACAATATGGATGAAGTGTTAACTAACAATTATTTTTGTTTTGAAGGAAAATATTATCTGCAGAGAGGATTGGCTATGGGAACCCAAATGGTTCCCAATTATGTTGATTAGTTACGGCACTTTGGGAGACTAACATCCCCTTGAAGTTGAATGGTAGGAGGAAGGTAGATTTATACCATTGTTTCATTGATGATTTGTTTTTGTGTGGAAAGCTGAAGTTGTTGAGTTGGGAAGTTTCTTACAAGATATAAATAACAGCACAGATTTCTTGAAATTTTCATATAGTTACCATGATTCAGTATTCATTTTTTGGACCTGTAGGTCAAGAAAGATGTAATTAACAAAAAAAATGGGTTCTATCAGTTATAAAAATGTGGCCTGCAATGCTATATTACACTACGATATTTTAGGTCTTGTCTTTTTAACAAAAGTTTGGGTAGGTTAATTATATAATTAATTATTTAACAAGATAATTGACGGTTCTTTTTTGTATTTAAGTAAGCTATGTCTTTGATTCATTTGTCTGAAGAAGTGCACGTATTGAAGGTGCATGAAAGCGCTAACAATAAACTGCTGAACTTGTGTTCGTGACTCGTAGATTTCTTTCTTTCCTTTGTGGTCTATACTACACTATTCTCGTATGCATCTGACTTATATTAAACACATCATTCAGGGACAATTGATCAGACTGAAACATATGACAACTGACACAATTTTTGGATAAGTTGATCAATGAGTTACATGATAGGTTTACCCATAGGGGAGCAGAGGTTATTAACAATGCAGTTAATCAAAAGACAGTTGATTAACAAAAGAAAAGTAATGGTTGAGACGGAAAGGGAATGGTCCCTTTCAATGCCCTTAGTATATTCCTTAGACAATGGTGTTATCAAAAACATTATAAAGAATAAGTGGAGGATTTTAGTACGGAATGGTGACACTGGAAAACTAGTGGGTGCTGCCCCAGGTTTTATAAATAAAAAAAATCTAATTTCAAGTAGTTAATGGAAAGTACCAATCACAAATCTGTTAACAATAAAAGGGGTACTTTTAAATGTCAGCTCTGTTTTATGTGTAGGTATATTGCTGAAAAGGCATTCTTTGAGGTTTTGGGTGACAACAGAGCACATCCAGTGCCAAGACATTTCACCTGCGATTCTTGTTTTGTGGTTTATTTGGCCAAGTGCTCCTCATGTAATGCATTTTACATAGGAAAAATGAACAGAAAATTAAAGAAGAGTGTATATGAACATTCCTATGCCATAAAGGTTACAAATCTCGACAATGCATTAGCTAAGCATGCGTCAGTATCCAGTAAATTTAAAAAGTTTTACTTTTGTGCTATTGATCATGTTAATAGTGAATTCAATGATGACAGAGATGGTGAACTGGATTTTAGGGAGTTTAAATGGCAGTTGGAATTGAATGCTTACAATACCTCGGGTTTGAACAGTAATGTAAATTACAAAGTGGTGCTCCAGAGAAAATTATATTATGACATATGTAAGTAATGTACCACTGAGATACACTAAAAAGGTTTTTAGGATTTTTGTACACATTTATTACATTGTTTTTTTACTTAAGACTGAAGATTGCATCTTTTTAAACCATCTGTCTTTTAAATTAATTTTAATTAAGTTAATTGATACAGAGTTTTCACTGGTTTGTATTTTGTACATTAGGTATGTAATGTGAGTGTTTGATTATGGTTTTCATTCTGAAGAAGACCTGTATAGGTTCAAAGGCACTTAATCAGCATTAAAATTACATTAAAGTTTATAGCTATGTGTCCTTTTTTTGGTTTACACAGTCGTTTTTGTTCATTGATTTTTATTTTACCAGTGTGATTGAGGTTGTGGAGGTGGTCGTTATTTGGCTACTAAACCTACAATACATCCAACACACCATACTATAAGGAGGAATTTCTCCCATACCACCTAGTTAATCCATACCATAGGTTGATCCAAAATTTAGGAAATGTGCATACAAAAACTATAAAATACAATTATAGAATTTATATTTATACTTATACGAATACGTTGATTAATGAGCCAATGACTGAAACTGTTCATTTGGTACTGGATCTTGGTACAGTTAATGCAGTCAAATAGTCATTTTTACCTTTAGTGGTGAACCTTCAAAGTGGGAGTCCATTCGAGTTGATCCAAACAGGGAGTCAGAGGATTACTAAGTGAAATTTCTTATGGATGGATAATGCATCCTTGAAGAAATGAATGTGACTGTTAGAGTGTAGTGGAAGAATAATCCAGACCATGCAGCAAAAAAGTTACTGTTATTTTTGGAAGCAAGCCTTCAAGGCGGAGTCCTTTATAACTGTTCATTTGTGGAGGGAGCCTGAGGTTTAATAACATTTTTCATGGTAAATTTTTCTTAGGTTTAATATACTGCAGATGGACTCAGTGGTGTTGAGCCCTGGGGTCATTTTTGCCTGCAGTCTGATCTGGTATTTGAACTCCTCTTTTTCCAGCTGATTATTGTGGTTGCCATTTAATGGGGTGTCTTCAATCTTGTCCATTATAAGGAATGTGAAGAAGTCATACCCTAGTTTTTTTCTTTGAGTGAATGGCCATTAGATTGGAAGGGAGCTTATATCTTATGTCTGAAATGTATGTCGTTGCCCTGGATTTTAGTTTATTAATGGTCTTGCCTATGTAAAATGCTTAGCACTTACTACATTGGGCTCTGTACACCACTTTTGTGTGTTACGGTTACCCCTTACTTTGAGGTGGAATCTTTTACCGTTGTTGGGGCATCAAAAGATGTCTTCACAGCCCATGTATCTGCAGTAGTTGCAAGGGGATTACTGCAGGCATAGGTTCCTTCTTTTTCATCCTTTAGGGTGGTTTGATATTCCACAAAGGTCCTTATGCTACAACCTTTCCTGGCTGTGAATCAGAGTTTTTGAAGTATAATCTGTCTGAGGCTCTTGTTTTCGGTTAGGCTGACCCAGTTGTTCCTTACAATTTTCTGAATGCTGTTGTAGTCTTGGGAGAAAGTTAGCATCAGGCTGAGTCCCCAGTCATTGTTCGTCTTAGGGTTGCCACCTTTGCTGGAGCCTCTTTGGGGGGTGCAGGATGGTTGAATGGCTTCAGGGTGGTTGGATAGTCTTAGTTGAATTATGGGGTTTAAGATCTTGGTAAGGAGCCTTTGTCTGTATCCTCTTGCCAAAAAATTGCTTTCCAGGTTGTGAATGTTTTTGTGAAGTTTTCAGCTTCCTTTGAGATCCTAGCTATTCCGAAATCTTGAGATTTAACCACATTTCATTTTAGCCAGTGTAGATGAATGTGTGTGTGTATATATCTTTAAGAAGCTA
The DNA here is from genome assembly GCF_019279795.1 of Protopterus annectens. Lineage (NCBI taxonomy): Eukaryota > Metazoa > Chordata > Ceratodontiformes > Protopteridae > Protopterus > Protopterus annectens. The sequence goes on along the minus strand of NC_056731.1, from coordinate 1,197,748,373 downwards.
CCCAAAGGCTTGCACAAGTGTATAAATACGAAGCATGTGCAAGTCTGACTGCCATTTTGTAGTAAGCTGTTGAAATGTAAGCATGTATGTATATAAGGTCTGTCTATTAACCAGTTTGTTTATATTTTATGATACTGCTGTCCATCCTGATGTGTTTCTATGTATTAAAGCATCTAAACAAAACACCCCACCTGCTTGTCATCTATGTTAGAGAGGGACGAGGGACATGATGTCAGAAATGGCATGTCTAAAAGGACATGGTGTCAGAAGTGGCATGTCTAAAAGACTTAAAGCCAGGATGGAATATACAAGAGTTAATCATCCTTTCAATGTGCATACTTCGCAAAACAGGCAAGAAACAAATTTCAGATGTTAAAACTTGCTCAACACTATTTTATTTGAAAACATGAAACGAGGCAAACAGAACACTTTAAATTATTTTTGCATAAAACAATATATCCGATATTGCTAAAATATTCAAATTACTATGGAGAATGTTTGAAATAAAGTCCAAATTGCACAAAACAAATAAAATAAGAGAAAACGGATGCATTTTCCATACGTGCCTAGCGAATCCGTATTTTTCGTATTAGTCAAAGATATCCAAGTTATCAGAAGTGTATAAAGTGTTTGCAAGTTTGTGCAGTGTTACAGTAAAGTTATTTCACAGAATACAGCGATTACAGAGCATATTTTGCAAAGTACAGTGTTTCAAAGAGTTTTTTGTGCACTTGAATGTTATTACAAGCTTACAGAACAGTTTGTTCATACATAAATACAAGGGCCATATTTTCAGTGTGTTTGTACATACTTTGTGGGCATGGCAGAGAGATTTCGAAAACCCAGTGCACTTGTGTTTAACAGTAATATTGCTGAGAAATGGAGAGTGTCTGAGCAAGAGTACAACATTTTCATACAGGCTGCATTTTCTGATAAAGATGACCATACAAAGGCATTAATTCTTCTTGATTTAGCTGGGTCAGAAACCATAGAAAGGGAACGTTCATTTGTGTATGCACCTACTATCTATACAGGAGAGAAGAAGAACCTTCCTACTGTTGTATTGGCTGAGTCAAGGGAGGAACCTGAGTGCTTAAAATGTACATTTAGAGACATGTGTAACCCCCAGGCAAATGTTACAATGGAAAGGCACTTATTTTATACAAGGGATCAAAAGCCAGGTGAAACCTTTGCAGCATACATAACCTACTTGAGAAACAAAGCTAAAAAGTGCAGATTTGGTGATTTAAGGGATGTTGATAAAGGACAGACTTGTGTGTGGTATTAAATATGATACTGTGAGAAAGATTTTGCTTCGTGACAATGATTTAACTTAGAATAAGGCCATTGAGATTTGTCAGATATACGAACTCACAGAAAAACACACAAATATACTTACAAATGAGAATAACTCCAGAAGGCACAGTGATAAAGCTCGTGTTGATAGTATGAAGAATGTAGTTAAAAGAAACAGGCCTCAGCACATGGCAGCAACTGTAGCCCCTGCAGCACTCACTGGTAAGCCCCAGAGCTTTCCAGCAAATTCCAGAGTTCGCACAGTCTCAGTGAAGCATAAGAGTGAGTCAGCAAACTCAAAACATGGGGCCCAACCCAGTTTCCTTGCCAACTGTCATAATTGTGGTGGAAGTCATAAATCTAAAAGGAAAAATGTTTAGCTTTTGGTCAACAATACCACAAATGCAATAAATGGAATCATTTCAAAAGGCCCACATTATTTTATTAAAAGGGAACATTTTACAAAACGAGTTGATCAATTAGACAGCTGCAGCCCTACTCTTTATGTTGATGGTGTGTCAGTACTTCGTAAAACAGTCAATCCAGTAGATTTAAGGGCAAAGAATGAAGTATTTTGTACTGTTTGGATAAATGGCAAACCCATACAGCTCAAAGTTGACACAGGTTCTAAGTGTAATGTTATGTCAGAAAAAACATTTGCTAGAGTGTGTCATGGTGAAAGACTTGAATTGGCAAGTTGTGTGAAGCTTGTTGCTTATGGAGGTGAAATTCAAATTGAAGGCTCAGTACTGCTTTCCTGTTACTCTCCTGGAAGAAGCTACGACTTGTTACTTTATATGGTCAAGAGGCATGTCCAGTCATTATTAGGGTTCAGAGACCATTTGAAAATGGGATTATTGCTTTCATTTAATAAGGAAGTCCACCAAGTTAGCTTGAAAAAACACTACTCTAATTTCACCCAGTACATTTCTTCCACCTATGCTGATCTCTACAAAGACAAATTAGGGAAGCTTCCAGTTGTGTACTCCATGAAGTCAAATCCAGATGTCAGTCCAGTTATCAGCAAAAAACACAAGTAATCACCGTAGAACGCCAAGTTTAATGAAGCTTTCAGGCTCTCAACCCATGCATGACAGAAACCTCAGAAAAGTTCTGGAAAGGGCATGTCAACTGAATTTTAAGCTCAATCCACAGAAATGCAAATTCAGGCTACAATAAGTTACTTATGCTGGTTATTTATTTACCATTTCAGGCTTAAGATCAGACCCTTCTAAGCAAACAGCCATTCTCAAGATGCCAACTCCAGACAATGTTCAAGCCCCGCAACATTTTCTCAGTATGGTTAACTACCTAGTCAAGTTCATTCCAGACTTGAGTCAACTATCAGCACCACTCAAAGAGCTGACATGTAAAGATGCATCATGGTCTTGGCTAGAGCAACACCAAAGAGCACTTGATGTCCTGAAACAGAGAATTGCTAGTCCACCAATACTCGGATACCATGATGTTCACAAGCCGGTTACTCTTTCATGTGATGCTTTGAAATTTGGTCGTGGTGCAGTCATTCTACAGTAGGATCAACCTGCTGCCTGTGCATTGAGAACTCTCACCCAAACTGATGTGCAGTATGCCCAGATCAAGAAAGAGCTTTTGGCAATTGTGTTGGCTTGTTCAAAGTTCCATGATTATGTTTATGGTAGACCTGTCCAGATTGAAACAGACCACCGACCTCTAGTCACTATTTTGAGAAAGCCTATGTATTCAGCTCCAGCCAGATTGCAATGCATGATGCTGAGATTGCAAAAGTATAATTTCAAATTCAGCCTTGTCTTCAAGAAAGGTAGACTTCTTTATCTGGTTGATACATTATCCAAATTACCCAGAAACACCACAGAACAGCACGAGAATGAGAACCTTGACTTTGAAGTCATGGAAGTGAGAACGTCTTCTTCCACACATCTTGATGAGCTGAGAGATCACACAGCCTCAGATCCAGTTGTACACAGGCTCAACCACTTTATCAATCAAGGATGGCCATCAAAACAATCTAGTTTACCTCAAGAAGTGCAACCTTATTTTCCATACAGAGATGAGATTTTGTCTGACAACGGAATCATTATGAAAGGTCCAAACATGATTATTATAAAGTCTTTGCAACAAGAGTACATTACTGTCTTGCACCGTGGTCAACCAGGTACTGACTCTACCAAAAGAAGGGCGAGAGTAGTAGTATTTTGGCCTTCTATGTCACAAGATTTTGAGAGAGCACTTTTATCTTGTTCTGTGTGTAATAGTACAAAGCCACATCAACAGAAAGAGCCACTCCAGCTAAACCAGATTCCTGAAGTACCTTGGTTGACAATAGCCACTGACATCCTCAAGTGGAGTTGTTAACATTATTTGGTGTTAGCAAACTCTTACTCCAATTGGTTTGAGATTGACCTACTTCTTAACCTAGCATCCAGTACTGTCATGGGTTCCTATTACGTGATCGAATTGTTGAAACTTCGAATGTAATAAGGTCAAACCCATATGATTGTAAAAAAAAAAAAAAAAAAAGAAAAAACCTTACTAACTGCTGTAAGCAGGGGGGCAAGCCCCCCTACACCCACCACGCCCCCCGCTCTTTAAATATACCAACTCTGAGATCGCACTACATTGTGGAAAGGCAAGATTTCCCTTTACTGCACTGTACTGCAATCTTTGAGTTGGTATATTTAAAGAGTGGGGGGTGTGAGGGGGTGCAGGGCAGCTTGCCCCCCCTGCTTACAGCAGTTAGTTTTTTTCTTGTTTTATTTATTTATTTTTTTTTACGTATTCAAACTTTTACAAGTTCGAGCATATGGGTTCAACCATATGGCGTTCAAACTTGTAAAAGTTCAATTACGTAATATGAACCCTACTGTTATTACTCAGATGAAACATTATTTTGCAGTACATGGTACTCCACACAAAGTTATTTCTGACAACGGCATACAGTTTACAAGCTAGCAGTTCAAAAGACTTGCCGAAAAATGGGACTTTACTCATGTCACAAGTAGCTCTAAATACCCACAGTCAAATGGTTTGCAAAACATGCAGTTCAAAGTGCAAAACAGTTTCTAGAGAAGTCAAAATGAGATAATACAAATGTTTCTCATGATAAACATCTTGCCCCACCTGTTCAGAGACTTCTGTCGAGACAAACTAGAACCACATTACCAATCAGTAGTCAATTGTTGGTTCCATTTGTCAAGAACAACAGGTCAGTGAAAGCCAATCTGTTGAAGAAACGCCTAACCCAGAACTCCTACTACAATAAAACCAGCAAACGCTCAATCCATTATGAGAAGAAGTAGTGAGGATGCAAACGTCCAAAGGTTATGACTGGATTGGTGTTGTGAAGAATATTTGTCCAGAGTGAGATCATACATTGTGGACTCACAAGGAACAGAGTTTAGGTGGAATTGGAAACATTTGAGACCAGTGTCCTAGCCTATACCACAGCACATAGCCTGTGAGAAAGACTTTCTATCTCAGAGTAAGTTGTCCTGTGTTCCAGTTTCTGAGGAAGTTCCAAAGAATATTTCCATTCCTGTAATGAATCCAGAAGTTCCTGGTATGAGTTGTTCATTAATGACTGTCCCTGTTGCTAAATTTTGTCCAGATTGTTACATTACGAGATTTGGTCATACCTCTAAACTGTGTAACAGATACATGGCAACTTGGACATGAACATTGTGTTTTGTTTCCAATGTCTATTGTAATGCATGTCTAACTCTGACATTATTTTTACAAAGGGCAATCTTTTTAAGAGGGAGGATATAGATCATTGTGTGTATATATCTTTAAGAAGCTATCCAAGGGCTTGCACAAGTGTATAAATACTGAGCACATGCAAGTCCGAATGCCAGTTTGTAGTACACTGTTGAGATGTAAGCATGTATGGATATAAGGTCTGTCTGCTAACCAGTTCATTTATATTTTATGATGCTGCTAACCATCCTGATGTGTTTCTATGTATTAAACCATCTAAACGAAATACCCCACCTGCCTATCATCTATGTTAGAGAGGAACATGCGACAGCCAGTGAGGATGCATGCTCTTGAAATGGAGGAGGAGGTTGACCCAGGTCAATTTTCAATATAAGTCATTTGTGAGTACCCCTTTCTCATGGTCCTTCCTGATGGTAATGTCTACAAATTTGACCTTGCTGGTGCTGTGGTTGGTGGTGAATCTAAGGAAAGAAGTGGATCACCTGATGTGATCGAAAAAAATCATCGAGTTCTTTGGGTCCACTGTTCCAGATGAGAAAAATGTCATCAATGAAATGGTAGTAGCATCCCATGCACTGGTATTGAGGGCAGTTGTACACATGGTCCATTTCCGATTTGCCCAGTGCTGTGTTAGCTAAACTGGGGGCAATTGCTGCTCCCATAGCTATTTCTTTAGTCTGCCTGGATATTTTATCCAAAGATCTAAATAAATTGTTCTTAAGGAGCAGGTTAAGTAATCTTGCTAGAACCTCAATTTCTCCTGGTAGGGCAGTGTATTCTCAGTTGTATGTTTCTATTATGGCTTGAATGCAATACTCATGGGGCAGAATGGTGTGTAAAGTTTCCACATCTATGGTAACCAACTTGGAATTGTTTGGTTCCGTAGGTCCTTGACTTATCTGAGAAGGTTCATGGAGTCAAGCATGAAGGATTGGTTGCTTTCTGCTAACGGTTTTATTTGGACATCAAGATATAATGCTATTGCTTCGGTGATAGAACTGCCTGTTGCTACTACTGGCCTGTAGGGCAGGTCATTAATGTTCTTGTTTAGTTTAGAGATCCTGAAGAAAATGGACAACCTTGGATGTGGGACAGTGGGAAATTCCATAAGGTTTTTGCTGATTAGTTCATCTTCTTGTAGGTTGGTGATCTCAGTCAGTAGGTCGTAGTAAACTAGTTTGACTTTGCCCATGCCCATGGGATCATAGTATGCGCTGTTATTGACAAGTTCCAAAATCTTGCTACTACATATGAATGAGTCAGTGACCAAAATTCCTCTCCCTTTATCTGCTTTTTGACTTGTCATTACTAAGTTTTCACTTCCCTAACATACAATTAATCAGAATGAGATGAACAGTTAATTTGTCATGAGGCAGGCAGCATTTATTTATCAGATTCCTTCAAATTGGCTAAAGCAGGCCATGCAGAAAATAAAAATCTAAAATGGTTACATTTCATAGTCCTAACACAGAACCACAAAATGGATAAAACAACCAGGCCATCTATACACTTTAAATAAAGTAAAGATCAGGAACTAACACATGGCTGAACAATGGAATCAACCCAGCAGACCTTGATTAACACATTAGTTAACTTGGATACATGACAGACCACTTTATTCTTAATTTCACCCTTTCAAAGATATGGTATAAGGTGATCCTAAAGGGACTCTAAGCCTCGCTCAGACTAATAATACAGGTTTCATTAATAAACCAATGGGACCATGTGGGCAACTATTGACTATTTCAGATAAAAATTACTTGGATTAATGTTGCTATCAAATATGGAACAACCTATTTAACAGATTTTTTCTTTCATCCCACAATAACACTGACACAGTTTGAACAACCACCACTCCAATGGACCCCTATAAACACTGTGTACACAAAATAGTAGAAATGTTTTAGACCACCCATGATCCCTCTCTGCTTTTTGCAGCCCCATATATTGAACACGACCATAGAATACTCACTCTCCATTCTCGACATCCTTCCAGACCACCCAGTGGTATCACGTTAAGCTAAGCTACTTTAATCACCAGGCCATGACAAAATGAACGGACGGCCATGTGCAGGTGATGAAGGGGAAACACAGAGTTTACCTGGAATAACCAACAATCTTTTACATACTGAGAGGAGAACTCTGTAACGGCTCAACTAAAACTAGATAAAAACATTCAACTACAGTTAGAAAAACAATGTTAACCATACGATCCCTAGATGTCTTTACATAAAAAATAGCTTCATATGAACTTGGGTTAAGACTATTAAAATGGTAGATCTGATGAAGGTGACAGCGAAGCGTGGCAAACTTTAGTTGACTGATAATAACTCATCTGGTCTATTAATAACACATTAGGTTATTATGATCTGAATCCCAAGGACTAGTTTTTCCAAAAAACTTTATTCAGTTGAAGCTTATGAAGAAAAGGTATATATTTAACACAAGGAGCATACAACACAAATAAATTTGAGTATAAACTCCAACATGAAATTCTTTTTCATGAAAATGGTTTTAAGAAAGACATTTGAATGAATAAATATTAGGGATGGTATTGAGGGATGGAACTGAGTGATCAGACAACAAGAATTTAAAAAGTTTAAAGTTTTATTTTAAAGTTTTTATTGTGACATGTATGACTGTATAAACTAAGAACTATGACCATCAACCCCTATACACAAAGGATAACACCCACCATGACCACATAGGGGCAGTAACCAATAATTACACCCCTCCCCTAACTTAACTGTACCCTCCCCCTAATGCCCCATGAGTTTTTTTAATCTGATACTCATCATGGATTATACTTCTTGTATACTCAAGGGCTTTTCTCAGATAACTTTTGAGCTCAGAAGGACAAAACAGAACTCCACACTACCAGATCTCCAAAACTGATCAAATGGAGAAGATTCATTGACATCAAAGAACGCACCATCTAACACAGGATGCTTTCCCACTAGAGAACATCCACACCACAGGACTAAATGATAAAAAGGCAAGTGGTTCTATTTTTTTTTTTAGCCCTTAGCTACCCATGTGTAAACTAAGGTTCATTGGGACTCAGGTTGGAACATTCTCTTCACTTTTGAGAAAAGTAATGACTACACTTTGGCCACAGCAACTCTGATGTGAAGTATTAGTTGGGGGGTGGAAATTATAGCAATTGAGAAAGTAAAAGATCTGAGCATGTTAATTACACCTGGAATGGATTACCAAAAAGATAGTGTCAAGGCAGCGGGAACAGCAAACATGATAGGAGTTTAACCTCAGGGGGGGGGGTCCACTCTAGAAGCAGAAAGGTAATTATCACATTCTACCTGACATCAAGTTGCTGGAAAAAAGTCCAGAGGAAATCAATTAGACAGTTGCAGAATGGAAGTGGAAATGATATAACTACATATTAGAACAGATAGTGTTGTTCTTACTAGATAAAGGTGGACACAATATGGTCGGATAAAACTTGTGTCTAGGTGAAATGAAGACATCAAACCAGTGTGGGAAGGAGTACAAGAGCAGGCTGTAGGATTCAATTCTTCCCTGGCTCTGTGAAAGTTCTTGCTGATGGAAAGGGTTGTGTAGTTTTAAAATACTGTGCTGAAGGACAACTTACCAGTCCCTACTGAAATCGCAGCTGCTCAGCTAAGGCACTGTTAATATACCAAGTTTGAGGTCATGTAACTTTGAGGGTAATTTCCTCACCCACGCAAGTCTATGAAACCCTTGAAATGGTATATGCACTTCGGAGGTGTGTGGGTTGCAATGTTGTACAGGGTCTTCTCCCTGTAATAATACTTTAAAGTTGCAGAAAGATTTGTTTTTTTTTTGTTTTGTTTTTTTAAGTGACTGAACGTTGGCAAGTCATCTGTTTGCAAGACCACTTGTGGAGGACTACTTTGAATACACCTCATGAATCGGAGTAATGAACTATTAAGGATGGGCTGTAGAGATGGAATAAACAGAAATATTCAAGATGCATGGGACATATGACTAAGAAATGAGGAGATGGACAGAGATGGAGTAGTAGTAGAATGTTAAATCCACTTAAAGGGCAAACAATGTGCATCCATACTTTCTGCCATAAAGCAAATATAATGTCACACAATCTTACCATAGGTCTATAAAGAGACCACCACCATCTCAAAAATTCCCAAAGAAAGATCAGACTGCCATTAGTGACCTACTGTACCTACATAGTCATTCCTTAGCAGGGCTTGATCCTTTTTGAGGAAGGAACCCCTTTTAATTGTTTTGATAGCATACTCCTCCTAACATCTCCTGTTGGTACCTTAATACTTGTTAGGCTGAAAACTTGTGTTTATTCTGCCCTTTGAAGTTGAGTGCCTTGTTAGCGGAGAACATGGGACTATGAAACATTCTAGATACTCCATGCACCAATTTACCTCTATCATCCCATTGTTTGAGAATCTGGGGAGTAGCAGCACCAAACACTAATTCAGAACTTAAAAGGAGTATTCAAAATCTAATTTTTTTAATCCTCAGAAAAAGTTTGGTTATATAGTGCATCTTCTCAATAAAACAGAAGTGGCTGCATTTCTAGAAATTGTGTCTGCACCTTCTAAGACACTTCTCAAAGTATGTTTCGAAACCTGAGTCACACTAGAAACAATCACATTCATATAACACTTCTATTCATCAGGCAAAAGATGTGGCAAAGTCATCTAAATTGTAAGTGCATTGCAAAATAAACCTCTACATAAAGCCTAGATAATTTAAAATTTTAAAGACTAAATTACTAGACTGAGGCAACTTATTTTCCCCTGGGATTCTAATTTCTTGCCATCTTTATCCAGGGGTGAAGGGTTAAAAGAAGCCAAGGACCTCCTGTTAGAGTTGGGAGCAGGAGAAACCACAGCTGGGTCAGTTGATGAATGAACAAAGACAGTGGCAAGATCAAAGTACACCGTGTATGATGATTGTCTTTAAGGAACTAGTCCACTAGCCAATGGGGTTTTATGTAAAGTTTTATAGAAATCTTCTAAGGTTGGTAACAGAGAAGGAACAGTCAGAATATTTGGAATCTCCCCCTCAATAAGATCATAAACTCTAGCAATCTCTGGCACAGCTCCAGACAGCTTTCAAATAAATCTCTAAACCTATCTACCATCTGTGGAAAGATGAACATGTGCTTGGGTTATTTGAAGGATGAAGAATTAGAATGGGACAGACTCAGAGTGTTCACTACTAACTGCGTAAGGGTCCTCATCAAAATCAACAGTCACAGACTAACACCTAGAGAAGGAAGCCCCATAGTTATTCTGAATAGGAACATAGTCTCGGAGATTAGCTGACTGTAAAAACCTCTTAGCGAAGGAAACCAAATCATCCCTATACATACTAATAGCCTGATTGTCTGTAGTGTGGAAGTTTCTGTTTCTTTTTACTATGAACTACAACAACAGACAAAATACCTAGTGACAGACTATTTTGACAGGCAAGGAATCTCCCTTCCTGCATCTAAAGGGTTTGGTTCTCCAGTATCTGAACCAAGTACTGGAACAGCACTGGAGAATGCGTCTGAACCCCGACCATAAAAGGCTATGGGCTCACACCAGACAGTGACAGGGAAAAAAGATAAGTGGTCTGTGGGCCAGCTTAAGGCAACAGCAGATTCACAAACTGTACGCTGAGGCAATTTTTTTTTTTTTTTTTTTAGGTGAAACTGGATTTGATGAGGGGAAGCAGTATCAAAATCCATCAAGGCAGGGAAAAAACACAAGCCAGAATAATACCCTGACATTATTAAGGACTGACTAAGGGAAGCAATAATAGAAAATATAAACTATGCCCCCACAGAGGAAATGTGGCTAAACGTCATGAAATATAGTCAAAACAGTTTAAAATTTTCCAAGTCTTGTTATACAAGTTGTACAGTGTAGTAAATAAACAGTCCACACAGTCACAATATCAAGTAAATTTCACTTCTCCATATAGTGCCAAAATTCAACTATATGCCCTCAAATCAAATAGAAGCCTTTTTAAAATAGCAATAAATGAGCATTTACTTAGAGATTCCCTTGTCAAAAGTGAAAAAAAATCTCCAGAAAAAATGCAAATAAAGTAATTCAATGCAAAAATCATTATTTAACAATACAGTAGTTATAGCATTACTAAATCTGTAGTAAATATCACTTAAATGAAGAAAAAATTGAAAAAATGCAACATTTTCCTTTCAGAACTTCAAAATGAAGTAGATAAACTACAGAAACAGCAATCATGGTTAAATTGAGGTTCTAAATGCTTGAGGCAGTCTCCAGTGTTCAACTGATGCCACAGAACTTGGTTTTCCAGTACAAGTCATAAAACACTTCAGAAAAAAAAGCCCTGTCAGTGTTTAAAAGCAGTATTAGGCATACAAACAACACAGCAGTACATTAGAATTCCCAGAGGAATTAGCTGCAGTAGTAAATACCAAGTATATATTGGTATATTAAATAAAACAAAAAAGAAATCAAAATTATACAATAAAGAGGAAGGGAAGTTCCTAGAGGGATCTTATTTGAGTGTGGAAGCAGTAATCCACCATTGCAGGCTGAGGAGATTCAACTGTGTGATTGCTATAGCTGGCACTAAAACACTGAACAAATGACTTCCTGTGACAGGGGTTAGGCTTCCCCTGATGGAAGAGGTTTAGCTAAACCCCTATCACAGGGAGTCGAGGAGGAAATTCTGAGCTCTGGAAGGCTACCAGTGTGGGTTTGTGCAGGCAGAAAACTCATATGCCACAAGAGGCAGTGTGAATAATGAAAATCTATGTAAGTTACTAGGGGAGAAGCAATCACTGAGTTTTTTCCAGACTCAAAAATACTGAATGCATTCCATGAGAATACATATGCAAGTGACTTGTGGCAGTGTCCATTGGCGGCTTACCTCTCAACATTTTAACCACAAGTATCAAAGAAAAGCAAAAAAATAATACATAATCTCAGAATTGGGGACATTTTTCAACTATTAGCATTACTGACTTAGGAAGTTTGATTAAAAAGCATATGTCTAAGCTAGCTCCATTAGTGCAAAGGGATAAAGCCCTAAATCCCAGTTGACCTGAGTTCAATTAGTGGCTCAAGTGGTTGACTGAGTTAGTGGGGAAAGACAGGTGTACCCATCATTGGGGGAGGGAGAGCAGGATGCATACAGCCACAATGCCTTGGAAGAGGCAGTGATACCATGGTACATATCTCTGGGGAAGGCTTTAAAGGTCACCAAGATGCTAGCCTTCATCAGTGAGTGTAAGACAGGATGTACTTGAAGTGGTGATGTGTGTAGATTGCTCCCCCCTACAGGGACTGGAGTCAGACCATAAAAAGCCCCCATTGCAAAGATGCCATTGAAAACATAAACAACCCTCATGACTGCTTGCCTACATGATGGCCCTCAGGAATGTATTCACTCCTGTTGTGCACTGGGGTCATTCATTAGTATCAGTGAGAACAAACAGGCACAGTTGAGGAAGGCTTGGCGGTCAGTGGGCACAAGGGTAAAAAGCACAGAAAAAAAAAATATTAAATCTCTGTTAATGTCATTTTCTGAAGAAGAGAAAGTTTGTAACCATAATGTTTGACTTTATCAAGTTCTTAGACCTGCTTGCAGTATAGACATTTTTATTTGTACATAGTGCATTTAGTTCTTATGCGGTTACTAAAATGTTTCAATCACTGAGGTATAACATTTGCAGACATATTCTATCACCAGGTACTTGTAGTCTTGCATACTGATGCTGGGTGCCTGTAATTTTTCAAGTTTTTTATTTAACACATGCAACTCATCCATAAAATTTCTAGTGCACTGGTACTATTTCTTATACAAAACTATATGCTTGAAGTTCAGTTTCCAATGAAAAAGGGTTTCTGTTTCAGCAGGGATTGTACAGTTAAATTATATAAATGGTCTGCTTATTATATTCTTTACTGTTCTGTCACAAAAAATAACTCAGCTAGGAAAGATGCAACAACACTTTAAGGGATCTACAGTTAAACAATGAACTTTAGAAAATCACATCAGAGAACTAAACAGTTCAGTCAGCAACATACAAGTTTAACTTTAACATAAATACAAAAAAGCATACTTTTTAGGGAGGCAGTTCTCCACACCTCCTAAAGCTTCGCTTCTGTAAATATACTAAATCCAAGATCTAACTACCTTGGGGGAACAGAAAATTTTCCTTACTCTCATAGTTCCATTATCTCACTGACTTAACAGCATACTGTCTGAGCAAACATGGGAGTTCTTTGCATCAAACTGATTATTCTCAGTTTTATTAAAATCAGTGTGATAAAATCCATGTATCCCCATTTTGCAAGTAAAATTGGAAACCCTCTTAAAAATCTCTGTGAGATACAATGTCTATGTATGGAAATTACTCTCTCACTTCTGAATCCTGCAAAAGGGATTGAGACAAGTCATGCATAGATAATGAGTGCTAACACCATTCTGGAATAAGCACATTGCTCAAAATGTTGTTTAGAGTCGAGGGTCTTCCTGAAAGCTCAGATATGGAAGTTGTGCTTCCTTCTCCCCCTCTAATAAATTAAAAAATCTGAAGTTGCTGTGCCTCAGAGAAAATATAGCTCCTCCACCACAGTAGACAGAGGCAACAAAGAGATCTTAGACCAATTGTGGAGAAACAAGGAGAGGTCTTTACCACTCAACTACATATTGCCGATAATGCCCACCTTGATCTCAAAGGGGATCTGAAAAACATATTTTGATGATATATATATATATATATATATATATATATATATATATATATATATATAATGGTCAACATATTTAAAGTAAGGGCAACTAACACAAGTGAGTGAAAAAAGATTAAAGAGAAAATTACAGAGAGTTAGAAGGGTAGATTGAATAGCATTTCTATTAAAAATAGGAACCTTAAGCTCCACTGAAGGGAACTGGTTCACTTGTAATTTAGTTACTGTAGATCATTATGTGTATTGCTCCTAGTCAGCCACTGTAACTAGATATCACGTGTATATAAATACTGAGCATGTTCAAGAACAGTGCCATTTTGTACAGTCAGCCAGAGTAAATGCAGGCATGAATGGAGATGCAGATGCAAGCATGTTTGAAGCAATGAGTGATTCAGTTAGCTTAAATACATGTTCCAAATACAGTTCCTAATGTGTATATACAATAAATGTTTTGAACTCATACAATTCTTTATCATCTCTTTTGAATGCATGTGACAAGTGACATGGTGCCAGAATGGGATATGAAGTTGAAGCAACACACAAGCCATGAGGCGCACAGTTAGAAGTGGAGTAATATAATGGAGTGAGCTTGCAAACAGGCCAGCAGTTATTCAAAGGTACTTAAATTCATTTAAATAATTTTTTAGTTGCCGAATGTGAGGCGAAGCATTCAAAACTTTCGAAATAAAGATAAATGAAGAATCCAAAACTGCTACATATTGATAAAAGTATTTGAAATAAATGCAAAAGTGTTTGAAATAATTTCCAAAGTGTTAAAATGTATGAAAAGGCTAAAACAACCATATTTTTTCACAATGTACTACTTTTTCACACTAACTGAAACCTTTCAAGGTATCTGAAGTTTCTGGAGTATTCACAGTGCTTGCAGTGTTAAAGTAAAGCCTTTCAGAGAGATTGTTGTGCATCTGAACATAATCACAAGTATCTGGTCTATGCTTATATTTCAATGTATTTTGTTGTTATGGCAGAGGGATTTCACAAACTTGAACCGCTGGTGTTTGATAATAATACTGATGAGAACTGGCGAGTGTTTGAACAAGAATATGATCTTTTCATACATACATACTGCTTTTTGTGATAAAGAAGCGGGTACAAAGGCATTTATACTTCTTAATTTAGCAGGCTTGGAAGCTATTGAGAGGGAATGCTCATTTGTGTATGCACCTGCCATGTATGCAGAGGAGGGGGAGAACCACCATATTGTGATACAGGCTAAAATGTGGGAAGGCCCTGAGTCCTTAAAACATAAATTTACAGGAATGTGTAATCCTCAAACGAATATTACAATGGAAAGGCACATATTTTACACAAGAAATCAAAAGCCTAGTGAAACTATAGCAGCATATATTACTGACTCAGAGAAATAAAGCAAAAACATGCAGATTTGGTGATTTGCGAGACAAGTTGATACAAGACAGACTTAGGTGTGGTGTTAATAATGATGCAGTGAGAAAGATTTTGCTTTGAGACAGTGAACTAACACTGGGTAAAGCCATAGAGATTTGTCAAATATATGAGCTTACAGAGAAGCACACAAATATGCTTACAAATGACAGAAGCATGCAAACAGTGACTACCAGTGCAAATTCTGATAGTATATAACAGAAAGCTAAGATAAAAAACAGATATAAGCCAAAGGGTCTGGCAGTACCCAATTTCAACCATAAACAGAATGTGGCTACAGCACCTAATCTTATTGTTAAGTGTTGTAACTGTGGAGGTTACCATGAATCTAACCAAGAAAAGTGCTTAGCTTTTGGTCAGCAGTGTCACAAATGTAAAAAATGGAACCATTTTAAAAGGCTTTGCAAGTCTAAGGTGCTGCATTCTTTTAATAAGAGAGAGCATTCAAAGAAGTAAGTAGAACAGATAGAAAGCCATGAGCAAACTTGTTGTTGGTGTCTCTGTGATTGATGACACTGTTAATACAGTAGACTATCAGTTGGCAGCAAAGTGAGAAATATTTTGTACTGTTCAGATTAATGGGAAACTGGTAGAGCTTAAAGTAGATACTGGATCCAAGTGCGATGTTATATCAGCACAAATGTTTGCCAAGGTAAAAGCTGGTGAGAAACTTGATTCAGCAAAGTGTGCAAAACTTGTTGCTTATGGTGGTAAAGAGATTCAAACTGATGGCGCAGTAGTTCTCACATGCCAATCTGCTAAAAAACAGCTATGACTTGCAGTTTTATAGGTCTCAAAGACAGTCTGAGAATGGGACTGATTTCATTTAATAAGGAGGTTCACCATATAAGTCTGAACAACCAAGACAATTTTGCACAGAATATTTTTTAGTAAATATGCTGATATTTTCAAAGATGAGCTTGGCAAACTACGAGGCACATATTCCATGAAGTAAGCCCAGTTGTCAGACCAGCTAGGAAGATTCTGTTAGCAATGCAGAGCAAAGTAAAAACAGTACTAGACAAAAATGTTAAATTTAGGTGAGATAACTCCAGTAAAAGAACCAAGAGAATGGGTATCCTTGGTCGTAGCTCATAAGAAAAGCTTGGATGATGTTCAAATATGTATTGATCTCAGAGATTTAAACAAAGTGCTTAAATGTTCACAACATCCAATGCACACAGCAGAAGTAGTAGCAGCTCTGATGCCAAATGCCACTATTTTTTCAGTCTTAGATGCAAAAAGTTAGTTTTGGCAAATTTTGCTGGATCACAAATCCTCATTTTTAACTACTTTCAGTACATCATTTGGAAGGTACAGAGTTTTGAGAATGCCATTTGGAATAAATTCTGCCAGTGAAGTCTGTCAACGTGTGATGGAGCAAATTTTTTCAGGTTATCCATGTGCTATCATAATAGATGACATCATTGTAGAGGGCAATGGTGAAGACAAATATGATAGAAGCCTCAAGAAAGTTCTAGACCTTGCACGTGAAAGTCAATCTTAAACTGAATCCTCAGATATGTAAATTCAAGCTGAGAGAAGTTACTTATGTGGGTCATTTGTTTATGATTTCTGGCTTACTACCACATCTGTCTAAGCAAGTAGCAATTCTTGAGATGTCAGTTCCAAACAATGTCACATCTTTACATTTTCTTGGTATAGTCAACTATTTAGGAAAGTTCATCCCAGACTTGGGTGAGCTTTCAGCACCTTTACGTGAGTTGACACACAGAAAATGTAAACTGGTTCCTGTTTGAACAACACCAAAGAGAATTTGACATTCTGAAACAGAAAATTGCCAGTCCACCCACGTTGAGATATTATGATGTTCACAAGCCAGTAACTCTTCCATGCAATGCTTCAAAGTATGGTCTTGGTGCAGCATGTCTTCTAGAAGGCATACCAGTAGCCTGTGCATCCAAAACTTTAACCCAAATTGCGATGCAGTATGCGCAAATTGAAAAAGAGCTTTTGGCAGTAGTGTTCGCATGTTCAGAGTTCAATGATTATATTTCTGGCAAACCTGTTCAAATCACCAAATTTTGCTGGCGATTTTAAAAAAGGCAATACATTCAGCCCCAGCATGCTTGCAATGCATGATGTTAAAATTGCAGAAGTACAATTTCAATAGTGTTTATATAAAGGGCAAATATTTATAACTTTCAGATGCTTTGTTAAGAGCACCCAAACAAAAAGAACAACATGACAATGAGAAAACAGACCTTGAAGTCATGGAAGTCAAACATTTTTCCTCATCAAGTGTTGATGAACTCAAAAATCACACAGCTCTAGACCCTATTCTTCAGAAGCTGAAATGTCTTATCAGTCAAGGATGGCCAGTGTGACAAAGCAGTCTACCATATGACATACAGAAGTATTTTTTTACTGAGACGAGCTCATGATGGAAGATGGAATCATCATGAACGGTCCTAAAGTGGTAATTCTTTCAGTGTGCCAACAGGAATATATCAAAATTTTACATCATGGTCACCCTGGTACTGATTCAACCAAAAGAAGGGCAAGAGGCATTGTATTTTGGCCTTCTCTGTCAAAAGGTACAGAGAAGGAAACTCTAGCATGTTCTATTTGCAATGGTACTAAATTGCACCAACAAAAAGAACCACTTCAGCTAATCCAGATTCCTGAACTACCATGGTCGACAATTGCTGCTATTTTTGAATGGAATGGTTAACATTATTTAGTGTTAGCAGACTCTTACTCAAATTGGTTTGAAATTGACCTTCTTCCTTATCTAATGTCCAACACTGTCATTAAAAATTGAAGAGGCATTTTTCTGTATGTGGTAGCCCAAACAAAGTTGTATCTGATAATGGTACACAGTTTACAAGTCAGCAGTTCAAGAAATTTGCTGAGGCTTGGGACTTTATCCATGTTACTGGTAGTCCCGAGTATCCACAGTCCAATGGATTAGCTGAGCGTGCAGTTCAAAGTGCGAAATGTTTGTCAGAGAAATGTAAGTGATGGTACTGATTTGTTCTTAACCTACTCAATCTCAGAAACATTCCTCATGATAATTTGTATGGTTCACCTGCTTGGAGACTAATGTCTAGACAGACATGAACAACCTTGCTGATCAGTAAACAACCATTGATTCCATATGCAAACAACAACAGAGTGGTCAAAACCCAACTTTTGAAGAAATGCCAGTCACAAAAGTTGTACTACGATAAATCTAGCAAACCATTAAGACAAGGAGAGATCGTAAGGATGTAAACATCTAAAGGATATAATCAAGTGGGAATTTTCAAAAATATTTGTGAAGAACCAGGATCTTATATTGTAGAATCAGAAGGAATGGATTTCAGAAGGCACCAAAGACATATACTTCCACTCTCTGAACCAGTGACGCAGCAGACTGCCTGTGCCAAAGACTCTATTTTGCAGAGTGATCCTGCACTTGTCCCAATTTCAGAGGACAGTGTATTTTCTTCAAGTAATCCTGATGTTAAAAAAATAAATAAATAAATTTAAAAAAATAGTGGCGCCCTGTGTGGCAGTGGCTGCTTTAGATCCCATCAGGAAAGTGCATTATTTGTCTTCTTTTCCCAAGAGAAACTTCAGGTAAATCTGTTACAGAGGAAGGAAATTAAGTTATATTAAACTAAAATGCAGTGAAACTGTTAGAAATTGGATCTAAACTGTTAGAAATTGGATCTAAAATCTCACAGTGCTGCTTGTTTGATCAGCTGTTTACAGAGAGGCCTGCAAGGCCGAACATACTACAGGAACTCCTACAGCTGGGTATTTTGCTGGATCATGGACAGGAATGTAAACATCAGGCTAATAATATGGTCATGGCTCCTGGCTGACACAAAGAAAAATATGCAACAGATTGAGGAAAAATGGCACCAGAGCTGGAATTTCAGCCAGATTAAAATCTAACCCTCACTGGCTTGCACTGCCTACCATTCTGCTGGCAAATGTAAGCTCACTTGAAAGCAAGAATGGATTACTTACTTATTCTCTTCACAAAACAAGGTGAGAAATAGCAGTCTATTTGTGTTTACTGAAACATGTCTTAATCCTAATATCAGTGAAAGCATAGTAAATGAAGAGGGCATGACATTATTCACTCTGTGGCAAGTATTGAGGAGGGGGGAGTGTGTGTATATATGTAAATAACAGCTGGTGTAGTAACAGTAACTGTGAAGTGGTTAACTCTTTCTGCTTGGCGAACATTGAATTTCTGTCCTTAAAATGCAGACCCTTCTACTTGCCTAGAGAGTTCAATGGAGTATGTATTATGGCAGTCTACATTCCACCCAATGCAAACACCAATGAGGCACTGTCTACTCTCTATCAGTCTATAAGTGATGTTCAAAACAGCAATCCAGAGTTTGCAATGGTAATTGCAGGGGACTTTAATCAGGCCAACGTAAAGACAATATTACCCCGTTACCATCAACATGTGGCCTTTTGCACGACAGGGGTAAATCACTGGATAAGGTATATACCAACATTAAGCGAACATATAAAGCAGCACTTTATCCACATCTATGTAGCTCTGAGCACCTAGCCATCATGCTGGTTCCTGCATATAAATCACTACTGAAAACCAGCAAACCAGTTAGAAAATAAATAAGGCTATGGCTTGAGGGAGCAGTCTCAGCTCTGCAAGACTGCTTTGAGTGCACGCACTGGCCAGTGTTCAGAGAGGCAGCCATGATAGACAAACACATTGACCTGGACACATACACAGAGTTAGTCATGGACTACATCTCAAAATGTGTGGATGATGTAACAACCACCAAATGCATCACCATATGGGCAAACCAAAAGCCATGACTAACCAGTGAGATGTACAACGTCATAAAAGCTAGGTGCACATCATTCAGATAAAATGACATAGATACTCTAAGAGTTGCTAGAGCCAAATTGAACAAAGGTATTAAGGATGTGAAGAGAACCTATGGCAGGAAGATGCAGGGCCACTTTCGCAACCAGAGGGATACCAGACGACTATGGAAGGGCATACAAACCATCACTGACTACATGCCTGCATCAGCCTCATGCAATGACAGCACTGAATTTTTGAACCAACTGAACATCTTCTTCAGCAGATTTGATGCAAATAAAACGGTGGCAAATAAACTACCTGTTTACAAGCATGAAGCAGTGCTGAGCCTGAACACAACTAATGTCATCAGAACCTTGAAACAGGTCAACCCTAGGAAAGCAGCTGGTCTAGATAACATCATGGGCAGTGTACTATGGGAATGTGTGAAAGAACTGGCACCAGTACTCACAGACATTTTCAATACTTCTCTACAACTAGCCAGTGTACCAAAATGCTTCAAGGACATGACCATCTTTCCTTTACCCAAGAAACTACAACCAACAACTCTAAATGACTAATAACCAGTGGCTTTAACCTTGACAGTGAAGAAATGTTTTGAGAGGCTGGTTAAAGATTACATACTCTCAAGCACGCCAGTGACTCTGGACACATTGCAGTTTGCATACAGGACGAAACACAGTAAAGTGGATGCCATCTCCCTCGCAGTCCATGAAATTTTGACCCACTTGGAAGACAAGAACTGCTACGCAAGACTACTGTTCATAGACTTTAGTTCTGCCTTCAGTACTGTCATCCCTCATAATCTGATAATGAAACTACTACAGCTGGACATCAACTCCCACTTATGTAATTGGATTCTAAGTTTCCACACAGAAATGGCCTTAAAGGGTTTGTGTGGACAACAAAAGTTCTAAAAGCATAACACTGAATGCAGGAGTACCACAAGGGTGCATTTTAAGTCCTCTCCTATTTACCTTGCTGACACATGACTGCATGGCCAGACATGAGTCCAATAAAACCATCAAGTCGGATTTGGAGTCTGCTACTTTCACAGTATGGGTTCTGTCAGTGAGCTAGTTGGCAAACCATCTTGTGATATAGGGATTTATACCTAGTTTAGTGAGTTAATCTATAATTCCAGAGTGGGGGATGGTGTCGAAAGCCTTGGTAAGATCTAGATAGGCTGTATGAACCACCTTACCCTTGTCTATGGCTTTGGTGACTGCTTCAAAGAAGTCTATCAGGTTTAGGAGATGTGATCTGCCTTTTACAAACCCAAACTGGGTGGGGTCCAGAGTTTAGAGATTACCAATGTCTTTGTTTATAAGTTCCATGATGATACGTTCCATGGCCTTGCAGACCAGGCTCGTCAAGCTAATGGGGCGGTAGTTCCCAGTGTCCGTGGTGGCTCCCCCCTTGTGGAGTGGGTTAACCGTTGCTGTGCGCCATTCAGCAGGCACAAAGCCTGAGGTGAGGCTATGATTGAACACGGTACTTAGGTGGGGTGCCAGTTCGTTCTGTAGTTCATATAGAACACAGCCTGGGATGTTGTCTGGTCCCATTGTTGCTGTGTTCTTGGCTTTGGAGAGTGTGGTTTTTACCTGTGCAGCCATGATTACAAGAACTTTGCATTCTTCCGGTATAGAGATGGGCCCTTTAGGGGGTGAGAGGGGGGTAAAGTTAGCACTGAACCTATCCGCCAGGATGTTGGCAATATCAGTTGGGTCTGTATATTTAGTGCCATTGTGCTGTAACTCAGAGCAGATCTGAGTGTTGCCATTGAGATTCTTGACATAGCTATAGAATGCTTCATGGTTGTCTTTAGAATTAGTGGCGATTTTGTTTTTGTAACTAGCTTTGGAGGATTTTATCAGGGATTGCAGCTTCTTACTGAGGCTAACCAAGGAGTTCCTCCACTCATAGGATTGTACTCTCTTTTGCAACAGTTTCTTCCTTCTGTTGTACAATTTGTTTATGGCAGGGGACCACCAGATTGGCTTCCTTTTTTTGGAGGATAGCGTCTTGGTTCTGTTTGGGATAGCACGATCCATGCACTCATGTAAGTGCTTATAAAGTGCAATTGTGTAGGATTCTGTAGTCGTAACTGTATTGTCCATCTGCATGGGTGTCATAAAGTTTACCACTTCTGTCTTAAGAAGCATAAAGTTGGCTATGAAGAAATTTTTTACCACGGTTTCCTTAATGGAGGTGGGGGCAAGATGTGGATATCTAGTGTAATTAGCTTATGGTCAGATTGGACCAATGAGGCGTTGACTTCAGGTGTGAAACACCGGTCACTCATGTTGGTAATGACTAGATCTAGGAAATTGTTGACCCTGGTGGGGGTGTGGATAAGTTGATCCAGGGCATTGGAGTTTATGAATTCCAGAAAGTGTTGAACGAAGGAGTTGGTGCATGAGTAGTTTTCCCAGTTAATGGTGAGGTAGTTGAAATTGCCCATTATTATGGTGTTTGGTTGAACCCTAATATTTTTCAGTACATCAAGAAAAGAGGAGTGGGAATCCTGGGGCATAGTGGGTGATCTGTAGCAAGCTACAATTTGGATTGCAGTTTTGCCCAGAGTTAGTTGAACTTGGATAACCTCGGCTGCATCATGCTGAGCAACTAGCCTGGAGGTGTGGATATCCTTAATGAATATGGACACACCTCCGCCTTTGGTGTTCCGGTCCAAGTTACATGGCCGAAAAGTGTCATATCAGTTACAGCCTGGTAGTGCAGGGGTGCTCTCTGGAGCCTTGAACCAGATCTCAGTCACTGCACAGATATCAATGTTCTCCATTTTAAGGAGTGCCTCGAGTGAGTGCATTTTGAGATTTAGACTTCTAGCATTGAGTAGCAGCACCCTCAGTTTTTGCTTGCCTGTTCCTGTTATGGTGGTGAATTTGTCATTTGAACCTTGCCTAAAAAAGGCACTATAGGGGTGGCAAGAACCTTAGCCAGTATCCGGAATCCCAGGGGTGACAGGTTCAGGCCATCTCTGGCAAAGTATCATGGTCTATCAACCATGTCATCCCAGGCAGACAGATACTGGATCCCTTTAGAATGGCACCAGAAGCTTAGCCAATTGTTGAAGTCAATCATTTTGTCCTTGTACTGCGGCATCATTCTAGGTGATGGCAGAATGCTACTCAGGGCCAGGGTCATACCTGCCTGAGCTATAAGATCGGAGTGCTCTTCCATGTCTCTTTTCATGTAGTCCAGGGAGGTACGCCTCAGGTCGTTCACACCAACATGGACAATGACAGAGTCATATTTATACTTGTTGTAGAGTGACCTGAGTGCGTGAGTTATGTGGTGGATCCTGGCGCCCGATTGACAGTAACCTTCTCCTTGTTTAGCCTGGCGAGTGGGACATCAGTGTGCCTGACTATAGAGTCACCTATGACTAGTGTGTTGGGTATGTTGTTTTGTTTTATTGGCTGTGGTTGAGTAGCACACTGAGTCTGCAGGCTATATGTCATTTGGGTTGTGTTGGGGGGGGTGGAGGTTGCTTGCATTTCTGCTTTGGCAGTCTCTGTTGCTTGAGCAGATTATTACTGAGAGCCTCTGTGAATGTTTTTGTGTTTCTATGTGTGGATTTTGGTGGTGTAGATTTAGTGAGACTATGTGATGAGTGTGGTGCCATGCAAGTGTTTATCTTCTCCTCTTGACTGTCAAGTTCAGTCTTGATTGGAGAGAGCTTTACCTCCAGTTTGGCTAGATAAGTGCATCTCTCACAGATTGTAGTGTCGGGTGGTAGGAGGAGAGGGTTGTCTGCATACATGAGGCAATTTCTACATTGCCCCAAGATGCCCAGATTCATCAGATAGACAGGAGAGAATACTGGGAGCTGACCCTTGGACATGCCGGAATAAAAAACTATTTTCCTCTACATAAGTGAGGCAAGTGAGTACAAGAGCTGTTTTTCTCTAAGCAAGTGAGGCAAGTAAGTACCAAAACTGTTTTCCTCTAGGTAATGAGGAAGGTTGAGTGCTGTAGTAATTAGTAGATTATTTAGTGCTCACAAGTTCTGAACAAGTGCTGATCACAAATAAGCAAATTCAAGTGTTAAAACTAAGAATCTGTATCTGGAC
This sequence comes from Protopterus annectens, assembly GCF_019279795.1. Lineage (NCBI taxonomy): Eukaryota > Metazoa > Chordata > Ceratodontiformes > Protopteridae > Protopterus > Protopterus annectens. Next base: position 1,197,724,305 of record NC_056731.1, on the reverse strand, counting down.
TAAACTAGTTACAGGAAAGGGGGAAAACAAGTGCAAATGCGGGCTTTTAAATCAGAAAGTTGAGAGAGATGGAAAAACTGCCCAAATGGCCAATAACTACAATTTCTGGGCCAGAACCACTCCTTATGTGGTAGATAGGTTACCTAGTGCTGACCATTCCCACTGATAAGCTAGAAGGCTTCCCTCCAACACAGAAAGCTTGGGGGGGCTCAGAAGCTTACATACAGTCCTGGATACAGCAAATCTGAATCTGGACTACACTAGTTACAGGAAAGGTATATTATTTTATATATATATATATATATATATATATATATATATATATATATATATATATACAGAAAAGTAGCTAAAACAGCAGTCAAAGCAATTCAAATGCAGTGCAAGCTAGCACACTTGAGTATCTAGTAATATCAGACCAAATAGTTTAAAAATGCAACTAAATTAAAAATGACTAAAAACAAGTGCAGAAGGAGTCTATTAGGTAGAATGAGGTAAATAGATGGGACTGGGGGGAATGCCCCAGATTAAATCTACAGTGGGGGTGGGCAACTGCAAAAGACTCCAAATTTAAAGAACAACGCAGGAATAGGGGTGGGTGGGTATAGGAAAACCAACACCTTCAGCAGAGATCTGAAAAACTATACAGTGAAGCAAAAATAACAGTGCACAACTCTGAAGTCAGCCAGCAATGATATAAAATTAGTCAGACAACAATTACCAGTACACAACTCTGAAATGCCATAAAAATATACTCAGCTCTGTATATCTCCAGATAGCTTGAAGAGCACTCTGTCAGGACACAGGAAAGCTCTAGCAATGATATGCTGATCATTCCATATGCTGCTTAGTTCTTATGTTATAATAAGGTCATGCGCATGTTGTTACTCAATTCTATTTATATTTAAATTGTGTCTGATCATTATATTATTATTTTATTCTAGTTTTACTTTTATTTTTATTATGTTATTTTCTTCTTCTTCTTCTTCTTCTTCTTCTTCTTCTCCATATATATGGTTTTGCACTGGGAATGAAGCATCACAATTTCATTCAGTTACACTGTAGTGTAGTTCTCAATGACAATAAAGTTTTATTTGATTTTCTACTTTATGTAATTCCCCAAAGTTCCTATTGAGAAGAATACCCCAGAGATTGTCCCTGTTGCTAAGCCCATTCAAAACTTTTATGCGACCAGATCAGGCAGAATTTCCAGACTCAATTCAAAATACACAGCGACTTGGACTTGAGTTCTGATTTGTTGTCAATACTGAAGTGATACCTATTATATACGTTGTCTTGATCGAACAAATCAAACAGGGAGGATATAGATCATTATGTGTATTGTTCCTGGTCACACACCGTAGCTAGACAGCATGTGCATATAAGTACTGAGCACATGGAAGATCAGTGCCATTTTGTACAGTCAGCCAGAGTGAATGCAGGCTTGAATGGAGATGCACATGCGAGTGTGTTTGAAGTAATGAGTGAATCAGTTAGCTTAAATATTTGTTCCAATTATAGTTCCTTACATGTTTATGTAAAATAAATGTCTTGAACCCATACAACGCTTCATCGTTTCTTTTTTATGCATAAGACAAGTGGCAGTTATTAAAAGAAAACAAGCTTTCTAGCAACAGTTTTCCTTTTGTTTTCATACAGCCATTATTCCAAGGATCTGGGTTCTCATGAGGATCACAGGAATTAGTAACAGCAATGTGTATGTCAGATTCGTATAAGATGTATTCTTTAAAATGTGTTTCTGTAAATGTGAGTAACCTCAACTGTTGCAATAAGAGAGGTCATTTGCTTAAATATTTAAAAAGGTATAAAACGCAAGTTGTTGTTTTGTTTTTTTTACAATAAACTAATTTATTGCAAGATAATATTACTAGATTAAAAACAAAGGACTATCCAGTACTCTCAAGTCCCAGCTTTAAAGAGAAGAGACTGAGAACAGCAACCTTATATGGAGAAATGATATATCAGTTAAAATGCCTGTGGTAATAAAGATATGATGTGTATGGCCATCAAGGAGTATCAAAAAACCTTAACAAATATATACTGGATTTCACAAAATGGACCTACATTCTGTAAGATGTCTTTGGAAATTTTAACTTCAAATATAAGGGAAAATATAATAATGGCTGCAGACTAAGTGCCTACTTAAAGAAAATTATACTAGTGCAATTAACAGCCTAGATTTTCAGCATCACCTAAGGCAAATGCTGGCAACTTTTCTGAACCGAACTCTGTTTTACATTCATAACTCTTACACATTTGGTATACAGTCAAGAACTGATAGTATATATACTGAATCATTTGCTTTCTAAAATTGAAAAGGTAAAGGTAACAACATGTCCATTATTAGATCACAGTGCAGTTGCTTACACAGTTATGACAGCTTATATAACAAAATCCAGCTCCCATATCCCATGATGCATGATGCAAGGCAGTACCCAGATCTCGTTTGTTGACAAAAGGGCATAACACAGCATAAAAACAAAACAATACAAAGGAAAGAGAGAAAAACATGGAAAAAAAAGGACCAGGTCTGAAATGGTCTTTAGTATTATAGTTTTATACAAGGTCTGTCCAGGCCAGGGTGTAAAGGCAGTCTAGCTTGAAAAAGCTGTAGAAGTAGCTAAACTCCTAGTTGAATGTGCTTTAGGTTTGAGCACAGCTGTTTTCCCGTTGATTTTTTTTCATTTTTTTTGTTCTTCTGTCCAAATAATCTAAGCTGACGCTGACGCTAAGATAATGTTTAGCTTTGTTTCATCTGAATAATAGTTAAAAAAAACACAGGGAGATCAATAGATTGAGATTGATTTTTTTTTCAACCTTATAGGTAAAAAAGGATGGATTAGTCTCAAAGATACTCTGTCTTTGTGAAATCAAATAGGGGGTCGAAGGAAATAGCAAAGAGTGAAGAACTTGAGAAGGACAGGGCTGTGCTTGATCAATATTTTGGGCCTGCTGAAGCCTGAAAAAGCCTGATGCTTATTGTAAAACTCCCCTCTATGTAGAAAGTTTTAGTGAAGAGGAAGTGGAGCAGTCTAACTGTGATAGATCAAAGGAGGCCTGCAGTGAAGAGGAAGTGCCAGATGGAGGAAGTGAACCAAAGAGAGGATGTGCAGGAAGAGGAATTGTGATCCTGTGGTGAAATTAGAGATCAAGCACTCTGGCTGCACTGAGGGTGCTGCAATGCTCATGCTGAGAGAGAAGGAGAGGAATCCCCCCAAGGCTGGTGAGGATCAATGATGGGGGGAGCCTGGCAATGGTCTCAGACTGCTAGAGCTGGCTGGGAGATTTGGAGGGCAGGGAGGAGAAAAGGCGGAGGGCCTGAGCTGCAGGGCTCTGGGGAATAGGCCTGATAGAGGGAGAGGCTGATCCTGAGGGAGAGGAGATCTGGGGCAAGGTGCTGATTTGAGGGCCGGTGGAGGTCAAGATGGGACTTGGTCTGGAATCATGGATTTGGGGAGCTAATCTGAGGTGATGAATTGAGGGCATGAGAAGGGCTCTAGCAATCGCGAGACAATGTCTAGGGTTTTGAGAGGGATATATTCCCAGAAAGAAACCTTAGGAGAGGACTGCATGAGAAATGCCATAGTCTGACACTGACAGACTTTGCTGGTGGAAAGTCTTCGTCGTTTTGTTTCCATTCAAACCATCTATTTGTCTGTCTTATACTGCAACTGTGTGTTGAAACTCTGAAAGTGAGATCACGTTACAACTGCAAGCTGCCTCTGACTGCACAGGACACCTACTTGCTCTTGGTTATGAGTGTTGCCAGCGATGAGTCATCTTGAGGTTCTGCAATTCACCCCTGGAAGAAATCACTGCCGAGGCATCCATAACATCAGTGGATCATCCATGTTTATGTAAGCACCCCATGTGATGAACGTGACCACGCCCCATGGTGAACCTGTTGTGTCAGGATTTTTGGTGAATGTTTGTGAGCATTTGTAGAACCAAAACGTGGGGAGGTGGCTGGTATGTGACCAGTGTGTGGCACCGAGCAATGTGAACCATTGGATTGTGCCACCAGATTCTGTGACGATGAAGGAAACAGACGATAAGAGTGAATGAGATAGCAGAACTGAAAAGCTTCTGTACCTGGAGGCCAGGCTAGAATGAGTCCTGACATGAGTCTGAATTGTTCAAACTCTTTTCTAACAATGTAGCGATGACATCTCAACAGTGTTTAAGTTTGCCTACTGATCCTAACATGAACCAAGGCTGGTATAAGGATGATTGGCAGTTGATAACTGAGATGCCCAAATGAATAAGAAGGTCTATTGTGTAATCCCTGGCTGGCTGATGCCTGCTGCGAGTGGTGGCTGACAGGAGCCAGAATGTACACCCTGATGGTGAACACCTGGACGCTGTGAGTCAGGCGTTGAAGCTGGCTGACTGGAGGAACTGTCGTGGCCTCAGCGAGGCACGGACCAAGGCAGGGGCTGGAACTGAATGATGATGTGACCCCACTGAAATGAGAAATCTCCTGGAAAAGCTGTGAATTTTCCTGAGGATAGGGCGATCCTGAAGAGACCATGATCTCTGAAAATCTTGTGTCTCTTGAGCTGATGGTAGCATTGAGAAGATCTATTGAGCAATTGTCTTCTTCTCTTGAGAAAGATCTTGTGTCTTCTGACTGAGATCATTGAATCTTGTCTTCCTGACACTTTTGGGAGTCACCTCTGATGACCAGACTTCTTGAGCTGAATAACTCTTTTCTTGAATGGCTGAATGAAGTTTATTTGGCGGGATTCCTCTTTGGTCTCCCTTCTCCTCGATGTCTGGATATGTAGTGATGGCTCGAAGAAGGGATTGTAATGAGGGAATTTGAGTGAGGGAAAGGGATATTGAGGGTGATGGACCCTGAGACTGCCCAGAACACTTGGTGAGATGATAATGCCAGGCATATCTTTGGTGATGGAAAGGAGGGACACCTCTCAACACCTCCCCCATGCTTAAAGGGCGAGGGATGACAGGAGGGCTTCTGGACCCCTCTGCCCCTCCTCTGCCTCTAGAGCTGCCTGCTGTCTGTTGCTCTCCCTCGACCCCCCCCTGTTCCACCCTCTCTATTGTGAGTAACTTCTAGAAGGGGTTGGAACTATCTTTCCCAACGTTCCTCTCCAGAAGGCTCCTCCACGAAAGGAACCAAAAACGGACTCCAACAGCAGAAAGAGTCAAGGCTCAGCTGGGGTGGAATCACAGTTTCCAGAGGGGAAGGCCAACAAAGGGCCAAACAAAGCTGACCCATTCAAAGGAGAGCCTGTGAAGGCAGGCAAGAGCATCAGATAAAAAAGTGTCAGGGACGCATCAAAGGATGGCACAAGAGCTGCAGGGCGGCAGGGAGCTCTAAATCTAGCAGCACAGCATAAGATATTAGCCGCATGGAGGAGTTAGCAATGGAATTGAGGTAGTAGCATTGTGAGCAACTTAAGCCTTCCCAGCCTATCTCTGGATCCCCTCTGCTCTACTTCATAAGATATCTCTCTCTGACTGGTGGGAAAGATCATTAGCAAGAAACATAGCAAAGGTCGCTGAGGGTAAAGAAGGAAAGATATCTGGCCGACAGGTCGCTGAGGAATGGTCCAGGATTCCTTGCTGGTATCCATGGTCCAGGCACGCATGGACGCATGTGGGGGCCCTTGGCAAGGATCTGTACCAACCACCGGCCGCAGCCACCACCACCACCTATATTGTTTGAACTCCTTGGTAAGAAATTGGTTCCAATAGGGAGTAGAAGACTGTCTCATACAGAGAAAGGATAAGAGGCTCAAAGCTCCAGGAGAGGTCGAGCTATAACCTGGATAAGGGGGTCGAAGGCGGAGACACCTCAGACTCAGAGAGGGAGAGGCCAGTGGCCTAGTTTTTTCTTGTTGTCAGGAAGTTCTAGGATGTCTGAGTTCCAACATCCCTCTTGGGGGAGATCTCTGATCCACCTCTGACTCATCAAAGTCAGTATCCGGAGTCATCCAGACTCATCAGTTCAAGTGAGTCAGGGAGGGCCTCTACTTCAGGTCTTCCTCTTTCCTAGGAGAATTCGGAGGAGGAGGAGAAGGGGAAGGAGAATCCTGGGGAACCGGGGAAATGGGGATCTCTGAACTCTGAGCAAGAGAAGGAGGAGAGATGTCAGAAGCAAGAGCAGAGAGGGAGGAGGTAGGAAGAGACTGCTGACGGGAGAGAGTGGCTGACTGACACCACTCTTCAGTACCTCCTCCTCTCCCCTCCCAGGCAGGCTCCCCGCCCCAAGAGCTAGGGACCCCCGGGCCACCGGAGAACGAAGTCGGCCACGAGGGGCCCTGTCCGAGGCCTCCTCCGAGAGAGCCGGGAAGAGCCAGTCGACAAAGGTCGGGGCGGAGGGGTTCGGAGAGGACCAAGGGGACGAGGAGACACCCCAAACCGGATAAGGAAGAGAGAAGAGAGAGAGGATAAGAGGAAGAGAGAGAAGGAGGGAAGGTACTCCAGCCTCCTCAGTAACCTCCAAGCATAGCAACTCCTAAGCTCTCGCCTGAGGTAGAGGAGGGAAGAGGAAGCTGAGGGGGTCGCTGAAACAGTTGGACCAATGTCGTGTGCTGAGACGGACTGTCTCTAGGACTTGAGCCTGTGTGACTGAGTCTAGGCAGTCTGACTCTCTGATTGATCTGACCTGACAACCTCGATGGGCTTGAAGATAGAAGAGGCGGAGCAGCCGTTCCGCCGGCCGAGCCGGGGAAGGGGAGGGAAGGGAGGGGACCTCCCTCCTCCGGTGGGTCATCGGATATATCGATCCTGATCCTGTCGGCACCCGGGAGCAGAATGCCGCGCCGATATCTCGCGCCGGAGCCGAGACGAAGAGCCGAGCACGGAACGGAGTCGGAGCGCCCCGCGCCGACACTCATGTGCCTGTGCCACAGGAGTGAGCCGCGATGCGACCGCCCGTAATGCCCGCGACACGTGGGTGTCGCGGCCCGGAACCGACACCACCGTGTCACAGCAGATCGCGGCACCGGCCAATATCGGGCCGAAAAGCTTAGGGATTCAGAATCGCTCCCAGCCGTCTCTATCTATATGAGTCGGAGATGAGGAGAGCCAGGGGGCTTAGAAACAGAAGCCTGGGTCTGGCAGATTTGTTGATTTTTGTGGCCGACTTAGCCGGAGAGCCCCCGCTTAAAAGACCCCCTGAGAATCAACTATTCCTTCTCTCCTAAAATATTTTAAAGAGTGGTTTCTAACAAAAATACAGAAACACTTAGACTTCAATAATAATAATGACGAAGTTGCTGATGCAATCCTATGGGACTTGATGAAAGCGTGTTTATATGACAAAAGCAACAGGATAAATACTGGCAACACAATCAAATATAGACAAAAGAAAGCAAAAAAATGCAAAAAAGTAAAAATCCTATTATCAGAAATAGAAAAAATGAATACAGAGTTTTAGAAGAATCTATAGCATAAGGTTTACATTAGTTTAGAAGTAGTACATTCTTAATCTCTAACTCCTTAAGGCTTAAATAAGGCACCTATTAGATCCAAAATAAGAGCAAGAACTAAGTACATCAACATGGTAGCTATCCTGTCTGGTAGTAATAGGAAATATACTTATTTGGAAGAAGTCCTGGACAGTTTACAAATTACAATGAGAAAAGTGATGCAGAAAATTGTTGCATAGAAAATAAAAAAGTAATTAATGTCTTTTTAGTTAAAGATATAAAAAAATATTTTGGGAGAAAATAAGAAAAATAGAAAACCATCTTTCTATAACGGATAAAGAAGCAGTTAAAAGGCTAACGGAAAACAAAGCTTAAGATAATGATGGCATTACTACTAAATTTTATAAAATATTACTTCATATTTTTTTCTTTTAAACACCAAGCAGCAGTAGCATTGTTGCCTCACAGCAAGAGGTTCTCCTGTTCGATTCTCGGCTGGACTGCCTCCTGTGTGGAGTCTGCATGTCCTCCCCGTGGTTGAGTGGCGTTCAAAAGACATGCGTGAATGGGCGTGCCTTTGCTGAAGGGTGGGCGTTGGGCTGGCAACTCGGAACCATAAAAAAAAAATCTACTGCCACTCATTAGCGGACCAGAGTTCTACTGTGGTGACCCCTAACCAGGAAAAGCCGAAAAGACAAACAAACATTAAATCATCAACTAAGACAAAGGCATATAATTAATAGAAAACAAACCATATTAACATGTTCCCTGTACACACATTATATAACACATTTTCTTGTTTTATAACTATTATCATTTCAATGTTACATAAATTGCTAAATTACTGGCTTCCCTTAGGCCTCACTTCTCAACATTATTCTGTTCCCACAATTTCCATTTAAGTCTGTGTAATTTGCTCTTTCCCTTTTCTAAAATACCTCTCTTCCAGTTGGTTTTATCTCTCTTACAGTATTCAGTATAGCTGGATTAGACTTTGATTTCCATTTTCTAGTAATTGTTTTGTTGACAGCAAACGGAATTAAACTTAACAAGGCCTTACTATGTCTAGACAATTCAGATCCTGTGTCCCAGATCAAAAAAATAACTTCCTTAGTTACAGCCATTTGGTCACCCTATATTTCTGACAGAGTATTATGTAAGGAATTTTAAAATATACCAACTCATTCCATTCCCAAAACATATGTCCCCATTTGCATATTTCTTCCCCATCACAGCTGCAATATTTGCTATCTACCTGAGGAATAATTCTTTGAAGTCGGCTTGGAGTATAAAAATTCTTATGCAAACACTTCCAAGCATCCTAAATCTTCTGGACTTTGTTTCATCTGGGAGGTATACATATATCCTCCCATTATTCTCTTGTAAATTGCTTCCAAATCTTTTCTAACCTCCTCTGACTGAGTCTTATATTCGTCATGCAATATTTGTTATGCTCTATAGTTTCTGTTCTAGATTCAATGAAAAACTCTACTAGAGCAGGTAGAACAGGATTCCTGTATCCTTTTCTCTTTGCCTATACTCCAATATCCATCCCTGACAGGGAAGTTAGTTTCTAGCCTGCATTCCAAATGTCTTCTTGGCCTTACTCTACTCTATTATATTTCCCTCTCTAGTTATTTGCTCCCAAAACCTTGGTTCCTCTGCCAGTTTTCTCCACCCCCTCTTGCCTATTTTCTGTACCCATACTTGTATTCATCCCTATTGGAAATATCCCCTTTCTCCATTTTTGTGTTGGCTTAGTTCTTATAATATTTTCTGCTCCTTTATTAATATCATATTTTGAATGGCTGCTATTATTCTCCTTAAAGATCTGTATCCAAAACCCCGCTCATTCCTCATTTCTTGAACTTTCCCCCTGCTTCATTATCATTCATTTTCACTTTATGTTATAACCTTCTGCTTGTGCTTATATACATATATAATATACATGAGCCTTAACTCTGTAGCTGTAAAATATCCCTTCAAGTCAAATTATCCTAAACCACCTTGTTCTATTGATCACTTTATCCCACTTAACACTTGCCCTGTTCCCCTCCCAGATAAATTCCTTCAACTCATTATTGATTATTACCCACAAGTTCTCATTTGGTTGATAAACATATGCCTGACTTGTCAAAGGGACTAAAAACATTTCCACTGCTTGTATCCGACTTTCCATATCCATAAACAAGAGAGTCCAGTTTCTCAGTTCTTTTAAGAGAGAAAAAAAGAAAGAAATGCTGTGTTGGGCCACTAACAGAAAATATAAAGATGCTGAAACATAGAAATGAAGTAATTACCCTTTATTGAACCAACATAGGTTTTGTAATTATTTGAACTTTTGAGCTGCCACAAGCCCTTCATTAGTAGTGATTAAGTTACAGATATTAAATACAATGCTTAAATATTCACTTGTGCCTAGAAGGAGAAGTGCATCATTTCCGATTGATTAAAAAAAGAAATCTTGAAAAATGCTAGTGTGGAAAAAAATGCAGCTCATACTAGAGACAGACAGTGTGTGTGTGTGTGTGTGTGTGTGTGTGTGTGTGTGTGTGTGTGTGTGTGTGTGTATGTGTGTATGTGTGTTAGAGACAGAGAGAAACAGTAAAACAGGGTCACACAACATGCTATACAAATTAAAGTTTGGATTGCTACTTTAGAGTTAGTGTTCATTAGGCAGAGAAGATAACACTCATAGACACTGCTCTGACATATACTGAGATAATAACTCGAAAAACAGAGCTGTGAAGGGAGATTAGTTAAATCCAGAGAAAGAAAACAAGAATTTATAATTTGTAAGTCTGTCTAAACAAGCAATCTGTGTGAGATATATGTTTTAGTTCAGAGAAAATATGAATTAGCTATAATGTCCAGTTTATGATGATGAAAAAGGCAAGGACTACCCAGAGAATAAGATAGGGTTAAACTTGTATGGATGTTGCATGCAGTTACTACACTACACAGAGTGCGGTTTAGATATCTGAGAGAAACAGAGAGAAAGGAGAGAGGGATAAACACAGGTGCTAAAACATAGACCCCAGTAATCTTACTAGTTACTGTTAATATTTTGAAACAGTCATTAGTCTGAATTCAGATTAAATTCATCATAAATCATGCATTACCAGAAAAAAAATCTGTTGCTCTTCAGTATACCTTATTTATGTCCACTGTTTGTTGCTCAAAAGGAAAAGTTAGCCACTATAGTGTCTCATAAAAAAATATCCAGGCTCATACCACTAACTGCCAGACTGAACAACTGAATTAATTTAATCTCCACTGTTCTTATTTCCAAATGTGTGCAGAAATGTCCCGTAAGAACCATAACCAGCCTTTCTTTTCTAGACACAAGTGGATATTTAAGCATTGTATTTAACGTCAGCTGAAAAGCTCAAGTAATTGCAAAACCTGTACTGGTCCAATAAAAGGTATTACATCACATCTGTGTTTCAGTGACTTTGTCTTTTCAGTTTTTATCTTTTGTTTTGTTTCTGCCTACATACACTAAGCTGCCATAACAGAAGCCTTGTTAATCCATGCACCTAAGTACTTCATCTTATCATGTACCCATAAATATGGGTTATTACTGAACCAATTCATGTGTAAGTAAGTAATTAATGACTATAGCCTTTGTTTTATCTTCGTTAATTTTATATCCCAAAAAGACATGAAACTGTCATAAAATGTTCCACAACACTGAAATACACTTTTCTGGATTTATCAGGTGCAAAATAATGTCATCAGCAAATAAAACTAACTTTTTCTTGATTGCCATACCAGTTATATCCTACAGTATCTGAATCCCTTAATTTCTTCGTCAATGGCTCCAAATATAAAGCAGATAAAAAGGGGGAAAGAGTGCACCTCTGCCTGGTTCCTCTTTTCACACAACCTACTAGACAGGAACAATCCCACTTTAATTCTTGCCTCTGATTCTTTATATATCCTCCTAACTAACCTAAATATTGTATAAAGGAATGCAAATGTTTACACTGCCATACTCATAAAATCCCAGCTTACTCTGTTGAACACTATCTCTCTGCATCAAGACCCACTATCAACAGTGGTATTTTCTTACATTCTGCTTCTGTCTGGATTATCATTGTCCTGTTAATGTTGTCTAATGTTTGTCTCCCCTCCCCAAGACCACATTGATCCATTTGTTGCCATTCTTGAAGCTAGTATAGACATATACACTCTACAATCATGGTTTAAAATTGAAATGGGTCTATACAAAGCTGGATCTGATGAGTCTTCACCATCTTTAGGTAACACAGCCACCACAGCTTTCTTCTAAGATGTTGGACAAGCTAGTTACTTCCTACCCTCTTAATTTCCAAACTACCACAAGAATGCCATCTGTTCCTGAAGACTTTCCTGCATATTGATTATACATCACTGTTTTTATCTTGTCTTCTCCTATCTAAGCTGTAGTTGTTGAGCCTCATCTACCTCCAGCCTTGGCATAATTAAGTCTACCATAAATATTTACATTTGTGCTCTTTCTTGATTACCACATTTTTCTTCTTAACACTGATTTCAATGAAATTTCAAAAATATGTCAAATACCTCTATACAATCTCTGGTTATTTTTCTTGCTAAACCTCCCTAAGTTTGATGACAACCCTTTCTACTTAATGTTGCCTAAATCATTGCCCTAAAGGTTTTTGTGCTTGTGAGTTATCAAAAATAGATGCTTAAGAGCAATCTTTCTAAACTCATGATACTTCCTTATTTTCTCCTCAGCACTCTGCAGTTGTGCTTCTTCTTGTTCCTTCAGATTCTGCAATACTTTAACCTTTGTCAGCCTCTCTAAATAATTCCTATTACTCCTTAACCATATCTCTTTTTCTTTTTTTTTCTACCTTATCTATCTTCCGTAATAACACTCAATTACCACTATTCATTCCTTACATTCCTTTCTTTTAACAACTAAGCGGGAAAGTGCCAGTGACTCATTTTTACTTTGTTACCCTACATTTTATCTTACTGTTTTGGAGGTCATGGTCTGAAATAGTCATTAAATATGTGTTGAAACTTTCAATTAAATGCACATGTTCCTATCACATAACTTCCATCCAGTCTAGCCTAGCTACTGTACATTGGGGAATAATGTGTAAATTCTGTCCGAGTTTCTACTACTGAATTCATATCTTCCATAACAAATATTTTCATACTTCTCTTCATAAATCTATCCTTTTTTGTTATATTTCCCTTCTAGTTTCCCCCGTTACATTTTTACTATTGCAAATCAAATTCTAGTTCACATATAAGCAAAATTCCCTGCTGAGAGCCGAATACTTCTGCCAAAAACTTCTTAAGCAGTTTTTGGACAGAATATACATAATGTAATCTTCTTCCCTTGCAAATGACCTCTTACTAAAAAATCTACTATCATTACCTTTTTTTTTCTCTGTAGCAATAAGTATTATTAGTCCATTTTCCTTTGTCTCTGGTATTCTGATGAACATCCATCCTGAAATCCTTTCTTTGTCAATTCACATGGTCATTTCTTTCTAAATGTGTCTCCTGTACTATGTATTCCTTAATATCATCGATACGCTTTCCTTTTTGTCTACACCTGCAAGGCCATTTATGTTCCAAGATACTATAGCCAATGATAAAAAGCTTTTTTTTCCCTACCTATTATACATGACAGCTTTTTGAATTATTTCCAACTTTTGTTTTACAGGCACGCACTAATGTTTGTCAGACTAATCTTTTGTACAGTTGTTTCTGCTCATCTCCATTTGAACCCATGTCAAATTTTCAAGACTTTTGTCTTAATGAAAACCCTCCAACAACAAAAAGTACATTTTCAAAACACCCCCTTTCCACATTAACTTAGAACAAGTACACAACACTATGTATATAGTCAAAAAAAGAAGTTTTATCTCCTAGATAGAAACAACTGCCCCAATCAACAGCTGCACCCACTGGCATTACCTAACCTACAATTAAGGTCACCCATGCTAAAGCTCAGGTTACATCCTGTGTTCTCACTTACAATGATTACTATTTGTTTTTTTTTCTTATCTCTAGCCCCCTCCCAGATGTGAAAAGCAGTTTGTATGCTTTTAGAAAACATTAGCTTTTAGCCCGAAGAAAATATGTACTTGCTATCTTTAAATAAAACATAATTTATTAACTAGAACAATGTACAGTTTAAATATTAAGGCTGCTAGGGTGGCTGCTATCCCTTATTCATTTTCCAATAGTTCAAACTTTCTTTTCTACTTAACTGCTTGTCATTATACCTTTAACATTTTCATTTCCCTCTGCAAAGAATGCACAGAACTCTTTTGATTAATTGCTTGTGCTTGCAGACAGCTGGTCTCCATGTAAAAGCAGTCAGCCCTGACTGAAAAACTAACAACTCTGGATATGCATGAAGGAATCCTTGTCTATTTCACTCAGAACAAAACGTACAACTTCCTTCAGCTGCAGACTTCTTGATTCACAATAAGAACATTTGGTAATTAAAAAAAAGCAAGCTAGTATCTTTACAGATGCAAGAAAGTTAACATGTTTTCATGGCTTTCATCAATTTGTCTTATTTGAAAAGTCCACCTGCTTACAAAAAACACTTGTTTAAAAAGCTTATGTCAATGACAGCATTCTAGACATATACCTTTGTAAAAATAAGAGAAATTATCTTAAATTTGCTTATAATATAATCATTGCACTTTTACACCCCACCACAGCAGCCCAAGGTCACAACATATTAACTTTTAGGTGCCTTTATCCAGCCGTTCTTCTCTTGTTATATTATGAAGCATATATTTCTTACAACTAAAACAGTACTTGTTTACTATAATATCTAACACATACAACAGTCATTGAATACTTTCACCACATTTAAATATCCCTGACTGCATACTATACAAAACTGCTTTACTATATAAATAAGAACAAAATTATTTTAAATACAGTTACTCTTTTTTCCTTTTAGTGTCCTTCTAAACATTAATGAAATAAAGGATATATGCTTTACAGTTAATCCACAAGTTTAACAAATTCAACAAAAGTTCAGACTTTCTCAGCCACTTTTTTCTGAAAAGCCATATCTCACAAATGTGATCAATGCTTTATACCCCCCACCCACATTTATTCACTAATTCAGAGATACTGTTCTTCTTCCTGTTCCTCACCATCCTCCAACATGAAACTCTGGTTCAATTTCAAGAAACTCCTAATTCTTCTAGTCAATTCCTGTGCTTTTTTCAGTCTCTCAAGCATTTTCCTTTAAAATGCTGGAAAAGGTTTTACTGGCAAAGTCTCTCTATGAGCTTTGTTGTTAGAAGAATGATAAGCAGAGTCCCTTTCAGTTTGCTGGCTCACTTTTTTGTTAGATAAACCTTTTTATTTACTTCTTAGACTGTTCTGCATCCAAAAATGTATTTGATCCTCCAGGAAAAAATATTCTGAGGACAGTTCGATATAGTAGCTTGAATCTCACACCTGCCTCTTGACATTCTCTTAATTGCTAGAGTAGATTTGCTTTTCTTCTTCCTGTTGTGCAGTGAATAATCATTTTCCAGAAATGCTCTGGTCTCTCCAATTTTTAATACATTCTTTTCTGCCAAAATTTTTGTCAGGATCAACTTCTTCTGCTGGTATGATTGCATCTTTATTAATACAGGTTTTGACTGCCTTCTCATGGACAGTTTTGGAGCATACACTCAATATGCCATTTCAATTAACAACTCCTGCTGTGGAGTAACCAGTCTTAGTTGTTTATCTGTGCTTTCATAAAACAAATACAGTCTGTTTTTTCCAGTTTCTCTGGTACAGCAGAATATGTCAGGTTTCTTCTGTGCACTCTGTCTTCTAACTCTACCATTTTTTGAACCAGCTCTTCTTGAGAAACCTCATACTTAGCTAGCCTTTTCTACATTTCATCCTCTGATTTTTGCAGTTTCATCAGTTCATCTGAATACCTAGTTAAACGTTTCTCCTATTTTTACAGCCTTTCATTATTTGAGTTGATATAGTCCTTCAATGATTCATTTATTTTTATCACCTCTGAGTATATTTGATGTATTTTTCCTCTAAATTACTGAAAACCATCTCTTAAACCAAAGCCAAAGCTTGAACGGCTTTTTGCTGTACATCAGCATGATTCTTCCCAGCTAGTGCTTTCTCTTTACTTTTTCTGGTTGATTTTATTTCAGGTTTTCCCTAAAGTTCTTCTTTACTTGCACCCAGACAGTGTACTTAGTACTGAGGAACTGAATATTACCTAAGCTGACTGTCTCACTGGCTCTTATTTCTCAGTTTCTGTTTTCACATTGGGAGAGCTGAAATTAAGCTACTGATCAGTATGCAACCATTTCAGAAGTGTCTTATTTCTTATCTTCTTTTCAGAAAGCATTCACAGAAAACAAAACTCTATTTAACATACCTCCATCATGGAAATGTACAATCATTTTGCATTTATTAAATCATGATACTATCCATCTCTATGCTCTTCCCATAGACCTCTATCATTCCTGAATATTTATTGCAACATTTTTGTCAATATTTGCCAATAGATTAAAAAAAATACTACCTACATTAATAGAACAAGACCAAATGGCTTTATATTAAAAAAGCAAATGTACGAAAACAATAAAATAGTTATTTGAATTAATTATGCTAATAACAATAAACAAGAGATACTTAATAGAATATCAGATTTATCTGTCGCTGTCCAGACAATGGAAACATTAGACTGGTTGCCTTAGGCATCTATTCTGCCCAGCAACAAACTCCTCACAAGCTCAAGCCCCTTCTCTATCCATTATCTCTTGCACTATAGCCATTCTCCAGATCAGGTAATAGAATAAAACAACCTTATTATACAAGAACACCGTGTGAAAATGCAACCTGAACACAAAAGGTGGAATGCCGCTTCATGACAGGTCACTTAGGCAATGGAAATCTTGAAAGGTGATAGGGTCATTCAGGTGTCTGGACAGAGACCAGATAAATCAAAGTTTCTGGTAAGTACAAAATGTTATGGTCTTACAACTAATATCAACAGATAAGAGGGGAGGTGATTAAAACAATAGGGTACACCTTTCTGAAACTAAATGGATAATAAGAATGCAGGCAGATAAACTACCAAGAATTAATGCCTGTGTGACTTTAAAGTCAGTGTTAAAGAAATGTAGATCTCATCAATAAATTAACAGAAGGTTTTTATTGGTCTGTTTTAATTGGTTTTTGGATATTTAAACTTGATTACTTGAGTTGATGTTTGGATCTGATGAAGCACGCACTATGTGAAAGCACTTATCCAGCTTTTATTTTTATGTAATAAAGTTCGTAAGCCCTTTAGAATGGTTGCTCTGAATGAAGCACTTGATCTAGACAGCATACTCAGACTATAATGTTTGGCAAAGGTGTGCAAAGATGACCAAGCAGCAGCTGCTGCAATATGCACTAGTGGCAAGTTATGTAAGAAGGCATTACATGTGGGTTGAGTTCTAACCATATGCACTTTAAGTCATATGGCCAAAGCTCAACCTACAAAATTGCAGCAATGTATTATACAATCTGCGCCACTTAGATAAAAGTAATCTTGGAAATGTTATGATCTTTCCTGGCTGAGGAAAAAAGATACAAAGAGTTGCTCATGTTTTCTGAAACCTTTTGTATAGTCGAGGTACAAACAAAATTGACTATGCATATTTGAGCAATGATGTTGATAATCAACTTATCTGGTGTATTTGGAAAATAAGAGTGGTGTAAACTAGTTTGTGTAGCTGCTGTTGGCATAAAAAAAATATTAGTTTGAAATGTGGCTGTCCAGGTGAAAAATAATATATGGATATTGAGAAGATAGGGCATGTAGCTCTGAAATCCTTCATTCTGATGTAATGGCCACCAGCAGAGGACTTTTTCTAAAACAAAACTTTATTGGCTAAAATAGTGGTTTGGTTAACATTTCCTGCTCAAAACGGAGTTCACCGATGGAGCCAGTTTTATCAACGGGGTCTGGAATAAACAATTACATTTATGAAGGCCTTAAAGGTCTTATGTGATGTCAATGAAGTGGAGTGAAATCCATTATAGAGGGAGGAAATGGCTGCCATGTGGAATATGACTGAAGGGTTACTTTCTCCTTTGTTGAAAAGATCTATGAAAAAGGTAAGTATGCTATCAAGGAGGGCTGAAATAGGATCCACATTATATTTCTGTGCCAAAATTAAAACAAATGTTTCCATTTACTTTTGTAAATCACTCTTGTTGATGCATTTGAGAAGCTGTAATTAATTCAATAACATTAGGGAGAATTAGTGGTTCCCCTCTGTTAGTAGAATTGGAGAAACCATATGGTTAGAAGGAGGAAGTGTAGGTCTAGGCGAGGTTGACCAGATGGGAGGATTAGCAGAGAAGGGCTTTGTGGAAGAATAGATCTATGGTCTGTGTTGTGAACTCTCTTTCTCTGGCTTTCTACAGAAATCTGGACACTATTAGAAAAGGAGGAAAAGCATACATGAGACCTGGGGGCCAGTCACAGCAGAATGCATCTGTTGGTGAATGCTATGACTGAGGAATGACTCTGAAGAATCCTTGGCATATAGTGTTGTAAGACAAAGTAAAGAGATCACAGCCAAGAACTTCTCCACTTCTGAAAAATGCTGAAGCCTACTTTGCTGTACTGAGACAATTCATGTGTGAGTAGTATCTGTCTGCTCAACGTGTATGCTGCACGACCCTGGTAACGGAGTTGCTATAAGAAAGCAGCACAATAACACAACCCATTCTCATATGCTCATAGCTTCTCTGCATAAGGGATAGAATGCGTTCCTCCTTGCTTGTTTATGTACAATACCACAGCCATGTTGTCTGACAGGGATACTGCACCCCAAGGAAACGAGTCCAGAAAAGCCTGCAACAGTAGGAGGACTGCTTTCATCTCAAGAACACTGATGTGTAGATAGGCCTCTTGTGAAGTCCACATTCCCTGGACCATCCTGTTCAGTTAATGCTACCCCTCCAGAATGAATGCATCTATGGTCACTGTAATATTTGGTTGTGGTCTGATAAATGGCATTCCCGCTGAAAGAATTTGTGGCCCATCAACCATAACATACTATTGATGCAGGCCCTTGGAATTCTTATCCTGTGATTCATGGATTGTGTGGCTTAATCCCACTGCTTTTGACGGGTCCATTGCAAAATTTGCATATGCATTCATAAGTAAAGGACCACCTGAATGGAAGATGCCATAAATCCCAACACCTTGAGTATGTTAGCACCAGAAGGCTGGGGATCATATAAACAGGCTTGATACTTCTCTGAACATTGATAAAATTCTTTTTGAGGTAATTTTTCTGTCTGGTTCAGAGCTCCTAACCTACAGCCTATAACACTAAAGCTCTAGTTGAGATTTGGATACAATGGTACTTAAAGGCAGACTAATCTACAGTAAGTATTGTTTTGCTAGAAGTAACCTCTCCAAAGTGGAGGTTGCTAGGAGTGAATCACCTAGGTATGAGGAAATCCATATGCCTAAAAGTCACATGTGACTGTCGACTGGGACCATGCATATAGTAGACAAATGGGGGCCGTGGCGAGTCTGAAAGGCTAAACCTAAAACTGATAATGACTGGCTCATACGTTGAAATGCAGAAATCTTTTCAATGCCGTCACAGTTTTACATGTAGGTAGGAATCCTGATAATCTACAGAGCACATCCAATACCCTGCCTCAAGACACAGCAGGATGAACTGCACTGAGACCATCTTGGAGGATTCCTCCTTCACAAATTGATTCACTTAAGTTAAGTTGAGGGTGGGTCTGAGGTCCTCTGTCTTTTTGGGCACTAAAAACAACCTGGACTAGAATCTAAAACAACAAAGGAAACCTCCTCGACTGCTGAAGGTAACTCAGGTGAAAACAAACACAATTCAAAAGCAAATCCTGAGTTGACCACCACGGACCCTGAAGACAGAACGTAGTTAAAATGTGGAACTTTCAATTTTTATTAAAACGTAGAAACTTGCATTATGTTTCAAAACAGAAAACAAAAAACAAAACGTTGGAGGACGAAAAGCACTTTCAGCTATTCAGCCTTTTTCAGTTCATGTGTGTTGACAAGTGGTCTCTTGGTTCAGTGATGTCTGTCCTTGGAGGTCCATGGCAGACTGTCTGATTTCCTGGGCATCGGTTCAGCTTGATCTGTTTTCTTATCAAGCTTGCAACAAACTAGAGCTATCAAATTGCCTGGTGAAGGCACTACCCAAGACACAAGGGTAGAGGACTTGCATGCCTATAAGATCCTTTCCTTTGGTAAGGTGGGGTCTATGGGCCAGGATTCCCTCTGACTCACCTTTTCCAAGATGCTGCAAAATGAAATGTCTTGCATAGGGGACTTAGGAAACACTTCCTCTTCATCAAGATCTGTATCCAGAGAACTCCAGGTGTTTCCTCTTATACCTCCACTTCTTGGGGTGGCTAGGGGAAGAATCATCTGACCTCTCCTAGGAAGAGGGATATCATGGATCATGACATCTAGGCTTAGTACCTCTCTTGTCCTGAGGGAGTACGTTTGACGATTGGTCAAAATCACTGATGTTGGTGGTGTCTTGGGGCAGAATTGGTGGTTCTTACACCTATCCCTGCAAAAGGCCTTATTCTCCTCTCATCTGTGATGTCAAATCTGCCATAATGAATGAGGACAGAGTCAAAAGAAATTGTCATTGGTGCCACCAAAAACTCCTAACAGTCAGACATCAAGAAACGTGTCTAATTCCTGGGACCTAGTGATCACTGGCATTGACATTATTGGCACTGAGGGCATCAGCATGGAAGAAAGAACAAAAATTTGCACTAAAGGGATAAGTGATGGTATTGTCACAGATTGCAGTGCTACTATTGCCAGGACATGGCCCAAAGGAGGAATAGCTTCAACGGTCATGAACAAAGCTTCTCAGGCCATTGTGTTAACTGTTGTAGCCAAGAGGAGGCCATACTTTAGCTGGACCTTCACAAAAACCAGCATAATCTGTTCCCAGTCTAAATGTGTACAGCTGCTAAAAGACCTGCAGGAGTGAAAGGAAGATACAGAAATGGACCTGGAAAGCATATGTCTTGATAGCTCTTGATAGCAAACTAACTGTCTTCCACCTTGGCAGCAGAGCCTCTTTTGCTGGACAACTCCTGATGAGGAGGGAAGAAAAACCTAACTGGAGTGACTAAGGTGGATGGTCCCAGTCTGGGTGATGTTAAAACAACCCTGGGGACTTTTGAAGCGGTCACTTTCTCCAACAAAGGGAGATATGTCTTGTCTGCTTCCTTTATTTTTCAGGCCTGTCTACCATGGAAGATGACTTATCTGTACCATGAAGGGTGGAACCTACCATAGCTACCACTTCTGAATAAAGCAAATCTTTAAAAAACAGATTGCCTTTCCTGTCCAATAGCATACAAGTCCTGATGTTTCTACAAAAGGAGAAATCACTATCCAGATGAGAGACTCTGATGCACACTACATACAAATCATGTGCCCTATGTAGGAATTTTGTGTCCACACTTTTTACATTTCTTAAACCCTTACTTGGGTTCTTCATCCATGTTGCTACTATAAGGAGAGAACACACTTGATCAAGCAGTCAACTAACTACTGTTGAAACTGTTCCTAATAACACTAGTAGCATGCATGATCAACGCCAACTGTTTAAAATTAAATGAAAGGACAATCAGTATGCTGCTAATAAGACAAGGCCCCAAGAAAATTGATAATGGTTGCATAGAGATAGATAGGGTAGAAAACTGAAAAACAGAGAAGAAAAGCACTAAAAAAGCTGGAGATAAGCTTACCTGAGTATCACTTGTATAAAATATCTCAGATTAAGCACTTATGTGTACTAGAATAAGGGCTCTTCCCTTTAATAGCTCAAGTTTTTGAAGATGTCATTGTGGATTTAACAGCAGCAATAAGGTCTGGAGTGCACCTGCAGTGCGAGGGATTGTGGGTACAGGAGGGGCTTGAGCATTTGAGGAATTCATTGCCAGGTACAGTAGGCATCAGTGGCAACCAGTCTAATGGTTTTCAGTGTCCAGACAGTACCAGAGAAATCTGTCTATAATTAGCCTGAGTCTAGATAAAACCTTTGATTCAGTAAACTGGTTTTAGTTAACAATTAGAAATATACTGATTATCAAGTAATGTTATACATCTTAATAATTATCTTATTAAAATCATTTGCATACATTAAGCTAGGATCCTTTATTTCTCAGTCATTAAAGATATGCAAAGCCATGGAACATGGCTGCCCCTTGTCTCTGTTATTTGCTTTGGCTAAAAAACAATAAACTTACTAGAAACATGAAATTCTACATGAAACTTAACAACAATGATATAAGTAGTGTTTAAAATACATGATCATATACACCAAAATTCAGTTATTTGTTGGCGATATACTGATAACAATATACAGATTCAACCCTAATAAATATAAAAATTCATGAAAGTATTTTGAACTGAAATGAGGTCTACAATTCAATCAGAATAAAGACGTTATTAATTAACAAAAAGTTAAGTTATTTGATGAAAACGAATACTAAATTTAAATGAGACATTAAAGTGATTAAATATTCAGCGTTAACTCTTATATTCAGTTGCAAAGATATTGCAATAATAAATTATAAAAATGTATTTTAGACATTATTAAATAATATGAAATATGTTACTTTATTCTATGGAAGATGGTCTTAGTCAAAATGGTTATTTTATCCAATATACTATTCATTGCACAGACTTCTTTAGTCTCTTCTAAATAACACATTAAACAATTTAACAACATTTGTTCAAAGTTCTTTGGTACCCTAACAAACATAGAATAGCTTTGGGGCATCACGAAAGAAAATGGAAATATGGTGAAATAGTATTTCCTGAGCTAAAAAAGTATGCTATAGCTTCTGTTACTCTGATTATTCTACTAATTGGAAAAAGAGTGAATGAAATCACTTGGTTGAATAAACAAATAAAAAAAATACCACTACACCACATACACAAATATTGAATAATACTATGAAGCAGTTGTTAAAGACATATTTATTTAAAATCCAAATCTGCAACAAATTTGACTTACATAAACACAACATACTAAAAACATTTAGAAATTGTCTATGTAAATACTCAGAGAAAAAAAGCATGGTGTTTCACATTATTCTCTATAGCATTTATATCAGTCTAAACTTTCAAAGAATGTTAAGCTTAAAAATAAGGATTTCATCTTTAAATCAAATGCTAAGAGAGCATAAAGTGCTTACACAGAATACTTAATGGATAAAATGACCTGGCTATGTAAAACTGTCATACAGCACAAATTAAAGGGGAGTTCTTAATCTCAAAAGTTGATTTACTGTCAGATATAATTAAAAAATAATGTTCATCCATTCTTGCTTTTCTAAACAATCTCAGAACAAATGGTGAGACAGGGTACTCATATTAAGTACTACAAATTTTGTATCAAACATAACTACTATGTTTATGCTGTACAAATGAGAAGTTCAACATTAAAATTACAATGGATAAAAAGATGATTTTGATGCCTCAAAAAAAAAAAAAAAAAAAATATATATATATATATATATACACACACACACACACACACACACACATATATATATATATATATATATATATATATATATATATATATATATATATATATATGCATACATCCACACACACATATAGATAGACAGCTAGATTAATAGATATGCACATATATATCATTGTTATTTTTTGAAATTATTGTCTTGGAAATTTCTCTGTAGGCTCTACATAGAGTTGAAATTATATATAAAAAGGAAAGTATTGGCTGTTGGAGAAGTAAATCTTTAATAGATGCAGACTGGCAACAGATGGGTATTTCAGTTCCTCATTAAAAAGAAAGAGAACCCAAATGTTGAGAGAAATGGGCTTTATATTAGGCCATCAATATGAACTACACACACTCCATGGAACTAACAATCTTTCCCATATTCCAGTATACAGTACACTCTGCTTTCTTATGGAGTTGGCAACATCTGGCTATTTCCAAGTGGTTTCTTTACTTTTCAGAAATGAACATGTCTAATGAAAACAATTCCTCCTGTGAAAACTGGAAAAAAATTGCCAGTTACCATCTAAATAAGTATACTGAGACTTGGAGACTTTCACCACTAAATATTTTTGCCTGAAAGGGAAAGGGCTGTGTTTAGTCCAATCTGGAGAATAATAATAACAGTCAATGCTGTCTTGTTCATCACACAGCAATACGCTGAACAAGGACAGCCATATGTGGACAACCATATGTCTTATCTATAGGACTATTTATTTGAAAATAGCAAAAAAAAAAAAGATCCTACAATAATTGGGGGACAAATCCCCATGAATCTGGACAGAATTTAATATTGCTCTTACAAACTTTGAAAGTTGCTAGAATAACAGGTGTTGTGTTACTACTCAAATGACTATCATTATTTAGTAACTTCAATCCTCAGCGATTTGCCAGTAAACCACAGCTTTTATGAGGAACAGACTGAAAATACGAGCTATAAATGTGGACATCCTGTGAAAATCTGCACAGTTGAGAGGTATATTAAGTGGTGAAAGTAGGACCACATGGACAATTAAGATATCTCAACAGTCTCTACCATACTTCTCTCACCTATTAAAAACAGGCAATGGGCATCATACTTAGTTATTTGTTCATTTGTAACTTGGTCCAAGGCACTTTTTCAGCCATGATTCTGTGGTGGGAGGGGGTATGAAGGAGAATCAACAAAAACCAGAAGCAGTACAAAATATTGTTTTGTCTCTGCTTAGCTTTCTTTGTAGTTAGTCCTAGATGCCCACTCCTTCCTCTTCAGCCACCAGGGACAAGGCTATTTGAGGAGGGAGATTCATACTGTGGACAGATGGAAGGCATTTGCAGCCTAACATTCCTATGCTTGTTCTAGGCTCACATCTTCTGTGGGCGTGCATTGACATTGTGAGGAGAATGTCCCCATCTCTGTGGTGATATGCTGCTCTGGGGCTCCTCTCTCCAGGGGTATAAAGTAGGATGCTACAAGGCTATGCCCACCTCCATGGATACAGATCACCTCCTCCTCCTCTGTGGGTCTCCACTATCATCACTGACAACAAGGAGCTGCACATTTCCCCAGCATCTCTCACCCCAACCCAGGAGAGGTATGTGGTCATAGCTACTTCCTTCCCCTAACCCTCATCAACTCCTCTAACGCTGGACCAAATTATAAAATCCTACTCATCTGGGTCATATTCAGGGCTAAATCACTCTACTTCATACAACACAAAACATTTAGCAGAAAAAAATGATACAGGTGATAGACAATGCTCTACAGCCATGACGACAGTGTTGGCATAGCCAGTGAGACAAAGACTTCACAGGAACTAGCAAGACAGGCAGAAAAACCACAGTCACATACATAAAGTGCAGCACTTTAGGGACATCAGGAGTGAAGCCTTACTACATAATATGTGTCATGTCTGATAAGCTTATATGCTATATTCATGGCAATTATATTTGGAGACAAGGTTATTAGGTCTGACTGTTTAGTCTGGAATTCCTTAAAGTTCACCATGTTTGTAACACTTCAGGGATTTTGTTCAGCAGATACCATCTTGCTGCATGCTTTCTCATCTGTTAACAATCAGAATAAATATATTTCAACCAGCTTATGCTTTCAATGCATTGCTATACCTAGCAATTTATTTTTAACTTTTATGATGGGGAGACAATATTCCTGATACAGTAGTTTGGAGGTGAGGGACACGAGTTGTAATGTGGCTTGTTATTATAGGCAGCCATTTAATCTTATTGATGTGTAATGGTTCTCAAATGGATCTGAAAGTACAGAAAAGCAAATTTTGCTGAGTGACATTTGTAACAAATTAGTATTTTGACAGGAGCTGACAGCAGTGATGGTTGAATGTAATCCACTTGTGATATATGAAGGTTTTAAATCTACAGCTCTCTAGGCTTCCCAAGTAAGGCAGCTGGTAGTCTAGCTAAGTCAGAGATGCTTCAATAAAATACCAATAGACCAATTAACAAGGGGCATGAAAGACAAGGTAAGACTGAGTCAGATTCCTAACTATTTAAAATGATCAGCCTATGATAACTAAATGCTAATGGAATAAGAAATATGAATCACCCAAGCATCTATCAATTTCTTAGAAGAACCAAAAACATTGTCTTTTTTACAACTACTAAATTCCAGTTTCTTGGACATAATCTACCCCAAGAGTTAGCTGAATTCAGTTTGCATTTCCAGTTGGATTCTCTCTAAAGTTGTGTGGGAACTTAGCTGATCAGTTTGTTAAAAGCTTGAATTAGTCCCATAACCCCATATTTGGGCAAAGGGAGCGGGGGGGATTCTGCTCCAGTAAAAGCTGTTAAGGGACATGAACAGCAATACCAATTGGGAAGTCGAAGTAGTAGCAGTAGTGTATTACGGGTATTCATTCATCATGCTAGTACTGATTTACACAGTCACAACTTTGCCCTTAGAGAATTCTTTTGTCATTTCTTAGCCATTTTACCTAGCTATTGATCTGTCCTGAATGGTGGTCAGCTAGCAGATACAGACTAATTAAACAGTAGGACAATGTCTTTCCTAACCACAGTCTCACTATCCAATGAAACAAACAGATTAGGTCACACTTCTCAACCTTCATGCATTAAAATTCATTATAATCAGATTTTAAAAAAATCATTGCAGGGGGTCAATAATGGAAGCAATTTCTTATTTTCCTGAGCAGAAGATCATCATGTAGTAAATAGTCACTGTAATGGCTTAATTTAGTTAACTAATAAAGAATGCATCTTTAAGTGTGTGCAACATTATGAAGAAAACACGTTAGTCATCAAGAAGTAAAGCTAAGTCTCAAGGCAAAAATAATAGTGCTGTGTCTGAATCATGTCATTTGAGAGGTACAGGTCAAGTCAAACTTCATGCAAAGAGATACACAGAAGATGGCAGAGTAATCATGACTGACTAGAGATCAGATAAAGAAATATTATTAATTTATTTATACTTAGTAGCGTTGTCACCTCATAGCAAGACGTTGTCCCATTCGATTCTCAGCTAGAGCGTCTTCTGTGTGGCGGCATGCGTGAATGGGAATGCCTTCGTTGAAGGTTGTGCGCTAGGGCTGGTAACTCGGCCCGTAAAAATCCACTACCAAACATTAGCGGACCGGAGTTCCGCTGTGGCGACCCCTAACTGGGATAAGCCGAAAGACACAACATTATTTATACTTAGCTTTCTCGCAGCAGGCCAACAGCCTTTTTTCAAGGGAGACTGAAGTGGTATTCATATTGACTAGGGGAAATTTAGATACTCTATTTGGTGGGGTCCAAATGGAGAGATGATAAAATCAGCAAAAAGAGAGAAGTATCGCTGGAATTAAATTCATCCTCAAGTCTTGGTGAGTACCTTCATGAAGTGGACCCCGTTTTTCACAAAATCTCACCAAGATAACACTGATATATAAAATGCATTTTTATATAGCATATATCATGGACAGAATTAGGTTAAAAATAAAGAAGACAGTTGGGTGCACAAGTCCCAGGATAATAAAATGCCAAATCCTTGCAGGCACACAGGTACCAGAACTGGAAAAAATGATAGTGTAGAAACCTCAACGCACAGAAATATTCCTACAGGCACAGGGGAAGGATGCCCCCCCCCCCATTGTAAAAGGAATTAGCAGTCTACAAAAATCACAAAAATTTACAGGCCAAAAAAGAGCCATACTGACGACAGAGTGGACTACTGTGGATAAAAAAGAAATTATGTATTGTTACTATTACACAAGTGCATCCACACGGAGAAGGCACTGAAGTCACTGAAGGTACTCACACAGTCAAATGATGAAACCAGTCCAGGTGAGATGAAATAATACGAAAATTCCTCTTTATTCCATATATAAAACCACAAAGAATAAGCGCTTTCGCGTAACTGTAGTACACTCCATCAGATTCTGTTACAAGCTCTGTTATTCCAGTTTATATAGTCAAGCATTGTATTCAATTAGTATAATTAATTAATTAGGAACTCATTTAATGGCTTAGCTTAAGGCAACCTCTTATTTCAGTTAAAGGGCTATGTGTTCATTTTTGTAAATAGATTCATTCAAATACAAGATAATATACATATATATCCTATAACAAATCAGAATGTTGCATACATCTGTATATATGTATTTCATGGAAAACATAACACTACCTTAATATATAAAACTAATCACATAAAAACTTTCTAGTCTGCATTTTTTTACTCATCTTTCAGAATCATGAAATCTTCATCAAATAAAAACACATATTGTTTACATCTTAATATAATATATATTAAAGTGCATAGTGCAAATCTATAAATAGTATGATACTGTATAATATGATCTAATAAATCAATATATGTATATATAAAACTAACAATTCTATCAATTGGTTAATAAAATATATGAACATAATAATATATAAAAACATATATATAAAAATGCATGATATCTATATTATAACATCTACATTACATCTGCATTATCTACGATGCTTTAAAACCGGCTTCAAAGGGACATATTGATTTAAGCCCGGAGGGTAGTGTGCTCTCAGTTTTAATATCCATTCTAATTCCCTTTGTTCCAAAACGTTCACAGAATCACCCCCTCTTTCATTTTTATTTACAATCTGCAAAACCCTAAATTTAAAGTTATGACTCTTATATTAAATCACATGCTTTGCTAATGCATTAAGTTTATTATTCTTTTTAATATCATATGCATGGTTGTAAATTCTTTTCTTTAATTCTCTTTTTGTGAGTCCCACGTAAAATGCAGAACAACATTCACAGGTGGCTAAATAAATAATGTTGCATGTATTACAAGATGCAAAAAATCTAGGAGTGAATGAATAATTCAAAACAGGGTGAATAAATACCTGTGTCCCTGTAATATATTTACACATATTACAATTATAGCACGGAAATGTTCCAAGTTTACTTCTAATCTGTGTGCCTATTGTTCCATTGCTGCTATGTGTGGTACATAGCAGTCTTTTTAGATTCTTACTGTTTCGATATGTGAAGCCAGGGGTTTTGCCTACTAATTCTAATGTCTTGCTATCTATAGTTAGAATTTGAAAATGGCTACTAATAATTTCTTTGATTACCCTATTATCATTGGTATAAGTGGTGACAAAATGTATTTTCTCATCATATCTCACAGTCTGTTTCTTATATTTAATAGAGTTAGTCTTTACCATCTCTAATGTATTTGTTGTATTTGTAACTCTCTTCACTTGATTCCTAATTTCTTTCACTAATACCTTATTGTAACCCCTCTGTATAAATAGATTTTCTAGCTTATCTGCCTGTAATGTGAAATCTAGATCTTCTTCACATATTCTATCTAGCCTACAAAACTGACTTTTTAAGATACCCTTGAACACGTGTCTTGGGTGCATACTATCGTACCTGAGGAGTGTGTTCTTCCAACATTCCTTTCTGTGTAACGTGGACCTAATCTTCCCATTTTTAATACTTAGATTTACATCCAAAAAATTCACCTCTGTATCAGATGCTTCCATGGTGAATTTTAAAAAGCTGGATGTACTTTCAAGATGACATAAAAATCTCTCAAACTCTACCATTGTGCCCTCCCACACAATCAGTATGTCATCTACAAACCTAGCATATAAAAGAATCTTTTTGTATGATTTATTTGTAAACAAACATTCTCTCTCCCAGTGGTTAACCACTAAATTAGCGTATGTATTGGCGCAGGGTGTTCCCATTGCAACACCCCACTTTTGTAGATATATTTGTCCTAAAAAGGAAAACGCATTATTGGAGAGGACAAGTTCTAATAATTGACAAATCAATGTTACTTTGTTGACATTCATTTCAGGAAAAAATTGTAGTAATTATCTTATAGCTTGTATTCCCTCCTCATTTGGGATACGTGTAAATAAATTTCGTACATCTAATGTCACCAAGATATGGGTACCTTGTCGTAAGTCAACCTTTAGCTGATCTATTAAATACAACAGGTGATAAGTGTCCTTTAAAATGGTGGGAATCTTATTTACTATGGGCCTCAAGGTTTTTTCTAAAAAGATGGATATATTCTGTGTAGCCCATCCCTCCCCATCTACAATGGGTCTCAAAGGTGGTGGAAGTATATCTTTGTGCATTTTGGGTAGGGCTTTTATAACTGGTATTTTAGGATATTCAATAACAAAAAAATCATATAGTTCCTTATCTATCTGATAGCACATTAGCAGGTCATATAACTCATCATTTATTTTCTTCAACATATTTAGAAACTTTTCATGAGTAATCATAATATATGTATCTTGATCTCCTAGCATCTGTAACATAGAAGAGATGTAGTCTTCGGTGTTAAGTAACACTAAACCACCTCCTTTGTCTGCAGGTCTAATTGTTATGGAAGACTCATTCACTAATTTCTTCAAGGATAATCTTTCATCAGTATTCATATTAAAGAATAAACACTTTCTTTTCCCTTCAAAGAAATATTTATAGAAACTAATTTCACATGATTTGATAAAACCTTCTATGTGGGTTGGTATGGGGGGGGGAGGGGTAAACATGCTTTTTTGTTTAAAACATGTAAATTCATCATTACTGCCTGGAACACAGCTCTTATTTCCATAAAAAAACAGTTTCAAAGCTAGCATATGACCAAACATCCTCAAATCAATTAGTAAGCTTTCTAGCTTACTTGTTTGCGATGGTATAAATGTTAAGCCTCTGTTTAGGAGGCTAATATCAGATTCAGACAATACAAATGCAGATAAATTAAAAAATAAGTTAATTACTGTCTCTGGCGACGTCTCTGTGGCATATTCTCTCCTGAGAATTTCCTCTTCTTCCTGTCCCAACTCCTGGACCGTTCTCTTTGTAACAACGGTATTTATTATTCAAAAAAGCTGTCGAGGTGTTACTATTTTTCGGTATAGCCCCACTGTTTCCTATACTTGCTTTGTTCTTATCTGCTTCCTGATTTGGCAAGGGTGTGGAAGCAGTTGCTAACCTTTCGACAGTATCTGGTGGCGTGACAAAAGCATTATCAGAAATGTTGATGAGTGAATTGTTCTCTTTTGACCTAGTCAAACAAGAAGCATTTTTATTAAGGACTAACGTAGTATCCAGCTGGTTCGTTGCCTTCTCTCCCATCCTCATTCTGGCATTCTCATTCATGTTACGTGGCCAAACAAACATGTTCCCTTCCAAAAAATCGCGATGATCTCGTTGTAACTTGCGATGTTTAGTTAACTGTAATTTGTTACCATAGGACTCAATTTGTATATATAAGTCCTCTAGTCTCTGAATGCAAGATTCAGTGTTAAACAATTGCCGTATGTCTTTATTTAGTTTGGTTACATTCTTCAGTATTTCTTGTTCCAAGGGCAAGAAATGATCTATTACAAGTTGCATGTACTTGCGACTTGTATCCAAATTTATTTCTTGCCATTTTCTAAGTAATTCAGGTTGACTTTCCCCGTACGTCGGCATGCATAGGACTCTCATGCCCCTGGGGACTATACTGAAATGTATGCACGCTTCTAGGTGTTTGCGTTGCCATACATATCTTTGCATTCTGTATAACTCATTTTCTAACTGCTTAAACAAGGTATTAAAGTGTTCAATATCAGCAACGTCAATATTCAAGTTCCTAGAATTCGGCATTGCTAGATCCAGCGTCAATAAAGGGTTTGTTTGATTTTTGGTGATATTTAACCATCTTTCATTACTTCCCCTCGATTCTGGATTATAGTCCAATTCTACTTGTAAATTTGCCATCCCGTGTGGTGAGGCAGTTACCGAAAGTTAGAACAATAGTCAAATAAAACTGCTCACACCAATATAGGAGCACTTGTCAAAACCAGGCAATCAAATAGTAGAACAAACACAAGTGCATCCACACGGAGAAGGCACTGAAGTCACTGAAGGTATAAAGAGGAATTTTTGTATTATTTCATCTCACCTGGACTGGTTTCATCATTTGACTGTGTGAGTACCTTCAGTGACTTCAGTGCCTTCTCCGTGTGGATGCACTTGTGTTTGTTCTACTATTTCATTGCCTGGTTTTGACAAGTGCTCCTATATTGGTGTGAGCAGTTTTATTTGACTATTGTTACTATTACACAAGAAGCCCAGAATTTCCAGACAAAAGATATATGAAAAGATTGAAAGAGAAATTAGAGGACAGAAATATACTTCCACAAGAAAAACTGTCAGAAGCTTCAAACAAAAACTTGTGTTCATTAATACAACAGATCCAAGAAAAACACTATACAGACCAAGAAATCTTGTGCTGTTTGGAAAATGAAGCAACTGAGGAAGTGCAAAAATTTAAAGAACAAAATTTAGAGATGTTTGAAGGGTATAAAAAAGAAATATGGACATGGGAAAGAGAGAGAGAGATCTGTTATGATGCAATATTTATGCAGAGGAAAAAGCCAAATTAATCAACAAAAAAAAGGCAGCCCCAAAGATATTCAAAGAGAAATACAGGCAAAGGCATCCAGATATGGAAAATTTCACAATTAAAAAAATAAGATCACAAAGAGGAAATGTACAACAGAAGATTAGTCAAGTAGAAATTAAAAAAATAGAAGCTGAAGTTATGGAATATTTGCGAAATAAAGGATTTGGTGTATAAGTCTAACACAGATTATATCACAGCATAATGGAACAACTAGTCCCCAAAGTAAGGAGAAACAGGAGGAGCAGGAGACATCTGAAGAAGTAATATGGACATGGGAATGAAAAAGAGATTTAATATGGTGAAATATTTATGCAAAGGAGAACACAAAACTAATCAGTGCAAAAAGAGCAGCACCAAAGATATTTGAAGAGAAATACAGACAAAGAAACCTGGGTATGGAAAATTTTATAATACAAAAAATAAGAAAACAGAGGAAAAGTAGAAAAGAAGATTAGTAATGCAGAAGTTAAAGAAATAGAAAGTGAGGTTTTGGATTGCCTGCACAGTAAAAGATTTAGTATAGAAAATGTTAATCAGATAACAACATAACAGAATAGATCAGTGGACACCCTTGTTGTTGTTGTCTCTTTCGGCTTTTCCCGGTTAGGGGTCGCCACAGTTGAACTTCGATCCACTAATGATTGGCAGTAGATTTTTACGTGCTGGCTTGCCGGGCCTAACGCACAACCTTCAACGAAGGAACGCCCATTCATGCATGTCGCCACACAGAAGATGCTCTGAGAATCGAACGGGTAACGTCTAACTGTGAGGCAACAATGCTACGGCAGCACCACCACCGCAGTATATAGCAGTGGACACCCAAATTAAGGAAAAACAGTGGAGCGGGAAGCATCTAATCAATTGACACATGAAGATACTTTGGCGCCTCCCACAGGAAAACAGTACAAATGTTCAGTTGGAGCTATACAGCACGGGAAAGAACAGAAAACAGTGGTAACTGACACAGTCAATGCCGTGGACTGACAGGCCAGTGAGTTCCTATATGAAAGAGCAACGGATAATACAGGGAGAAACTGAAGTGAATGTGGTACAGGAAGATGCTCTGGAACTTTCTATAGAATGCCTGCATGAAATGGAGAACAAAGAATGTGCCCTCAGTTTAGAAGAAAATGATCTAAGAGAAGAGTTGCTTGATTTAATATATATGGATACACATATTAAGATCAATGAAAGAAATAGACTGCAGTAGGTCAATAAAATCCAAAATTTAGGAGTTTCATAAAACAAAAGAACATAGTAATTAAGACTGTCCATAGACATTCATGAGATATAACAGAAGTAAATAGGATACATTACTGTGCACCCAAATTAATAACAGATAAAATCCTACCACAAGGACACAGGGCAGTAAGGGAAATGACATGAATAACTGAATGCCATCATGGAAGTATCGAATGGAGAAAACTATAAAGAAATTAAGACAAGAACTGTCACCGTTAGAAGAGTATAGAAGAGGGAACAAATCAACAAAAGTACTCAGAAAGATAGCTGTGATAAAAGCAATATGCAGTATTATAACAGATCAGGATTTATTGTGCACTAATATAAGGTGAAGGATCAGATGAGAAGTCAAGAAATGTGGAAAATGCATAAATATAGTTGCAAGTATAGAAAACTCCTGGAACAACCTCATGTTGATCAGGACTGAATGCAGAAATGGTTAAGGAGAGGTAAGTTTAAACCAAAAGATGAAAGATTAATATTGGTGGCCCAAGATAGTGGACTACATACTGTACATGTTGGTTTACAAATTCCATTGAATGTCCATTGAACAAGTAGGAGAAACAGACAAATGTAGGTTTTGTAAAACAGAGTTGGAAGCAGTTGCGCACCTTTTTGTTGGTTGTGACATACTAATGGCAGGACTGCATACTGAAAGGCATAATAATGTGGCAAGACTGTTGCACTGGGAATTGTGCAAACATAATATTTTAGCAGCTGAACAACAGTGGAAACATGAGCCACAAAGCATCATAGAAAAGATAAATTACATCACAACGGATCACCCATTACCAACAGTTCAAAAGACAGATGCGAGAAAAACAGATATATATAATGGCCCATGAAAAGAAGACAAAAGTAGCACTGATCATTGAAATTGCTACACGCAGTGACTACAGTTTCTTGCGGACAGAGAGACACAAAGTCATAAAATATCAGGATTTGCAGGCAGAAATGAAAGCAATGTGGAAGAAAGATACCCAGACAGTTCCAGTAGTGGTAGGAGCAACAGGTCTTATAAAAAAGAATCTAAAATCTTATTTAGATATGTTATCAATACATGTAACTTCGTACTAATTGCAGAATCAGTCATTACTAGGCACATTGTGGGTGCTGTGAACAGCACCTCTGGCTAACATTAAAGATTAAAACAATACTAATTTCATGAACTTTAATCATACTTTGCCTTATGAATGGGGCCCATTCCCATCATGGTATTACAAACCCTAAAGACTTGGAGAAATTACATAAGTAATATGAGATTTTTTACCCCCACCTGAGTTACTACTAACTGAGGCAGATGAGGCCTTGGTTTAACATCTCATCAAAAGGATGGCACACTCAGGAGTGTAGCACTGCCCTTAAGCTGCAATGCACTGACAGTATTGGATAAGGTATCCAAGGACCTGATGTGGGAATAGAGCCCATAGCATTGGGATCTTCAAGTGCCAAAGGCAAGTGTTTTATCTGATGACTATGGGTACTGCTGAAATTCACGCATGCAATAACTACAATGCCAGTATCTCTCAGAGCAGCATTCTTTAAAACAGATACTAATGAGAGAGCAACATAATAAATTCTGTCATATGTGACTGTTCTGGAAATAGGAACCCAGACAGACAGAAAGACCTATTTATTTTTGAGACAGAAGTTCATAAAGATGGCAAAATCCCACATAATGGAGATATTTATTTCCAGGGCCAACCCTGTCTTTCTGCCAGTACAGTAATCCCTTAGTTTTCTCCCTCAAAAACATTCTTTTGGTGATCCAGTTTGACATGATAAGAGTCAACATCATGTTAAATACTGACAAAACTATTTATAAGATTAAGGTTGTACATATCTTGTGGAACTGGATCAAATGAGCTGCCTGTGTCAAGCCCAAAAAGGCTATCTGGTTTAGCCACATTTTCTCAGTCACATTAGCCAGATTCATCCAAAGTAAATCTTGTTGATTTAGCTGTAATGGTAAAAATACAGCACTTTTTTACATTCAAACACAGCAAATATATTTAAACTCCTGTCAATTTCTCGAGCTGGTACATGCAGTACTGACAAAGTAGGTACTAAATCATCTAACAGCCTTTAATTTTCCCCCACCCAAACACTTTTTTTTAACAAAGACATGGCCTATCCACAGCCCCTTACCTGTGTCCCTTCTCCACTACGCCTCAACCCTTGCATGGAAAGAAGGATAAAAAGTGTCTTGCCTCTTGTACTTTCTCAGAAGTAAAGATTCATACTATCTACTCTGTCATTCTCTCTATCTATTATGAATAAGAACTGCCAAAAGTCTGGTAATATTTAAAAGTACAGCAGGCAACTGGTTTGGAAGTAAGTTTTTTAATATCTATTAATAGCTGGCAAACTTTAGCAAGGTCTCTCTGGCATTGAGTTTGTGATACACGGTGTGTGTGTGTGTGTGTGTGTGTGTGTGTGTGTAGATATATATATATATATATATATATATATATATAGTGGCTAGCAGCAGATGTAACAGCAAAAACATTCTTTGCTGTTCTTTGTGATCCTGGTCCAAATTTACAGACTGTGTCTCATACTCTGCACATGCTTGTCATAAGTGTAATGACACAGAATCATGAACAGTCTGAAATAAGTGTCTATCCTTATTTAAATGTGATGTTACCAATTTCAAAGACAGGGTTGATTGGAAGAGTTCTGTACTTTTTACAGTAATGCATAGCCATTCAAAGAGTCTTAATTTTTATAAGATGAGCAAGAGATGGTGTTATGAGCCCAGGCAAAACAAAAATAAACAGATAAAGGTCTGTGACAAAACTGAGATTAATGCACAAGTATTCTGACTCAGGCCAGGATGTCTTATTTGTCAACACCGTTGTGCAACCAAAAGCAACTTACACTACCATACTAAAAACAAACAAATAATACACACAGAAACTACAAAAACATAAATAAATAAAATAACAGAACTAATAAAGAATTATTTATAAGCAATTATCCCATAAAATCAAACACATGGTGCCAAACCCATGGAATAAAACTCAATGCAAAAATATGCAT
Source organism: Protopterus annectens (assembly GCF_019279795.1). NCBI lineage: Eukaryota > Metazoa > Chordata > Ceratodontiformes > Protopteridae > Protopterus > Protopterus annectens. The sequence goes on along the minus strand of NC_056731.1, from coordinate 1,197,688,083 downwards.
AATAGTACCACTTTGAAAGATGGCCACCCGTGGAAATTGCCACACTGATAATATGCCCGATAATAGAGATCTAGGAATGCATGTTGACAGTAATCTGACCTCTGACCACCATGTCTACTGTGGTGAAAAAGTCATTCTACACTACACAACTTATAAGTAAGGGCATGGCATCCAGGTCCAAAGAGGTCATTACTCTGCTGTAGTCTACTCTCATCAGACCAATCACTGAGTACAACTTGCTCTTTGCCACATACTTCAGCAAGCATTTCCAACAGTGAGAGATCACAGATGTTCTTCACAAAAAGAATACAGGGAGTAAACTAAAATTCCTATGCGGACCATCTCAAAGCCTTTTCCCTCTACTCATCTCCTAAAGACTGCTGCATGATGATCCAAGCCTAGCATACAAGGTATCCTCTGATCCTAGAGTGATGGATTTGTTGCTCATCTACAAAACAAATAGCATCAGAAAAACCCATTCTAAAGTCCTAAACCTCATCTGTGACATAAACAGGACATGTTGAAGAGACAGGTATGTATCTCATAGATTATCACTTCTGGAACATGATTCCTATCCACCTGAAGCAAAGCTTAAGTCTAACCTTATTCAAATGCAACTTGGATCAATGGATGGAAAAGTGCAAATTTACTCCAGGTTTGGCACCTATGTCCCTTATGGACGGGGTTAACCTGTGAATGTTTGATGTGTACACGCCTATATCTTAACCATAAAATTCCTTGGCGTACTGACACATTTCAGAAATATTTTGGTAAATCTGGAATAAGCTTGGCTAGGCCTAAAATGGCTCTTGGGCCAGTAGCCTTGTAATCAACAAACCTAAAATCATAAGTTAAGAAAATATAAAGACTGATTAAAAAGGGAGGCTCTGAGTATTTTACTATTATTATTATTATTATTATTATTATTATTATTATTACTATTATTTCAAACTCAAGACTTAAGAGAATCTAAGCCAACAATGAATACAATTCCAGGTGGTCAAAAAAGAAAAGATTATATTTTGATGTAAAAATCTCCCACAGTCATTGGCTGGATGGGTTGTGTTCCTACTATGTGAAAGACCCTTACTAGGACTTTGATGATGTGACCCAGAATGCTAATAGTATAACACATAGATGTAAATGTATTACATTATAGGGAAAATTCAAGTTCAATGACAGCAGAAGAGCAGCAAAATGGGAGGTCCTCATCTCCCCATTTGTAGCCTATCCAAATGGTGAACCTGTATACAGAAGTATGAGGAACAAGCCATTGCAGCAGTCTAACCGCGATGATGCCAGCATGTGTAAGAGGGCTATAAGTAAGGTCATTAATGGCAGCAAGGTGGTTATCCAAGTGACAATCATACAGTGACAAAGGAAAAAAAACTTCATCCTGAGAGGCACCCTCAGTGAAAACGTAATATGAAACCTACAGTCTATGTAACAGTCATATTATTTAGCTGCTTATCTCCTAGGAAAATGACTGGGCTATATGAGCAGTCAACAGGCTCCTAAGAAGGACATGCACTTCAATGATATCTGTCCTACTAAGATTTATTCTTTGTTAACTCTTAGCAGTCCAGCCACAAATTACAGCTAAAAAGTTGTCATATAAGATATTGTGAACCTTCAAAAAGAAATGTAAGATATTTAAAAGCAGCGACAATCTGAAGAAGAAAGCTAGACCATCTAGCTGCTGAGTGCACAAATTGTTAGCCTTTCATAATCAGTCACTCAGCAGCTGTTGATATAGATCAGAGAGTACTCTTCCCACCCACACTGGCACTTTGAAAAAGTGACTGCCCAATGGAAACCATCTGAAAACATGATACATATGTATGTAAGACATCACAAATATTTTTAGCATATATCAGTTAGTCACAAAAATAAAAACATAAGTCTTAAAACCAAAGCAGAAGAATCCAGAATAGTTTCCTAAACAAAGGATGAAAATGTAAGTTGATCAGGTAATTTCATTCAAGTTATATTTCATTGCAGTTAAGGTTTTAGTATACACAGAACATAACCATCACATTAGTACAGATAAAGCACAGAACAACCACAGTAGTCAGAGGTGCCGGAAGCTGTTGAAGCCCGGGGTGGGTGTGGAGGGTGACAGGGGCACTTAGTGATCTTAGAAGGGTAATTTTTTAAAACTATTTACTACCTCAACATAGGTTCACTTGGAGGACGTTTTAAGCTTAGCCAATTTCCATTTTGGTGCTTAAATTAACATTTCCTGATTTGTCTTATGCATTCCATGGCTTATAATTATATATTAGCACTTGTGAGAATAACTGTGATCATACCATAGACAATTTGAGGGGGCCCATGTAAGGGATGCAGCATTTAGGAACTGCCTCTATCCATTAGTGGCACGAGGGAAAATCCTGGGGTTCATTTTTGACTACCCATCATAGATCCAAGTTGCATTTAAATATGGACAGGGATGACCTTGGTTTTACTTGAATGGCAAGTCTGGTGATATATATCCTTCTTTCCACACCTTTCTGTTTAGAAACTTGGACTGAGTATTTCTGATGCCATCTGACTTGCTGATGTTCAGTAGTTCCATCAGTACTAGGTTGGAGGATGTCTTGTATGCCAGACACAGTCACCTCCTAGCGCTCTGTAGAATACCGAGTATAGTGATAAAGCTTCGAGGTGGTCCATGCAAGACCTACTGTTTAGGATGTATCCTTTTAGTAAGGTATCTCTGTAGGCATTCCAATTGTTGCATTTGTCTGGACAGATACATGCCAAAGTGGGCATTATACAAAATGATTGACCTAATGAGAGCTTCATAAAGGGGGACAATAACATCTCTAGATCTAGTCACAATCAATTTGTTCATAAGCTGTGCAATACAGAAAGACTATCTTATGACACTGGGCACACGTTGGCTGAAAGCTAGGTCACTGCGCACACAAATCCCCAAATGCCAAACAACTGGGTCAACTGTCAGGAGGGTACTGTCAATTTGGTATTTCCCTGGGTAGATGACTTCCCAAAAGATACACTAATGTATTTTCAATAAATGATTTTGGCACCAGTTACTGTTTGGGACAAACCTTCCTGCATGATGGTTAAGTCATTTGGGGATTCAAAAATTCTTCCTAGCTTGCAGTCATCTGAAACTTAGTCAGCCAAAGCCCTTTGGTATTTGCTTTTACTTCCAAGCAGTAGATGCCAAACAGAAAAAGTCTCAGCACCGAACCCTGGGGGACTCCATTGGTGACTGGTCTCTTTCTAGAGGTAGCCTGCCTTGTTTTGATCTCCTGCATCCTGTGAGCCAGTTGGCAGTTCAGCTAGTGATGTAAGGGTTTATCCCGTTTACTCAGCTTTTCCACTATACCCGAGTAGTCAAAAAGCTTGGCCAGGTCAAGGTAATGTGGTGTGAACAAGAGTAAAGCTTAAAATTTGCTCATAATTTTGAGCCTTTCACAGTCTTTCTCCCTGATTTTTGCCATAAGAGGTTGAGAGATCAGAGCATATGTTTGACTGTCCCTAATTTTGTGTCGTATTTTTGGTCTGTTCCTCATAAGATTTGTGTTTTTCTGGCAAATTTATGAGGATTGCAAAACTTAAATAATGACAGACTTCATATCCTTCAGAAAATGCATGCCAATGCAAAACCTGTTATTCTAGCAAATAAGCATTTAAGAACAATGTTATACTTAAAATCTGTCCCTGATTCTAGACTTTTTACCCTTTTTCTGACCCATTACGTTTTTGGTTTTATCCCTTGAGCTAAGAGGTTTTGAGGTTTAAATAAGAACTGTGAGAAAAAGCAGTTTAGAACTTTCAAGCTCAGCCTGTTGCATTTTTTTTATTTCTTCAATTAAATAAAAAAAGAGCTACAAAAACTGAGCAACTTAAAAAATAATAATAATAAATAACATAACTGAAGGATTAAAGCCAGGCAAGAAGCTTTAATAACATTTTTATAAGAAGAACACAAGTCACACAGTATTTTTTCTTGTTCTTTTAAATAAATGCATTTTGCTTGACTTTAAAAATGTAACACAACTGGGCCAATTTGCAGTAATGAAAAAAATCAGAAAAAAAGATTAAGGCAAGGAAGAAACTGTATTAACTTTGAAAGCGCACTAACTGTAGAGTCAAGGTTATTCCAGTTTCTTGCCTGTATTAGTCTTATTTTACCACCACCATCATCATCTTTGTCATTATTATTTTTACTGTTATTATTTCATAACTGACTGGGTGGGCTCCTGCCATTTCAGATGAGGTCCACAGTCCACAGAATTGCACTGGCATGTTCAACAATATGAAAGTCATTAATTAACAGTAAATAATACTGAAAACTCTAAACTATCGGAAGCTGGAATGAAACAACAAAGTGTCAGTAGTAAAATAATAACTGTTTTCATTCCTTTACTGCCAAACATGGAGCAAAAGTGCTTATTATTTTTTTACAACTGACACTTCGTTGTTTCATTCCAACGTCTGATGGTTTATAGTAAATAACATTGCAAAATATGGTCAAATGGGCCCCTAGACAGGGTAATAGATCAGGGCCCTCCCATAGCAGCCCCTCCTGCAGCAACCCCCTACCCCCCAGCAGCAGCCCCCTCCCCAGCCATTCCCGTGTTCCATTACTTGGCTATTTCTCCCTAATTACAAGAAGCATTGTTCAAACATGTCAGTGAGCATACAGTTTTCTTATTTACTTCTACAATGATTACAGATATTGAAATAAAATTGCACAAACATGGACAGCCATTTGCTAAGCAAACAATTCTAACAATGAAAACAGACTTAGCATGAGCAGTAAACTTCTCTGTTCTTGAAACTCATTCATTGAAAAGGCATGAAAAAACACATTCATAGAAAATGCATCTGACCAGTGGAGGATTAAGTTAACCTTTGGACTGTTTTCAAACCGGATCTACCTGACTACATCGAAACACCAAAAGAGCGAAAACGACTTCACCGACACCACATCATCGACAGTTCACAAACACGACACCTCATACACTCGACACATCATAACAACAAACAAAACAAATCCCCTATCCAAAACCCACACACACAACACAAGCACACCAAAATCCTTACAAACCAACACTAACCCATACATACACAACTATCTACAACCCTAACCCAAACCCTTATCCTAAGGTCCGTCACTATCGCACACTCACCGAACCTGCGCCCTAACCCTAACTCACTTAACCCACCCCTAACCCAAAAACTATCACTACTGCACCCTTACCTAACCCGTGCCCTAACCCTAACTCACTTATCCCACCCCTATCCCTACACACCGCCAACATCGCACACTTACCTTACTCGCACCCTTACCTAACCTGCGCCCTAACCCTAACTCACTTATCCCACCCCTATCCCTACACACCGTCAACATCGCACACTTACCTTACTCGCACCCTAACGTCCGTCACTACCACATACTTACACATCCTTTCCCCATCTCAGTGTTCTCAGCGTCGGTGTCTTCCTCCGTCGGTCTTCTGCCTTGTCGATCTTCTGACGTCAGTGAAGTCGTTTTCGCTCTTCTGCAGTTTCGACGTACTCAGGTAGATCATTTCAAACCATAGGCTCCTTGCACACATTTTTAGGCCCATGCATACATGTATGTGCTCTTTGACTCACCTTCCTGATTGTATCAAATTACATTCCTTGTATAATACAGCACCATTTGGTAGAATGTGTTTTAAATTTATAGTTTTGAACATTCTTTTAATAAGCAATGAAACAAAATGTATGAACCAATAATGACAAAACTACCCATTTCAGAACATTTCAACCATAAAAGGCCATTCAGACTTCTGTCATCACAATCCGCCAATATCACTCAATAAGCACAATCTCTGCCGAAGTAAAAGTCATCCGAATAAATCAACATTAAACAGATCTGTAACTAATGAAGAGGTTGCTACTGGCAAACAGCTTTACATTTCAATGTTTCATCTACAAATTCAGGGGCTATTGCCCTTGAAGAATTCATTGCCTATATTACATTAAAAAAATTGGTAACTTGGTAGTATTGCAGGAGGGAATGACTGACAGACAGACAACAAGTTTATAGTTACTAGGCATCTCATACAAAGGAGGACACATTCAGGAGTGCAGAAATCCTATCTCCCTTAAAATGCTCTAAATAATCAGCAATCAAATGGGCACTACAATATCAACACTCCTTCTACATGGTGTGGGAGTAGAATCCACAGCCTTCTGCACCAAAGGCAATTATGCTACTAACACTACTTTCAAATTCTACAACATAAAAAGTGACTGCCATTTGATAAACAAAACAGTTGCTCATTGAAAACAGACTTAGCATGAGCAACAGTAAACTCTCTTGCCCTGAAGCTCATAATTCCATGAAAATGAAGTGAAACTCATAATCCCCTGAAAATGCACTGCAACTTATAATTTCCTGAAAATATACTGAAACTCAAACTCTCAATTCCATAATTAATCTGGTAGTTGGTGTAGTGGATTCAGGCTCTTATCTCCACTGATGCTCACAATTCCTTCAAACAGTCTGGTAGTTGGTGTAAAGGAACCAAGTTCTTGTCTCCTGTAACCAAGTTATAGGGTCAAGCTTGATCAAGTTAATTGACTAACCTGCCCTAAATAGGGCATTACATACCATACATGCATACCTCTCAACCTGTTAGCATAAGAAATCTGAACAAAGCCTATAATAATGAGGGACAAAGGCCCAAAAATAGGACAGATTTTAAATATTGCTCTTATAAACTTAGAAAGCTGATAGAATAACAAATTTGGGTCTTAGCATGCATTTTCTGAAGGCAATGAAGTCTGAAACTCAGATTACATTATTTAGTTAATTCAATCCTTAGTGATTTGCCAGAACACCACAAATGTTGTGGATAGGCCAAAAATATGAGGCAAAAAATCAGGACATTCGGCAAAAATCTGAACAGTTGAGAGTTTACATACCTCTCTACCTCTTAGTGCAAAAAATCTGGACAAAGCTTGAAATAATGGGGATACAATGGTCCAAAAAAGGAACTGATTTTAAATATTGCTCTTTTTAACTTAACAAGTCGCTAGAATAACAGAATTTTAGTTTAGCATGTATTTTCTGAGGATATGAAGTATGAAACTCATATATGTAATTATTTAGTGACTTTAGTTATCCCTGATTTGCCAGAAAAGCACAAATTTTATGAGAAACAGACAAAAATCTATGAGGCTAAATCTAGACAGTTGAGAGGTATGTTAAACACACACAAGCAAACACACCCACACGTACCTACTCTCTCACATAACACACACCCACACACCCACACACCCACACACACACACACACACACACACACACACCTTCCCTCTTCTCATTTTCTTTCTCTTTCATAGAGCAACTAATGGCTAGTTTAAATTCCACACGCACCTACTCTGTCACACACACACACACGCACACACACACACACACACACACACACACACACACACACACAAACACACACACGCACTCTCTCTCATACAGAAACAAATTGAACCGCTAGTTTAAATTGTACATACACACGCACCTACCTTCCCTCTTCTCTCACACAGCAGCACACACGTATGCACACCTACTCTCTCACACAGCAACATACGCATATGCACAGCTACTCTCTCACACAGCAACAGATATACAGACCTTCTCTTTCATACAGCAATGAATGGCTAGTTTAAATTCCATACAAACACCTACTCTTTCACATAATAATACACACAAACACACACACACACACACACACGCTCGCACTTTATCTCTCATACAAACAGAATGCCTAATTTAAATTCCATACACACACACACACACACTTTCTCTCTCTCATACAGAAACAAATGAAACTGCAAGTTTACATTACACACAGACATACACACACTTACCTTCTGTCGCAATGGAATGGCCACACGTACACACCCACTTACCTTCTCTCTTAATGGAACTGCTAGCTTAAATTCCACGTGCAAGTCTGGAATGTGTTTACATCCGCTTTGGTATGCAATGTACACATGGTCTTCCTTAAATGAGAAAATGGTTCTGCTACCGCAGAGTGAAGAATTTATTTATTTTTTTTTTTAATTGTTGAAGTCTCCTGGCCAACCTGTAGCTGTAAAGGTGGAAGGCCGCCACCTCCCCCTTGAGCTATGGTTCTGATGCCCTTGACAGAAGAACAGATAAAGATGGCAGTAAAGAAAATGAAATCAACCAGTTAGACAATGGAGTATTTGAAGTACATTGGTGCTTGATACCCAGGATACAGACAGACATACCTCTCAACACTCCAGAATGTTGCATAATGTCCCCAATTCTGTCTCATATTTTTGCTATGTTCCTCCTATTTTTTTCTTGTAAATCACTGATGATTACTCTTATCAATAACACTCAGACCTAAGAGGTCCATACTTCTTATTGTTCAGAAAATACACGTAGATGAAAAACCCGTTGTTTTATTAATTATTTAAATGAATGAAAGTTTGTTTGTGTCTTTCGGCTTTTCCCGGTTAGGGGTCACCACAGCGGAACTCTGGTCCGCTAATGATTGGTAGTGGATTTTTACGTACCGGGTTACCAGCCCTGACGCACAACCTTCAACGAAGGCATGCCCCATTCACGTATGCCTCCACACAGAAGATGCTCTAGCTGAGAATCGAACGGGACAACGTCTTGCTGTGAGGCAACAACGCTACTGCAGCACCATCAATGAAGGAAAGTAATATTTTAAAAAAAACATAGCCTCACTATTGGCTCTACACCACTATTGTTTATCTTTTCCAGAATTACTGAGCAAAGTTGAAAGGCATGCAAGTGGAGTTTCTGTCAAATATAAATAAAGTTCTTTTTAGAAAGGATAGAATTACAACTCTGTAACATCCTTTGCAGAGTCAACATTTTGCATGAAGTCCTGCAAAAGTGAGTGTTTAATATTCAAAGGTTTTAAAAGTGGAAGGATATGATATGATATGATATGATATAATGACTTATACTGTGACATAAAAGAAAATTACAAGATGAAGTGATAGGCATCGGGGGGGGGGGCTAAAGAAAAAGAAAACCCCAATAAAAGCATCAAAATAATTTAACATAAATAAACAACAGATGTCAGTCTTTCACAGAAAGAATAACACTGTTCATTCTATGCGCCATTGACTGCTACAAAATGCTTACCTCCCAAACTAGGGGGAAATGAACACCCCCATTTGTCCTGCAGATAACTGTAACTAGTGGCTGTGTGGGCAGGAGAGCTGTGCATTCTGATCTGATAAGAGTTCATTCATGATGCCAAAAGGGATTTTTATTCTGCTTGTCTGGAACACAAATGTACAAACTCAGTAACATCAAGCTTTCCTGCATGCAGTACTAGGAAATCTTGCTCAAAGCCCTGCTGTCATCTGCAGCCCTGTTTCCTACCTCTCTGCTCTTCCATAAGAAATTATGAAGCAGTGTCTAGCCCCTCCATTGCCTCTGAGGTGAAAAAGGTGTTTTCAGCCATTCAAACATATCCCTGCTGTCCAGGTCATTGGTGAAACAGAAATTCTTCTGTGACATCAGAGTGATAGCTGCATTCTGCAGACTTTCAGAAAAGGTTGTAGGGAAAAAAAAAAAACAGTGACGATCTTTTGTAATGGAACAGACAAAAAAAGGCACCTTGGTCAAATATCCCCTAGTCAGTATGAATATCACCTCCACCCCCTTCACTAAAAACAGGCCTTAGACCTAGTGGGATCAAACCAGTCAACAAAATACACACACATATATTAATAAATTAATTTAATAAACAAACAAATACAAGAGAATGTATGGGACACCAACTAAGCAGGGTGACAACAAAACAACAGAGAAAAACTGTCAGATCAGATAGATCTGATGCATTCATTTGCCATCCAGTATCTAGATAAAACTCTCATCTGGCAAGTTTTTGCTGATACATAACGGTACATGTTATTTCTTATTTCCACTTCCTGATTCCTCATTATCAACCCCCTTTTTACCATTTTCTATATCGGGTCAGGGTGTCTCATTAATTGTTGCCATTTCTTTGATTCAATGCCACTCTCTTACCTTCTTCAACAGTCACACCTGACTGTCACAGGTATCCTCTCGAACAATCCATCCATCTCTTTGTTGGGTGCCCCCATTTCCTCTAGTCTTCTTCCTCTCTATCCCAAATCTTCTGCACCAGATTCTATTATTTTTTCCTGTACATGTGCCTGAACCACTGTAATCTGTTCTTTTTAACCTACTCTTCGACTGGAGCTACTTTGGGTCTAATGTTTTCATTTATTCATCATCCCACTGCTCTGCCTTCCCTACCCAAATTTCTGTACCCATACAGTAATAGTGGTCACACCACTGTTTTATACACCTTACATTTCAGTTTCTTTGGCATTCTACTGTCACACACAACCTCTCCCACTCTGTGAAAGTTGGCTGTAGCCCTTTGATTCAAGCCTTGACCTCCTCATTCAGACTTCCCTTCTCCTCAACCATCCCTCCCAGATACTTGAAGCTGTTAACCTGTTACACTATCTTCCTTTCTATCTCAGTTTTCAGATTCTTCTGATTTCCCCTTTTGCTTCTATGACAACTACCTTGCCTGTACTAAGTTTCATTCGGAGTGCCTTCCATTTCTGATTCCATCCCCCTATCATTTGCAGAAGTTCTTCTTCAGAGTCTGCTTGTAATACCTTATCATCTGCACACAGCAGCTGCTGTAATGCCACATCGTCTGCATACAACAGCAGTTTCCTGATCTGTCCCCACTGACCTGAATGAACATGAGTGAGTTCTAAGATGAACCCTGATGCACACCCATCCCACTGGGAACCTCTCTGTGAGTCCATACCCTGTACATACCTGTCTCACTGGGTGCTTGTACATAGCATGTGCTAATTCTACCAGTGGTTTTTGGACTTCAAACCATTGCAGAACTGGCCAAATCAGCATTTTAAGGTACTTGTCATATGTTTTCTCACTGTCTAGGAATGTACAGTTGGACTGTTTCCTCATCTCTAACTTCTTTCTCAACTGTCTGACTCACTGCAAACATTGGGTTAGTTGTGCTACATCTTGATCAGAATCCTAACTGCTCATATCCCACCTTACTTTGCACTACTCTTCTTATTCATTTATCACCATCCCCAGCACTTTCATGTAGTGTAAGAGCAGCCTGATACCTCTATATTGTCCACAGTCATGAATGACCCCTTTATTCTTGTACTCTGGTACTGGAATGCTTATTCTCCAGTTATCTAGGATGTGCCTTTTTTCATAGTGTTGTGAGGACCTTCAGAAGCCATTTCACTCCTACCTCACCCAACATCTTGATCATATCTGCTACATCCTCATCTGAGACTGACGATTTCCTTGACGTCATTCTTATTTCTTCTAGGGTGGACTCTTCTTCCTAATTTATCTTAGGCCACACCTGGGGACAGTACAGCCTCTGTGGGTTTTCTTTATTCAGAAGTTTCTGGAAGTACTCCTTCCACCTGCCTTTGATGTCCTGTGGACTGGTAAGCAGGTTGCTGCTGGTATCCCCTGTAATTGGTGTCTGCTGATCATCCTCTTTACCTTTCTGTCTTTGCCTTCCAATCTGATAGATTCCATTGTGCCATTTACTGAGTCACTTTCTAGAAGCTGATAGTGTGTTTTGAATGCCTTGTTCTCTCTTAGTCTGTTTGTTAGTTGATCAGAATTCCATCTTAGCTTGGTCCTTCTTTTTTTTCTCCCACGTTTATCTGCACTCCTTCTTCACTTTAATTAGTTCCCACACTTCTGCTTCCATCATCAGCTTCCCTTACGTACCTTAAATCCATACCTGTCTCAGCTGCAAATCTCTTCTACATTCCTCACGCATGCTGTATTGAGAAGTTAACGTTTTTCTTTAACTCCACCTGTTTCCTGCTTTTCCTAAGATATAAGAGATCTGAGTATGTCCTTGAAACCTTGCGCTTTTGCTCCACTCAATTAATAGGTATTCAGCCTAACCTCTTTTGACCTTAGAGCCTTCTCTTACCCCTACTTAAAGCCAACTGTGGCCACCATTGGTTAATGCTGTGAGCTGTTTCACTTGGGATGACTTTGTTATCACTGAATCTACCTCTGTTCTGTCTGTCATGACATAAGCATTCCACTCCCCCATTATCAACACCAACTCATGTTGTCCTGCTTTATTTAGCAGATCCTGCAACTGCTGCTGCCCAAATGCATGTTTTTCCTCACTATCACAACCCTATGTGGGGCATAATCTCATATTATGAATACTATCATATTCATACACTGGACTCTGACTACTATGAATCTGTCTCTAATTCTGATGACATTCCTCACCATCTACTAAAGCCTTTCTCTCATTACAATACCCACACCATTCCTAGTCTGTCCTCCCCTGAGTAGCAGATTCTGGATCTCAAGCTTTGCTGCACTGCCCTTCCATTTTTGTCTCCTAGATACAAAATATGCTCAACCTTCTCCTTGCCATCAATGACATCCGCTTCCAAGCTGCATACTGTCAGTGATCCTATACAAAATATAGCAGTTCTTAGTTCATATTTGGCAGGTTGACTGGTTTTACATCAAGCTTTTGCTCAACAGAGGTAGCCCAAATAACTCAAACTGGACACTGGCAGACAAGTAACCTATTTGCCCAGGGTTGCTTGGCTTTATGGCAGACACACACTGGCCAACAGAGGCACACACACACACCTCTCAAACCATTAAAATGGGACCCTGGCATCAGTTAGAGTGGGCTGGGACCTCAACTCACTTATCACTGGCAAATAAATATGTCCATATTTGGCAACATTTATCAATGTACCCAAATCACCTAGAGTCAATTTTACACCACTGAATGGCATCCCTGACACAGGATGTAGAGTATGATTTGTTTTCTTCTGTCTAGAAGATTCTCTGCAACACAACTGATATCGAAACTGGTTGGTCTATCTAACCTTTACCCCAACAGGAACACCTTAAGTTTATGCTGTTGCCCATGATTCCATTTAGTTTTTTTGAGACTCTGAAGTGAAACACCCAGCATGTTTTGGGGAGGTGGGAAGAACCCCAGAGAGACTAAGGAAAAACATAAATTTCACACATACATTGACGGATGTCAAGTTTGAATTTTGTACCTTGTGTATGAGAGGCAAGAATCATAACTGTTATGTCAACTGTTTTTCTTATTACCTCTTCCCATATCATTTTAATTAACATTATAATTCACGGTTGATACTTTCTGTTATACCATTTTTAATAAATCAAATGTAAACATGACTTTCAGAATTGACTGTGAGTTATGGAATATAACTGTTCATGTTGTTGATTTGCACAACATATCTTGTGAAATGGTCTCATCCTGATGTTATGATCACATAAAAGTGACATCGCTTTAGAAGATACTTTGCAGAATCACTTTTGGGCAGTATGCAATTTGACATAAAATAGGAAGCCAACTGTGTTACATAAATATGGAAAACAATAATGTTTTCCTGTCTGTTTCAAATGACCCAAGTTATTAAGTTGAACTATTCCTAAAAACATCTCAAGAGCACACACTGACCATACCTATCATTCAAATACGTAAGCCTAACCACAGTTCAAGGTTTCTCTCTTTGATGTTGCATGTCAATCAGCCCATTAAAAGCATGCCATCTTTTGCAAGCTAAGCGTGGGTAATCTGGCACAGAGGGAAAGGCATGAAACAGATTTCTGACAGAAATTTATTCAAATGTGTGATGTGTATGTTTTACCAAGCGACTGTGACCTTGAAGTTTGATATAATTTTTAAAAGGAAGTGTGTGGTGCAATCTCACATATGGGAGATTTTTTTTTACAAATCTCTATTTTCATGATCTTGTGGACAGAATCATTTTCATTTACAATGGTTTGTTTAAACCTTCATTTTTAATTTTGTTCTAGCTATGAACTGGTAATGAGTCTCATCTTGCATCCCTGGGTTTAATTTCCTTTCAGTCTCCATTTGCCAAATGTGTGACTCTCAGCAAACCTCTTCATCAGATCATGCTTCCAGATTGCCCACGGAAATAGAAACATGTTAGCTTAACAGGTTAAGAAAGTGCACAATACCATAATGCCAGCTTGATCCTAGAAACAGTCACATGTTAGCTTATCACTTAACTACAATAAATAATAATCTGTTACGATTTCCAGCTGCTATCACCAATTGTCCCTTATTTTACTGGTATCACTCAAATGTAGACATCCTTTCTAATTATTTTAATTTCCTACACTGATGAAATGTTGCATGTTCTTTTGAATAATATGGTCAGCTATATAACCTCCTAGCATACATTGCAACTATTTGGAATTTCACAGAACCTCCAGATTTTTAGTCTGCTCCATGGTGGTGCAGCAGTAGTGTTGTCGCCTCACAGAAAGAGGTTCTCCCGTTCGATTCTCGGCCGGAGCACCTTCTGTGTGGAGTCTGCATGTCCTCCCCGCAGTCAAGTGGCATTCGAAAGACATGCGTGAATGGGCGTGCCTTCGCTGAAGGTCAGGTGTCGAGCTGGCACCTCGGCACTGTAAAAATCTACTGCCAATCATTAGCAGACTGGAGTTCCACTGTGGCGACCCCTAACCGGGAAAAGCCGAAAAAAGAACATTACTTTTGGTCTGTTCCTTGTAAAATCTGTGGTTTTCTAACAAATCTTTGAGGACTGTACTCAGTGAATAATGACAGACATTTGAGTTTCATAGGTTCACAAGTGTGTACTTGGCAAATGACCACAAGGGCCTTTATAAGCCTACCTATGCATTTTCAGACTTCATATCCTTCAGAAACTGCATGGTAATGCAAAACATGTTATTCTTAGCAACACTCTAAGTTTATAATAGCAATATTTAAAATATGTCCCTGATTTTGGCCCTTTGTCTCCTCCCCACCACAGTTGGCTTTGTCCACAATTCTTGAGCAAAGATATTGAGAGGTATGCCTTCTAGTTTTGCACACTTCTTGTCATAGATAAAGGAGCAGACTACAGAAAACTGCAAAATGAAGTTCATAAAACTCATGAGTATTGGATTTAGTATTATCCATTTAAATCAGAGTTCCTGTGTATGTGGGACTGTGCAACTGGCAAGATCCATTTTAATGGAGTCTCAGACAAAAGGTTTCCAAACACAAAGTTCTGTACAACATAAATATAAATATAAAGATATCTAAGCTGCAGTAGTAGTAATAATTAAGCTATTAAATACAGAAATGTTCGATAGAAGTTATATCAGTAAAATTTTCTAAAGTCCAAATGCATACTGAAGAAGAGCAGCAGCATACCTGAACTAGACCACAGCCAAACAACACTAATAACTTATACATAAAACATTAATATAAATTTTAGAGAAATAAAATGTAATGTAGTTGCTCATTTGTTAGTTAATTCTCATGTAAAGGCCAAAGGCCATTTAGAGCACAGACTCCTCAATGAATGTATATACCCCGGAACCCAACCAGATATCAAGTGTTTTTTTTAAATATCTGCAAAGAAGAAGACTGTTGAATATGCAAAGGAATCCTGTTGAAACAATGACTGCATTAAATAGTTTCCTCTTAACACTGCCCTTGACTTCTCGATTCTGTAAGTAAATTATGCACCTCTGGTTAATATGCTTGTATTCAACAATTCAGTATTTAGTACAGATTGATATTCTTCAGTCCAGAGACCCTTATAGGCTAAACAAAGTTTACCCCTCAGACATCTGTAACTGAATCTAAAGGGATCTAGGCTTTCCAGTCTAGATGGACACGATTTATCTCTTCAAGTAATGATACACCTTGTAAATTTTTGTTGAATACCTTCTAAAACCAGATCATCACCTTTCTTGTTGGAGCAAAACAACAAGTTGTACTCAATGATGGGTCAAACATATGTTATGAACAACCTTAAAATATAGCCATTATTTCTTGTTGTAAAGTTCTTAAAAATTAAGCAAATAACTTTTAATGCCTTAACTTTAAATTTTAAGCCATTTGTTCTATAGTTAAAATTACTACATAAAATAACACCTTCTGTAACTTGTGGAGGCCTAAGTTTATTTGACGTTCAACCATTGGTTTCCCAAAGTAGCACATTTATCCTTATTAACTCTTAGTCCAGTTAAGTTTAATAATTTGGCTACCAAACACATGAAAGTATTGAAGTGGTCAATATCCTCTGTCAATGTAATAACACAACGTAGCTTAATATTGCCTACATACCTGGCATTATATATCTTAGAAATAAATAAAAATACCAGGGTGAACAATACCTGACCTGGAACTGAGCCCTAGGGTATTCCTTGTCTGACTTCAAGTCAGCTAGATGAAAAATTACCTATCCTTAATCTCTGCAATCTACCACAAAGCCAGTTAGCCACCCAGCAAACAATGTATGGATTAACTTTGTGTTTGAGCATGACATCAATGATAGCGGAATGAGGGCACTTGCAAAAGCCTTAGACAAATCCAAGCAAACCACCATTAAAGACATCCCCATATCTAAGGCAATTGTCACTGGGTCAGAAAATTCAATTAAATTGGTGAAAATAGAACATTTTTTGTGAAATTGTGTTGCGTGAGGTCCATTAAACATCCCTAAAAGTCTTGATTAAGAAAGGAAAGGAAACATCTCTCAAAACTCTTCCCCACTACTGAAGTAAGACTGATAGGTCTATAATTACTTATATTGTCCATTGGGCTCCCTTATGAATTGAAATGATATCTGTAAATTTCAAACTAGCAGGAACAGTTACAGAATACAACAGGTTATTAAAAAATTGAGTGATAGTAGCTGACATATATTTACTGCAATATGCTCAGAAAATGCCTGTAATATTATCAGGTCCCATACCTTTACAACTGAAAAAGCGGGCACTCAGAGGCATCATTTGAAAGGAGACATCACTTCTGAAGTTATAAAGTTGTAAAAACAATCCTTTATTAACACTTAATAAAATCACCACATTTTTGTCCTCTAAACACCAGTGAAACATCAGAAACATCACCAAACACTGTACCATATTCTGCCAAGAAGTGCTCATGAACAAATTTGTCAAGAATTCTCCAGCGTTCAGTACTTCACCTCAAACAGAAATTGGTTGAAAAGATTTAACCTTATTACCTTAATTCAGTCAGGAAAAATAAAAAAGATATTTGATGTGCCATAACAAACTCAAGGCAGGAAGGAGACCGGGTCCTTTGCATACATTCTTGGTATACTCCACATAGTGGCTACTGCAGCTCTGGGCTAACAAACTGATATACCCTCAAGATGGCACTAGACAAAGAGAGCTGTTTAGTGAAATAAAATGGTAGGAAACTAACCATATAACCACAATGATAAATAGGGCATGTTTTAGTATAATATCCAAATATTGCTTGAATTTTATTTATTTATTTAGTAACCAGGTAAGCCGTCTGGATCTAAGTGTCCCTTTGCAGGGACTACTTGTGAGTACTGTCTGGTTAAATAACTTAAGAGTCACAAAGCAGTTAAATGCAGGCTAAGGAAATAAAACCAGAGAATGTAAAAAGCAGCTCTTTAACAGCTCATAGTTCTTATCATCTGTGTTAACTGCCAGAAGATACCTTCCTTCCTGGAATAACCCTTTACAGTGACTGGCAACTGCAGTAGCCTTTCAAAGTATTTCCCCCTCAGCAACAGGCAATTATCAATGAGAGTTCTTCACTCTACAGTTAATATATTTCTAGTCTATAAATGAACATTTGACTCCTATCAAGATGATAATACCTAATCCTCAATGAATCTGCGGGCATCCTAACTGTGTTTGTTCCAGAACTTTAAGTGCTTCTTCATGTTATCATTTCAATCTTTTACTGCAGTCTCCCACTTTGTCACATAAAGTTTTCTCAAGCAGATTGCAATTTTTAAAGAGTTAACAGACTGTCTCATTCAAGTGAATTAACTATAATTTCTTTCATAGGTTACTTCCTATAGTAATACATTCCTACCACAAGAAAAGGAAAATCCGCAAACCTAGGGTGCAGCAAAGGAAGAAATCTTGCAATGGAGGCAACTAGGCATTTTGAAGAAGTTTCTACATTAGAAACCCTGCCTTGGCTGAAATAGGTTCATAGGTAGATACCAGGCTATCTTCCCTAGGGTATTTATAAGCCTAGCCAGAGTGTGTTTGGCATTCACTTCCCTTTTAGATTAGTTAACTGTGCATCTGTATAGTAGGTCACAGAAGATAGCCCTTTAAAGTTAGTTTACTGTGCCTCTGTCTAGCAGGGACACCGAAGAGATCCCAGGGGTAAACTTACAATCTCCCAACCACTCATCAAGATTTCTCTTGAAGAGGGTCAGCGAGGGGCTCTGCCTAACATGAATTGGGATTCTGTTCCAGAGTGAGGGGAGCTTCTGGGATATGAATCTGTCCCTCCAGCAAGTCCTATTTATTGCTGTGCTGAGGCTCAAGTCCCTGGAGCGTGTAGCTCTAAGGGATTTGGTTTTCCTGAGGTGGAGCATGTCCATTAATTCTGGGTTAGACTTGGCTTTGTACGTCAGGCATAGATCGCCTCTGAGTATGCGGTAAGCAACTGAGTAGAGCTGGAGTTTCTTTAGTCGAACTGCATAGGGCATTTGTTTGAGGCCCATGATCCTCTTGGTGAGGTACTTTTGGGTCTCTCCAGTTGCTGCAGATGTCGGGTAAGGTACATGCCAAATGGGACATTGTATTCAATTATGGGCCTGATGAGTAGAGGGGCACAATGACCTCTCTTGATCTAGATGTGAACCCTTTCGTGATAAGGTGGGCTATATAGAAGGTCTTTCTAACCACTTTGGCAATGTGATTGTCAAAGGAGAGATTACTATCTACTTGGGTCCAAAAATCCCTAATTACTTCTTCCATACTTAATGGGTTACCACCTATGTGGTAATTTGTGGGCACTTTGTTTTTCCAAAAGGGGATGACTATGCACTTTTTGGCATTTAGCTTGAGGCCGTGGCTCTGGCACCAGGTATCCTTCTCTATGAGACCCTTTTGGAGGATGCCTGTGTCAGCCGGAGAGCCGATTATGGCTCCCAGTTTGCAGTCATCTGCGAACTTGGTCAGCCATAGTCCTCCCATGTTAGCCTGTACCTCAGAGAAATATATACCGAACAAGAGAGGTCCCAGGACTGAGCCTTGTGGGACGCCACTTGTAACTGGTTTAGAGTCTGACATGGCACCTGCAATTCTGACCATGTGGGTTCTATCCCTGAGCCAGTTTGCAATCCATCTTGTGACATAGGGATTGATATTTAAGCTGGTAAGCTTATTTATGATGCCCGAGTGGGGTATTGTGTTGAAGGCTTTTGCGAGGTCCAGGTAGGCTGTGTGGACTACCTTCCCCTCATCTATGGCCTTGGTAACTGTTTCAAAGAAGTCAACTAGGTTTAAGAGGCAAGATCTGCCCTTAACAAAGCCAAATTGGGTATGGTCCACTGTCTGGAGGATCCCAATGTCTTTGTTTATGAGTTCCATGATGATACGCTCCATAGCCTTGCAGACCAGACTAGTCAGACTTATGGGGCGATAGTTCTCAGGGTCCGTTGTGGCACCACTTTTGTGGAACGGGACCACTGTTGCTGTACACCATTCTTTCGGTACATATCCTGTAGTAAGGCTGTGTTTGAACAGTGACCTTATGTGTGGGTTCAGTTCTTCTTGGTGCTCATGTACGACGCAGCCCAGGACACCGTCCGGTCCCATTGATGCTGTGTTTTTTGCTTTGGAGAAGGCAGCTTTCACCTGTGCATCTGTGATGTCTGGGAGGCTACATTCTGTTGGGATAGACAATTTCTCTTTTGGGGGGAAGGGGGGGGGAGTTTGCACTGAACCGGTCTGCCAGGATGTTGGCAATGTCTGTGGGTTCAGTGTATTTTTTGCCATTTTGCACTAACTCAGAACAATATCTGGGAGTTTCCACCCAGATTCCTGACATAACTAAAGAAGGCCTTGTGGTTATCTTTAGCGTCTTGGGCAATTTTTCTTTCAAATCTGGCCTTTGATGATTTTATGAGGGATCGTAGTTTCTTGCTAGTAGTGATCAGAGATGCCTTCCCTTTTTTGGGATTTTGCTCTGTCATGTAGTAGCTTCCTTCTTCTGTTGTATAGCTTATTTATGGCCGGGGTCCACCAGACAGGTTTCCTGCTTTTGGAGGAGTGAGTCTTGGTTTTATTTGGGATAGCATGATCCATGCATTCCTGCAGGTGCTCATAGAATGCGTTTGTAAAGGATTCTGTGGTTCAGGCAGTATTTTCCACTAGCCTGGGGGCTTTGAAGGATTCCACCTCTGTTTTGAGAGGTGTGAAGTTTGCTTTTGAGAAATTTTTCACAGTGGTTTCCTTGGCTGGGGTTGGGACGGATATGGATGTCTAGTGAGATTAGTTTATGTCTGATCTTATCAATGAGGGTTTTACTTCTGGTGTAGAACATAGAGTTCCCATGTTGGTGATGACCAGGTCCAATATGTTGTCCCCTCTTGTGGGAGTGGTGACCAGTTGTTCCATTGCGTTTGAGTTTATAAATTCTAGAAACCGTTGGGCAAGGGTGTTGGGGCTTGAGTAGTTTTCCCAATCAATGTTTGGGTAGTTGAAGTCACCCAATATTATGGTGTTTAGAGAGACCTTCATATTCTCCAATGTTCTCAGGAAAGCTGAGTGGGGATCCTGAGATTGGGAGGGTGATCTGTAGCAGGCTACAATCTGAAAGGCAGTTTTGCCCACTGTTAGTTGCACATGGATGGTCTCCGATGCTTCGTGCAGTGCCACTAACCTGGAGGTGTGAGTATCTTTGATGAATATGGATACTCCCCCTCCTTTTGTGTTTCGGTCCGAGTTTTGGGGTCGAAAAGCACGGTATGAGTTATAACCTGGTAGTGCCGGGGTGCTCTCAGGAGCCTTGAACCAAGTTTCTGTTACTGCACAGATATAGATATTCTCCATACTGAGGAGAGCCTTGAGTGCGTGCACCTTGAGGTTTAGACTTCTGGCATTGAGTAGCATTACCCTTAGTTTTTTTTCCTTGTGTTGTCAATGGAGGTGGGTTTGTCTTTAGAGCTTTGCCTAAAAAAGGCACTATGGGGGTGGCAAGAGCCTTAGCCAGTATTTGAAAGTGCAGGGGTGAAAGGTGCAAGCCGTCCCTAGCGAAGCAACGTGGCTTGTCGAGCATGTCATCCCAGGCTGACAGACACTGGATCCCCTTTGAATGACACCAATACTTTAGCCAATTCTTAAAATTGATCATTTTGTCTTTATACTGTGGCATCATTCTCGGTGAGGGCAAGATGCTACTCAAGGTCAGGGTCATACCGGTCTGGGCTACATGATCAGAGAGCTCCTCTATGTCTCTTTTCATGTAGTCCAGGGAGGTATGTCTCAGGTCATTCACACCAGCATGGACAATGACGGAGTCATATTTGTACTTGCTTTGGAGTGACCTGAGTGCTTGTATTATGTGGTGGATCCTGGCACCCGACAGGCAGCTTACAGTGACCTTCTCCTTGTTCAGTCTGGTGAGTGGGACGTCAGTGTGTCTGACAATAGAGTCACCTATTACAAGTGTATTTGGTGTGTTGTTTAGCCTTAAGGGCTGTGACTGTGTGGCACACTGACTTTGTGAAATATGTGATACGTGGGTATTGTTGTGGGGTAGCAGTTGCTTGGATGTCTGCTTTGGAGGTCTCTGCTGCTTTGGCAGATTTTTATTTAGAGCCTCTGAGTATGTTTTTGTGTGTTTATGTGTTTGGTTTGCTGATGCTATAGGTCTATATGAGACTGGGTTTGTGGTGTGAGTGGTTACCTTCTCCTCCTGACTGACTGTGCCAGTCTTGGGTTGAGAGAGCTCAGCCTATTTGAGTTTGTTGGGAGGAGGAGAGGGTATTCTGTGTACATAAGGCAATTGTAACATTGCCTCAGGATTCACAGATTCACTAGCTGTACTGGAGAGTAAACCTGAAACTGACTTTTGGACATGCCAGAATAGTATAAGGAACTGCTTATAGACTGATCAGAAAGGACCAATAGGGAGCCAAGTACTTATAAGGAGTATAAGAGGGTGTAGTGCTTTAGTTTGTTAGTGTATAATTATAAGATTTGAGCAAGTGCAGGGCTTTAGAAGGAAAATAGAGTGCTTACATTGAGAGTTAGAGCAGTTCCAAGGGAAAAAGGTGAAGAGTAGACTTTGTGGAGCCGGGAATAGTTTAAACCTGTTTAAGCGGCGCTGCCCGATGCTGTGCGGTGCGCAAAACGCACAAATGCGGGTTTTAAAGCAGGGAAACTGAAAGACATAGGAATTGACCCAAAACGGCCAATAAGCTACTAGTTTCTGGGCTGAGACCACTCCTCCAGTGACAAATAGGCTGCTCAAAGCTCCCCACTCTCACTGGTGAACAGAAAAGCTTCCTCCTATCCAAGTAAGGATATGGGCAACACAGGAACATATACCACAGTCCGGAATTCAGCAAAGCCTAAAATCTGGACTAATCTAGTTCAGTAAAGGCAGGAAAAAGAATATATATATATTTTTTTTATTTTTTGCAGAAGGAACAGGAAATCACACAGAAAACACTGTAAATGCTATCAAGAGGCTAGCGCACTTGAATGTGTAGCCTACAACAGTTAAACAGTACAACAACGACTTAAATGTTTTTTTAACAAGTACAACTGTAAAAATCAGGTAAGGCAATACAATTATAGCTTTTTCAAACACAGATCAGTTAGAAACTTGCTTTTTAGGCGGGAGAATGCAGTCGGAGCAAAAAGCAGAAAAAAATAATTAAATCTTGTTGAAAGTCTCTCTTAGGTCTCTCTGTTGTCTGTATCACTCTGCAGGACACCACGAGGAGCTGTGCGGAGTTGTATACTGGCGCAAAACTGTGCAAATGCAGGTTTTAAAGCAGGGAAACTGAAAGAGATAGGAATTGACCCAAAACGGCCAATAAGCTACTAGTTTCTGGGCTGAGACAACTCCTCCAGGGACAGATAGGCTGCTCAAAGCTCCCCACTTTCACTGGTGAACAGAGAAGCTTCCTCTTATCCAAGTAAGGATACGGGCAACACAGGAACGTATACCACAGTCCGGAATTCAGCAAAGCCTGAAATCTGGACTAATCTAGTTCAGAAAAGGCGGGAAAAATAATATAATATTTTTTTTTTTTTTGCAGAAGGAACAGGAAATCACACAAAAAACACTGTAAATGCTATCAGGAGGCTAGCGCACTTGAGTGTATAGCCTACAACAGTTAAACAATACAAAAATGACTTAAATGTTTTTTTTTAACAAGTACAACTGTAAAAATCAGGTAAGGTAATACAATTATAGCTTTTTCAAACACAGATCAGTTAGAAACTCGCTTTTTAGGCAGGAGAATGCAGTCGGAGCAAAAAGCAGAAAAAATAAGATGGTTTACTCCCCTTGGTCCTCAAAGAAGAGGTTGTCACTGATAAAACCTGCAGCTACAGTGATAGGGAAGACAGTGAACTTATGTCAAACAATATGATAATGCAAACCTAGAGAGGAAATGTCAATGTGAGATCCTCAAAAGGAGGGAATGCACATAATTATCACTCTGTTTAGCAGAATGTTCATTACCTTTGTACATCTCATATTGATATAAGAAATGAGTCCCGCAGTCTGGACTTACAGATAGAAAGACTAAAGCACTCACACTACCTGATGAGGGAAGACATATCATACTGCACATGGGAGGGTAATCCATGGAAGAAACTGTTTAAAAATGATTGGACTAATAACAAGTACTTAAGGTAATAGCAAAGAAAAGGTAAAATGTCTGAACAGAAAAAAAAAACTTCTAAGAAAAAAGTCTGCTATCTTACAACACCTGACTACTGTCAGATTTGGATCTTAATAATGAAAAACAGAAACATCATTCAATTTTAGGAGTACTTACTATTGTTTTCAGCATAAATTCTTATGACAGGCATCATTTCAAAAAGAACTTTGGCCTTGGACTCAATGAGCTTGGAATTTCGTCTGTCCCATCCTGCTCCTTCTAAGTACAGCCCGTAGACATACACCCCTTCTGATGGTGGCTGAGTTATATCATCCTTCATCCACTTGGTGACCTCATTACAAAGTACCACACTGTCCAAGGCCCACCCTTTATTAGCTCGTGTAATCTCCTGAAAAACAAACATTTGTTATAACTAGCTCCAGTAATCTCTGCAAAACAAAGACTATTGATGGTGACATGAAAACCATTGAATTAGAAACTGTGTGCATTTTTGTTGGCTAAACATAATGTACAAAATGTACAAAATAAGTATAACAACCAGATGTGAACATAAAAAAACTTTGAGTTCACTATTAATATTCTGCATTACTAGTCAAGCTTTAAATATTAATAATGTGTCTGTTTACCTTGATATTCCATAAAGGCTTTGCTGAAGACAAAATTAAGTTTTACTGTCATGTTGTTCATCCCACTAAAATATTAACATTTGTCAGGTCAAGCAACTTGGTCTACCTACCTCTTCATCCATAAATCTATTGATCCATCATTTCCTTGGTACAAAGCAGTCATCAAGTTGTTTAAAAAAAACCTAAAGACTGTAACTTCTGTTTTGTTCTGGAAAGGACGCTGCATGAGTTCATTCAGACCTCTCACACCAACAGACCAGGGCAGATGTATTTTCTACATTATGGCAGCTAAGGAATTTAGTTAATAAAGGCACTGATACATGAAGTAATAGTAAATGGAAATAACAAAAATGGTTCACAATTGGACAAGTCTTGTATATGGTACAACCATACCATACCAGTGCAACAATTTGCAAAAGTGCACTATCTTCCTGGAGTACTGCCATACACTACTGCACACTTCATTGGTTCAAGTACATAGGCAATTATACACAATGTACACTACAGCACAGAACCAGATCATGGCCAAATGTGTCCCTGTGCAAGGTAAGGAACTGTGCCCCCTAGCCACACCAATATCCAATTCTCTGGCTGTCTTACCCAAATTACCATAAACACTGTTCAAACCTGTCAGTGTGAATACTATTTTCTTCTTCACTTTTACAATAATCACAGAGGTCTGGATTTAATTTAAAACACTCATTTCAAACTTTACTGCAAAAACAGACAGCCATTTGCTAAAGAAAACACTCGCAAAATGAAAATAGACTAAACATGAACAATAGCAAATTTCAATCCCCCGTGAAACCTGTATTTATTGAAAATATATCTAGCAACCCATTAAACTACAACAGACATTCTGGGATTCATACTCAAATAGCATATAGCGAAGCACTAATAAGCAGCTATGTGAAAGGTGCAGAGGTCCAAAACACAAATATGTAACATATTTGCTAATAACCTGGGACAGCCCAATGGATGCAAGTGTTCCTTTTCAGGGGCAGCCCAGGACCAATATCTGATGAAGTGACTTGGACAGAATCAAACAGTGTTTAACTGAAGGCTGAGGGAATCAAACACTGCATTTCAAGATGTAGATCATTAACAGCTCATAATCTTACCCATCTGCACTACATGTCCACTCACACTGTTGTAGCCCAACACTGTGCATCTGACACTTGTGAACCTGCAAAAAACAGACTAAATAAAATATATTCATAACTTAATTAACACTAAACTGATAGACTTCATGCTATCCAGTTTATTCACAACAAAATAATAAAGGCAATAAAAAACAGTCAACAAAACAAGGAAGCCAAGGATAATACCCAAAGAACATGGCTCAAATGACAATGCTTCTGTTTACTACAATGAATATCTCACCATAACTACTCCTGGATGCAGGAACCAAGTATTTACATATGTATACGCACACATACAGATGTGACCATCAGTGACAACTCCTTGTATGGCTGTGTACACCTCAGATGTTTGTACATGATCAAATGAATGAAAACATATGGAAATAGTGATCTAAATTTACATTTCAGCTCTCTGCTGTGAAAACTATATAATGCAACTCATTGCACTCCCTACTTCCCAACCTTTTAACTCCAGAGTCAGAGATAAAGGGATTCCCAAGATGGCTGCACACTTATCAACAGCTTAATTTTAGCTCAATCAGTGTGAAAAAAGAAACAGAGATAAGTCCAGTAACTCTGTCAGTTTTAGTAAATTCAGTTACCAGCTAGAAAGTACACTACCTGGAGCCTACAGAAAAGAAACTAAGAGAGCTTGAAAGAAAATCAACTAGAAAAGGTGAAGAAAAAACACTGGAAAGAATCCTGCAGATGTTCAGCAAATTGCAGTTTAAGGTTCAGCTCTGGTGCAAGACATGGGTTCCAGTAATCTAGAGGAAAAAAGAAATCACATGTGCTCAGCGGTGATTAGAATAAAATAAACATTGAAGGAGTATATCAATTTATATAACAAAAGTCTGGAAAATGGAAGAAGCTTTAAATGGCTATTCAAGACAAAGTGATAAAAATGCAAAAATCACAGGATGAAATAAATAAGGCTAGCTAAGTATGAGACTGGTCAAGAAGATATATTTAAAAAATGGTAGATTTAGAGGAGACAGCATGCAGGGAAAACCTGAGATGTTTTGCTCTAACAAAGAAAGTGGAAGGAACAGACTGTATTAATTTTATGAAACACACATAAGTAAATGGACTGCTATTCTACAGCTGGATTTGTGAAATGAAAAGGCACACTGTGTATGTGCTCCAAACCTGGCCATGAGAAAACAGCCATAACCTGTAGTAATAAAGATGTAATCTTACCAGCAGAAAGAGTTGATCCTAACAAAACTATGGCAGAACGGCAAAGTATTAAAAATTGGAGACAGTTGAATATTTGTAGAAAATGATTATTCACTGTACACCAGACAAAAGAGAAGCAAATTTATCCTACCAATCAGGAAATGTCAAGAGACAGGTGTAAGATTCATGCTGCTGTATCCAGCTGTCTTCGGAACAAGTTTTTCCTGGTGGTTCAAAGTAATTTTGATGCAGAAAAGGCTAAGGAGGAAATACAAAAGTTTGTCCAACAAAAAGTAAACCATGAAACAGAAGGGGACTCTGCTTCTAATTCTTTTGATACTAAAGCTCATACAGAGACTTTGCCAGTGAAAGCTTTTCTAAAGTTCCAAAGGAAAATCCCTGAGAAACTGAAAAAAGCACTGGAGTTGACAAGAAGAATTGGGAACACCTTGGACATGAACTGGAGTCTGGGGTTAGGAGACAGAGATATACAGGAGGAAGACCAGCACCACTGACATTAGTGAATAAAAGTGATATTAGAAAGCATTAATCACATTTGTGAAATATGGCTTTAAAAGGAAAAGTAGAAAGATTGTTGATGTTGTTAAACTTGTGGGGGACCAAAGGCATATACCCCACTTCACTTCATTAATGTTTGGAAGGACACTAAAAGGAAGATGGCAAAGTAGCTGTAAGTAAAACAATTTTTGTTCATAACAGTATTTATATAAACATGTCATATTACATAGTAAAGCATTTTTCAGTTATTCTTGTATCTAACAAAGATATTAAAGTAAACAAGTACCTTTTTTCTCCTTTTTTAGTTTTAAGAAATATTGGCTTTACAGTCTAAAAAGAGGGAAAGAGCTGGACAAAGGGATGTTTAAGTTAATCTGCTACAATCTTGGGTTGATGAGATGGGGATAGGGTAAAGAAGTGCCAAGATTATAATATATGTAGAGCTGACATGTTTTCTCTTACTTTTGCAAAGGTGAATGTCTGGATTAAGACCCTTTGCTTATTCAAATAATATTTTGTTTAAGCAAGTAGATAAGAGAGCAGTAAAAGCAATGAAACATTTTCCTTTAGCAAATAAATGTTTAGTGCAAGTTCAGAAGTTTGCAGCTGAGGGAAGCTGTACGGTTTGTTCCTGTGTTTCCATGGAGACAAGCTGACTACAGGGGCAGACAATAATAGCCAAAGCACTTTTATGGCTAAAAGTTAATGTTTTCTGAAAGCAGACAAGTTGTTTTTCACATCTGAGAGGGGGATAAGGCAAGCATAGACAGCAATTAGTGTAAGTAAGAGAACAGGCTATAACAGCTGCCTTAGCAATGATAGCCATAATTTTAGTTTAGGTAATGCCTGTAGCTGCAGTTGTCGATTTGGGACAATTATTCCTATTAGGAGGGTTAAACTTTATTATTTGATGATGCCAACATTTTGTGGGTTTAAGTTAACAGATTATGGGGGTGTTCTTTTTTTTTTAAGGGTTTTCATTAAAATATAAAGTCTTGTAAAATATGACATAGATTCAAATGGAAATGACAAAAAAATTAAAAAAAAGATCAACCTGCCAAAAATTAGTGTGTGCAAGTAACACAAAAGCTGGAGATAGACTTTTTAAAAATAGCTGTCACATATAATTGGTAGAAATAATAACTTATCATAATGGCTTCTTCTTCTTCTTTTGGCTTTTTCCCGGTTAGGAGTCACCACAGTGGATCACCTGTCCGCTTATGATTGGCAGTGGAGTTTTACAGTGTCGAGTTGCTAGCCTGGCGCCCAACCTTCCACAGAAGGCACGCACATGCACACACTCACACCTAGTGCCAATTTAGTGTGTCCAGTCCACCTACAGCATGTCTTTGGGATGTGGGAGGAAACCGGAGCACCTGGAGGAAACCCACGCAACCACAGGGAGGACATGCAGACTCCGCACAGAAGGCACCCCAGCCGAGAATCGAACCGGAGAACCTCTTGCTGTAAGGCGGCAACGCTAACCGCTGCACCACTGTGGCCGGCCTATAACTTATCATAATGGCTACACTATACATATTATTTTGGAAAGCAAATAGCCTAATGGGTATTGCATTTTATTATGAAATGCAGAGTGCAAATAGCAATGCTATAGCAGACTTATTTGGAAAGAAGTTAGCATGTGAATTTGATAAAGAAAGGATTTCAGGATGACTATTCAGCAGAGTATCAGAGACAAAGGAAAAAGGGGATTAATTATACTAACTGCTAGATATGCTCCAATAGTGACAGAAGAGAGAAAAACATAATCATGGCACATCTGTGGTACTAAGGGACTACTGGTAAGGGAGGATGATTAATCTGGCCTGTATTTATATTCCACCTAAAACTGCTATTATGGAGCTTGAAAAATATTTTGGGAGAAATAATAAGCTCTCAGCAGGGAATATTACTTATAGGTGTAGTCTGGAATTTGATTTGCAAAAGTAAGGATGTCTCTGGAGGACCTAGAAGGAAAAAAATAATAAAGGAGGGTAGATTTCTGAAGAATGTTATGAAAATATTTGATGTAGAAGACATGAATTCAGCAGTAGGAACTCAGAGACAATTTACACATTATTCCCCAAGGTACAATAACTGCACTGGACTAGACTAGACATAAATTATACTTCACAGGAACATGTGCATTTAATAGAAGCTTTGACACACATCCAATAACTATTTCAAATCATGTATCAGTAACAACTAAGATACAAAAATGCAGGATAATGAAGTGAAAACGAGACACTGGCACTCCCCCACCTATCTGTTAAAAAGAGAGGAATTTAAGGAAGGGGTAGTGAAAATTATTTGAGTGTT
Organism: Protopterus annectens; assembly: GCF_019279795.1. Taxonomy (NCBI): domain Eukaryota; kingdom Metazoa; phylum Chordata; order Ceratodontiformes; family Protopteridae; genus Protopterus; species Protopterus annectens. The sequence continues at coordinate 1,197,658,529 of NC_056731.1, read as the reverse complement.
ATTAGGGAATGGAGAACTTCTTCAGAAGTTATAGCTAGTAACTGGATAAAATGAAAGTGGAATTAAAAAATACGGTAGAAACAAAAGAAAAAGAGATATGGTGAAGAAGTAACACAAATTATTTACATGGGCTGACAAATTAGAGTGAGAGGGTAGTTCCTCTCTTACCTGTTATATCTGAACAGAGGAATCAGGCAGGGGTGTCTTCTTTCCCCTTTATTTGCTTTACATTTAGAGCCATTGGTAAATAAAATAAAGGGCTCAGAAATTCAAGGATGTAATTGGTATGCTAATAAAAAAAGAGTCAGCTTTATTTGCAGATGATATTATTTTGAGTTTATTTTTATGTGGTTGAGGCTTGATGCTTCACCACCTGAAATACCGAAACATGGAATACCCATTATACACCATGTTGACCACAACCTCAAATCCTAAAAACACACTGCTGCTCTGGACTCAGGATCGAGTACTAACGTGGGTCCAAAGTGGGGGGGGGGGAGTTGGGCTTTGATACTGCTGGTGTCCAATATTCTGACCTTCAGTGTCCACAGTTCTGACATGTTCAAGTCAAGATTCTAACCCCAACCACATAATGGTAAACCATTGTTTTGTACCTGCTGATACCAGAAAAGGACATCACAGTGTTGTGGAACATCCTGAGACAGTTTCATGTATTTCTGGGCTATAAAATGAATGAACATAAAACAAAGCCTATAGCTGTAAACTATGTACACACACATGAATTCTTGGGCCAATATGCATATTTATGGGTGCATAAAATGAAGTATTTAGGAGTGTGGACTAAAAAGAATTATTTTATTTCAGCTAAGGATACATGGAAAGAGACTAAAAAGTTAATACAAAAACTGGAAACTCTTGTTTATGGATATGGACAGCAAGATATAAGCATTGAAAATGTTTTTATTCCCTTTAGTTTTATATACAGGTCAGCCATATTTTTATCAACCAGAGGAGAAATTGTGGATGATAAATAATAAAGAGTTGAAGGAATTTATCTTGTAGGGGACAAAGGCAAGGTTCAAGTGAGATAAGCTGATCCTTCCAAAAGAACAAAGTGGTTTAGGATTATCTGATTTGACGAGATATTTTAAAGATAGTTTCCAATCAGCTCGGACCTCAGAAAAATGATGCTGCCCACAGAAAAAATCACATCCAAATTATTCACAGCCCCATGCAACCGCGAATCCTAAAGCCACATTAAACTTGTGAATAACACAAAGAAACAGTTCAGAAGAAAAAATATTTTAAAAAGTTTAATTACATTTTCTTATATTTTTCATTGGTTCTTAGTTTATATTTTACATATTCACAGTTAAAGCTCATATACATAAAAAAAGCAGAAAGTTATAATTCAAAGTGGAAAGGGATGATGATGAAATGGGGCATATTCAGAAAACAAGAAAAGAATGGCAGTTTGGATACAGATTCTTAAGGCAATAACAGCCATTAAGAATATGAGATTCATAAAGTAGCAGCATGTATTCTAAGAACTAAACCAAAATTAGAATGGAAAATAGAGATTTTGCTGATAGGGATGACTGCAATTAGGGGTACAGGGAATAGGTAAGAAGGGGACTGGAATTTATTTGGAGCAAATAAATTGAAAGGGAAATGTAACAGAATGGAAAGAGGCCAAGAAGACATTTGGAGTGCAGGCTAGAGACAACCTTCCCTATCAAGGACTGATCTCAGAGTATAGGCAAAGAGAAAAGGGATAGGGGAATCTTAAATGAAAGACCTGCTCTGGTAGAGTTTTTAGAATGGAATCTGCTATTAAAAAGGGATAATTAGTAGGGCATATAACATATTGCATGACAACTATAGGAATCAATCACAGGAGGTTAGAAAACATTGGGAAGAGAGACTGGATACGTCATTTACAAGGAAACAGTGGGAGAACATTTGTATGGCTCCCAAGCATGCAACAAAGTTTAAAAGATTTAGGATTTCTGCTTGGAAGTGTTTGCATAGGTATTTCTACACCCCAAGTAGACTGCAAAAGATTTTTCCTCAAGTAGATGGCAAATGCTGGAGGTGTGATGGGAAAGAAAGAGGTAACTCAGTTGCAAATAACCTTCCTATAGAGTTCCTCATAGGTGCAGAAGCACTAGCCTTCCCTGTCCCCATTCTAACCAACCAGTCAATAACTGAAAACTAAGTCTCATCAATCTGGAGGTATTTTAACACAGTTAACAAACTATTAACCTACTGCTATCCTATCACCTCTCTCTCAAATCCTTGAGAAATGCATTCACTCTCCACTTATGAAACATATAACCAAACACAACCTCCTATTCAACACCCAGAATGGTTTCAGGCAAAATCACAGTACTATTACTGCCTTATTCAACTTCATCAACATAGTAAACCAATACAGAAATGAGAGCAACCTTGTTTCTTCACTTTTCCTTGACCTTTCCAAAGAATCTGTCACAGTGTCCCATGATGTCCCACCTAAAGCTCCTCTCTGAACTTGTAGCACTAGGTCTCACTTACCCCACCCTCTCCTAGATGACAACCCCAAATTTGTTCACCATATACTTCATTCTGTCAAGAAAACTCAACAAAACTTGTCTCTCTCTCTCTCTCTCCCTGTCTCAATAGTGCTAAACACTACCTGACAGATCAACCAAAGATTACCTTAGCAGCAACATACCTCTTTCTTCTCTATTATATGCTACCCCTATTCTTACAAATATCAACACTGTATAAAACTAAACTAGCCTCCTCTTTCTACGAACAGCTAAATTTGTAAATAACCAACCTTATAAAACATACTACTGCCTTGCATTAAAACAAACTGGCTTGAGCTCCCAAACCAATTGACATACTTACAACTAATCATTGTCACAACCTATTGTACCTCCAGACAAATGCCCAGCATTCCAAAATACTTCACTGTACAATTCATCCACTGCAGAATTTCAGTCTAACAGTAAATTTTAACTATGCATCAGTAAGACATTTAACACTGCTGGAGATTCTCTCTACTCTCATTATGTGTCAGCACTCTGGAATGAACTGATAGAGAACTTAAATAGTTTCAACATTTGCTTAAACAGCACAGATGCCAAGGATGGCTCTGTTCTTCCTGCTCACCTGGCTAGCTTTACTCAGATTACTTTTCTCCAGCTCTTACAGCCACTTTCCTTCCCAATCATTTTGTACCTTATCGCTCTTCCTCATACTGCACTTACTTCCTAAACTCTTACTTTTCCTCCTCCTCTTACATCCCACCACTAACTATAATTCATCTGTCCATTTATCTTCCTGCTCATTTCCATAACTTCTCCTTTCATATCTCTCCTATCATTTTTAAGCTACATTCTGCTAGTCTGTCTACAAATTATTACTAAACTAAAAAACACACCAGCCTGATCTTTTCCCTGTAGCCATCATACTAGAAAAGTATGAATTCTTACTGTATGTTATTTCTCTATTTGATAACTAGCCAATTTATATTATTTCTCTCTTGTTTTTGTGTTAAAATGTTACATTCATGAAAAAAGATTTAAAAATTGTGAAAATAAGCTCATGTATAGATGTTTTTACCCTGCAATTGTACATGTACATTGTGTGCCATGTAAAAGTGGAGCTTTTCTCCCTGGGGCTCTTTGTTTTTGCCCAGTTGGACTTTTCCCAGTCAACAAAGACTAATAAATAAATAAATGGGAACATATGTCTTGGCAGTATAATAAGTTGGCAGACTTCAAAAATTCCCTACAGGGTACTTTGTCAGAAATTTTGGGCGAACAGATGGGTGCAACTAACACATTTTTTTTTTTTAGTTTGGATACAAGATCTGAATTGCTTAGATGTAGTAAGGCCTTGCGAAGTTTAATTCTGGTGGCTGTCAAAAAAGCAATTACTAGAAAATGGAAATCAAAATCTAAACCAACTGTATTGAAAGTATTGAATATTGTAACAGAGATAAAAGAACTGGAACTGGGATATTTAGAAAAGGGTAGGAGCAAATTACATAGAAAAAAATGGAAATTATCAGAAAAATACATGACAAATAAAGTTTTCGAGGAGGAATGAGATTTAAAGGAAGGCAGGAATTGAGCAATTTATATAAAGTTGCACTGATGCTAGTTATACAAAAACATAGTTATAAAAGAAACATAAGGTATGTACAATGCTTGCAACCAAGAAGGTGTTAATATGGTTTGTTTTCTATTATATAAATGTTTGTCTATGTCTTAAGTGATAATTCAGTAAAGGTCTTAAAAAAGGAATCAAAGATAAAGACCCAAAATCAGGAATAGATTTTAAATGTTGGTATTATATACTTAAAAACTTGCTAATGCAACATGCTTTGAGTTAGCAAGCATTTTCTGAAAGGTATGAAGTTTGATCATTCCTTTCAACTGCCCAGATTTTCACAGAATGTCCAAATTTTTGCCTTATATTGTTAGTCTTTTCCTCATAAAAATTTGGGTTTTCTGGCAAATCACTGAGTATTTAAGTCAGAAAATGATGGAAGACATTTGAGTGTCAGACTTCATCCCTTTCAAAAAAATCACTGTAATGCAAAGCCTGTTATTCTATCAACTTTCTAAGTCTATAAGAGCAATATTTAAAAACTGTCTCTATTTTTTTGGTCTTTGCCCCCATTATTTACGGCTTTTTCCAGATTTCATGTCCTAAGAGGTTGAGCAGTATGAGCTTGATACTCAGGTGTTTGCCATTATTTAGTGATTGCAGGCTACTACACTTTATCAGAATGCCACAGACATTACAGACCATACAGATAAGGGAAAAAAAATCAGGGACAGTGAGAAGCATGCCCATTGCACACATGCCCACACACACACACACACACACACACACACACACACACACACACACACACACACACACACACACACACACACACTTCTCACTTCAGATATCTGCTTGAGATCAAGTGAAAAAACAAATTCTTAAATAAGGCCCAAAATGTATCTCAACTTGCTGCTGTTAGAACCATACAGTGCAACCCATAGCAACTCCCTCTCTGCCCTCTCAATTTCTTAGCTCAAGAATCAAAGACCTAAAATCAGGAACAGATTTTAAATATTTCTCTAATATGCAAGGAAAGTTGTCAGAATAGCAAATTTTGCCATATCAAGCATTTTCAGAAGGATAAAAAGTATGAAACACACAAGGCTATATTTTAGTGTCTGCAATCTACAACAACTTGCTAAAAATCCACTAATTATATAAGAAACAGACCAAAATACCTCTCAACTTCTTTGCCCAAAAATTCTGGACAAAGTCAAAAATAAATAGAAGATAAAGGACCAAAAGAATACATTTTAAATATTATTTTATCTGTTTAAACCAGATAAATCCACTGGACAATGTGTCCCTTTTCAGGGGCAACTAGAAGCATTATCTGGTTATGTGACTTGCTCAAAGTCACAGGGCATGCAAATGAAGTTGGAATGATTCTTGCCCTGTACTTTTGAGTACAGGAAGAGGTTCTTTGACAGTTCAGAACCTTAAGTGTCAGACAACTCTAAATCACTTAAAAAGGTAACAGAGCAGATGTTGCATGGACATATATTTTATGAACAATAAGAACTATAAAACACTAATGAGTGACTTTATCTGACTGTAATCCTCAGTGACTTATCAGAAAAAAAGAGGTAAACAACAGACAGGACATGAATATGAGGCAGAATCAGACACATTCTACAAAACTGAATATAAATAAGAGGCAGACTACTATACATCACTTAGAATGTTAACAGAACAGCAGGTTTTGCACTGACATCCATTTTTTTCTGAAAAACAAAAACTATGAAATTCTAATGACTGGCTGTAATCCTCAGATATTTATCAAAAAATTTAAATGTTAACAAAGGTCTGGCAGTATGTGTACAAGATTAAGGTTCCAAGCTCTTAAAGAGCTACTTCCTGGAATCATGGTACAGGGTTTGACTCTTTCTACCTCCATCTGCCTACTGCATGACTCTGATTAAATTACTTTACCAGACAGTGCTTCTGTGTTGCTCTTGAACAGTGGATTTGCTTGGTCAACAAACAAATTAAAAAATAAAAAGGACAGTGTATAAATGTATGGCAAAAAATCAAAAATGTTTTAATAATGTACATTTTCTGAACAGTGAGAACTATGACATTCTAATCATTAGCTATATTAACTGACTCCAATTTTTAGTGGGTTACAAAAAATTTTACGTCACCTGTCAAACCTGGGATGTCCGTGCATCTGTTTGTAATTAGGATGTCAGTGAAAACTGGGATGTCAGTCCACCAATGTTCTCTTTGCAGTATTAACCTGATTCATGCACTCTGGGATTGGATTTCCCTTGCACTAAGTCCATTAAACTGGGATGTGCATTCATGGTATGCATGGGCACATACACAAGCAGGCATGGCACAGACACAAAATTTACATTGGGCAGACTGTTTTTTTTTTTCAAAACAAAATTGTGCTCTTCCATTTTGATGCTCCAGGAAGTTTTCATTTGGTAATAAAATATCAAAAGGGCATAGAAATCTAGCCTTTCAAAGACTGTCACTACGTATTTAGTTTAAGTGATTTTACTGATGCTGTCTGGCATTTTATATTACACTTGGTCCTCATTTTGGGTGCTATGGTGAAGTTCTGCTTAGTACACTGTTAGGAATACTGACTGAAAATTATTTTTATTGAGGTGTGATTGCATCAGAAGTAAAAATTTACTACATTTCACTATGTATATTTTTTCAGTTGTAACATGGAGTAGCTACAATGCCACACCAAAACAGCTAAAGTTGTGACGTCAAATTCAGGGATGTGATACAATCGAAATCTTGAGAGAGAATTGTATTTTTTTTTTTTTTTTTTGCTACTGAATACCCTACTGCTGTTTGCTGACAGTTTTGTAATAAAATGCCTAAGGGAAATAGAGTACTTAAAGACTGACCCCAGTGGCTTTGGTTAATGTGCATTTGCTGCCACTCTCTGGCATTTTGCATCATACATTTTGGGTGCCATGGTGAAGTTTTGATCAGTACCCTGAATGCAATACTGGCCAAAATAATTATTTTTCTGCATTATCAACATATCTGAAATAAAAAAAACATATAAACATATTTTTTGCTTCATTATAAAAAATATTTTTTTTTCATTTGTAACGTGGTGCCTAAAATGCCATGCTTTAAAACAGCTAAAGCTATGGAGTAAATTTAGAGGAATATCCGCAGTGGTGCAGCGGTAGCATTGTTGCCTCACAGCAAGAGGTTCTCCCGTTCGATTCTCAGCTGGAGTGCGGGGAGTGCCTTCTGTGTGGAGTCTGCATGTCCTCCCCATGGTTGGGTGGGCGTTCGAAAGACATGCGTAAATGGGCGTGCCTTCATTGAGGTTGGACGTTGAGCTGGCACCTTGGCGTTCATGACAATCTACTGCCAATCATTAGCGGATCGGAGTTCCGCTATGGCGACCCCTAAACAGGAAAAGCTGAAAGACAACAACATTAGATTGCAAGCTCTGAGAACAGAATTGCGGTCTTAGATTTATTTTAATTTATTTTTGTAGCTGACTATCCTAATGCTACTGCCTACAAATTACATAAAGAAATATCAAAGTGGGACAATCTAAACAGGCTCCAGTGTGTTTAATTTATGTATCTTTACAGTCACACTGTTACATTTTGTATTATTATTTTCTGGCTTAATTTTGGGTGTTGTAACAAACTTCTGCTGAGTATGTACCATGTCTTCTGCTTTGCTACAACTACATGGAAGCTGACTTTCATTGCAGGTCAGACTTAGCACTGAGAGAAAAAATGGCTGTCAGTGAGGTTTTGAATGCTGGGATGGAATCAGGATCAGTGACTGAACTGAGATGGAGCCTTCCTCATGTCTAGGAATGGATTCCACTGCATTCTAATGTTATGATGCAGACTGAGCATTCCAGCAAGATATTTTTGCATGAAGCATTCTCGCAGCTTATTTTTATTGTTTGGTCATACTATCATCTGGTCTGAGGTGGTTGTCAATATGTGATTTCTGTGTCCCCGTTTTCATCCCTGCATGACTCTGAAGTGAGGTCATGGCAAGAAATGAACCTTTGTAGATCAGTTATACATCAATGGGATGCTGGCTGTAAAAATGTCAGTTTTCATTTTACTACAATGACATTTTTAGTAGGGTGCAAGAATGTGCTTTTCTGACTGTGTTAGCTTATATCATGCAGGGATGGAGTCAACACTGAAAGGAAAACAGATGTCTTATGCCCAGTAGATGAAGGCAAAGTACTCAATAGGAAGAGACAGAACATCAGTTCTCAAGTTTGGCTGCTTTCCTGATTTGGTAAGTTGATTTTGCAACTTTATTTAGCACTGTAATTTTTGATATAGCTTTCATACAGCAACATCATACATGATACACAGTGGTCCATATTTTCACTTTTACCCATTACTGAAAGGACCAACATTAACATACTTGAACTGTCAACATGTTCCCAACATCAATAAAGGGTTTTAAGAAGTACCAGTTAAATGCAACACACTTCACAAGCAAGAGATTATGTGGAAAGATTTTTTGAAAACCCTTACTTTTTTGCTCAAAGGGTCAGTGAGTCAGGCCTTGTGCCCTTGATCTGCTGTTTCCCATAAACCTGCTGTGAGACTACAAAAGATAAGTGCTTATTTTCAACAGTTTTCTGCACTTCTGATTAATTAGAACAATATTTGATGCATATCTGTTTAAACAGTGCAACTGTTTTTAGACTTAGTGAATTGAATCCTTACCTCTGTTCTGATTTTGTATCCCCACTCACCAGCCCAACTGTTGTGTGGTCTTAAAGCTTGGTGGTTTTTGATATGCCCGCCTCTATTATAAATTTGATATTGGACACTCCTCCCCGCCCCATTGCATCGGCTCATCCTACCTAGTACAGTGAGATCAGTTGTGAACACTCACCCCTTTAGCTTCTAAACCTTGAATTATCTTCTGTCTCCTCACTTTCTACTTAAAAAAAAAAAAAATATATATATATATATATATATATATATATATATATATATATATATATGTGTGTGTGTGTGTATACTGTGCATATTCCTACTTCATTTTGCTGCAGGTGTTCAACTGCATTTAGTTTTCTGCATTTGATACTGCTTGTCAGTAGCTTGATTAAACTGATGACAGTATTCTATTGAATTGTTGCTTTATCTGAGCTATTTTTTTTACAGTTGTGATTGTGAGCTAATTTATCACATTTACACTGTTTTAAAAAAAATTACTGATTAATTGCATTTCATTACTGTTTAACTGTATTTCACTGCTACTGACCATCAGACTGTTAAGTCATAGGAGACTCCATTGTGAGAAACACAGATGCGTCCCTCATCAGGCTGGATAAGGAGAAAGTCACAGTTAGTTGTTTGTCAGGTGCCAGAATCCGCCATATCACCCAAGCACTCAAGTCTCTCAACAACAGGTACTGTTATGACCCTGTCATAGTTCATGTTAGCGTGAACGACTTGAGACATAACTCTCTGGACTACATGAAGAGAGACATGATTGAGCTCACTGATTATGTGTCCCAGGCAGGTACGTCCCTAGTCTTAAGCAGCATTCTATTGTCACCCAGAATGATGCCTCAATAAAAACAGAAAATGATTGACTTTAACAATTAGCTTATTTTCTGGTGTCATTCTGTGGTGGTGGTGCTGCGGTAGTGTTGTCGCCTCACAGTCAGACGCTGTCCGGTTCGATTCTCAGTTACAGCATCTTCTGCGTTGAGACATGCGTGAATGGGCATACCTTCGTTGAAGGTTGTGCGTCAGGGCTGGTAACTCGGCATGTAAAAGTCAACTACCAATCATTAGTGGACCGGAGTTCCGCTGTGGCGACCCTTAACCGGGAAAAGCTGAAAAGACACAACAACATTCCAAGGGGACGCAGTACCTGACAGCCTGGGAAGACATGACTGGCAGACCATGATGCTTGGGCAGGGATGGCCTGCATCTTGTCTCCCTAGGGCTTCAGGCTTCTGAGAAAGGCTCTTGCCTCCCCCATAGTGTCTTTTTTAGGCAATGCCATGAGGTCAAAACTATCAACATGAAAATTTCATAAAAATGCAAATTAAAGGTCATGCTGCTAAACACTAGGAGTCTAAACATGAAACTCGTTGCAAGCATTCTTAACCCTGGAAGATGCTGACATTTGTGCAGTCATAGAAACCCGGTTCAAAGCTGCAGAGAGCACCCAAGCCATCCCAGGTTATTCATCCTATCATACATTCAGACCGCAAACCATGGGCAGCAAAGCAAAAGGAGGTGGAGTTGCTATATATATTAAAGACATACATGCCTCCAGGCTGCCCAAACAGTATGACACACAGGAGACACTCCAGGTGCAGTTATCCATTGACAAGACCCCTATTCAAATCATAGCTAGCTACAGGCCCCCAACTTTGACTCAAGATGCCCACTCCACTTATCTGGACCTCTTTGAATCTACCATGATTTAACCCTTTATCCTCATTCTGGGTGACTTTAGCTGTCCAACCATAGACTGAAAAAACTACTCATGCCAAGCCACAAATTCCCAGAGATTCCTTGCTTTCATCAATGCAAATGCCTTGGACCACCTGCATGGCACCCCTACAAGAGGTGATAATATCTTGGACTTGGTATTAACCAACATGAGTAGCCACTGCAGCATCCCAACAGTGTCATCTTCCCTGGTAAGATCTGACCACAAAGCAGTCACTCTCGAAGTCAGCCTCTCCCCCAACACCCTCCCCGCCAACTAGGGTCAAACAAAAAACTTCTCCAAAACTGATTACAACCTCCTTAGGGAAGGTATAAACAGCTTCAAAGCCCCATCTCCCTCCACAGGAACTGACACATATATCCAATCCTACACCAAAGTACTATACAAGCATTTATATAGCTGCATGGAATCAGGAATACCCAACAGAAAAAAATCCTTCTCCTGAAGGAAGAGTAAACCTGTCTGGTGGACATCTGCAATACATAAACTGTATAATAAAAGGAAAAATAACTGCTGTCCAGGACCAAGAAGGAGCAGGTGTCTAACTGGAAACAATCTCTCCTTAGCCTGAACAAGCAAATAACAGCACTAGTGAAATCCTCCAAAGCAAAATTTGAGTCCAAACTGGCCACATCTACTAAAGACATGTGTTCTTCACATATGTCCGCAATCTCAAAGGAACCACTCAGATCTGGTTAGAACTTGTGGTCAAGGACACCACATACACAAACGCCATGGATATAGCCAACCTGCTGTTAGACAGGTTCAGTGAAAACTTCACCCCGCCCATCAATAAATCAGGATATCCCCAGCACCTGCCTCCCTCCCCTTATCTCTATGGAGCAAGTCATTACTGCCCTCTCAAAGGCAAAAAATACAGGCTCTATGGCAACTGA